>NC_081430.1:74996993-75317827 GCF_949786415.1 Peromyscus eremicus
AGTGGGGTCTTACCATCTTGTTCTGGTGGGCACAGTTGGTATCATTTGGGTGTTCTTAGGGCTCTCCTCGGCCAACAGACTTTAGGAAGGTATTGGACATTTCTTTCTTTCTTTCTTTCTTTCTTTCTTTCTTTCTTTCTTTCTTTCTTTCTTTTTTAGACAGGGTCTCATTATGTAAGTTGGACATTTCTTATGTTCATAAGTGGACTACATAGCAAGATCTTGTCTTAAAAAAGAAGGAGGAGGAGGAGAAGGAAAAGAAGAAGGAGGAGGAGGAGGAGGAGGAGGAGAAGAAGAAGAAGAGGAAGAAGAAGAAGAAGAAGAAGAAGAAGAAGAAGAAGAAGAAGAAGAAGAAGAAGAAGAAGAAGGGATCAACTTTAAAAAGGCTTGAAGGAAAGAGGCACACAATGTACAGTGTATATATAGTGATTTGTCTATTCTAGGGGGCAAAAGAAACAGAAGTTGCTGGGTGTGATGGTGCACAGCTGTAATGCCAGCTGTTTGGAGGTGGAGGCAGGAGGATCCTTCGCTACATAGAGAGGACATAGAACATCTCACAAGCATTTGCTGTTTGTTTTCTTGGTAATATGTCTCTGATGGGTGTTAGACAGAATGTCAGTGGAGTTTTGATCTGCATGTCCCTGTGGATATTAAACTTTCTCTTCGTGTACTCAGTGGCTATTTGTATTTCTTCTGTTGAGAACTGGTCGTTCAGTTGCCCACTTACTGATTGGTTTATTTGTCGTTTTGGAGTTGAACTTTTAAGTTCTTTGTATATGCTGGATTAATCCTAGTCAGAAGACTAGCTGGCAATGATTTTTATCCTGTTCTGTGGGCTGAAGTCAGGTTTTTCAATAAGCATCGTGTGATCCACAGAAAGAGCGGAAGAGGGAGATGGAGCAGTGGCCCTCAGACATTGTGGGGTGCTTCTCTCTTTTAGGGGGCTCTTTGTGGGACTAGAGGACAACTTCATGGCTAATGCCGCTGAATCTGATTTGTGATTGTATACAATGGAAAGAGAAAACTCCCTTTCCTGAGAAGCAGAACCAAACAACAACAACAACAACAACAACAATAACAACAACAACACCCTGACAGCGGGCTTCTCCTCAGGGCATCTAGAAGATGGAAAACGGAAGTTCAGGAAGCTTAGCAATTTCCAACAATATTGTGAGAGAAGTATGGAATTCGAGTCTAGGAAGCAGTGAGAGGTGGACAGGACAGGAGAAGAGGGAGATGCGAAGAGTCTGTGGCAGCTAAAGAAGAATCCGACACCCCGTGGGACAGCTGGTCAGAGGAAACTCCCCACTGTCGAGAGGACTGCAGAACAGAACAGTGAACAGGATTGGTTATGTACTGTGTGGAGCCCAGAGAGGCCGGGTACAGCGGACGGGTCAGGGAGGTAGCCACACCTTTTCTGCACTGTCTCTTTTGATCTGCCATACAGTTTATAATTTACTATTTAATGTTATGTTCCTTGGGCACAGGCTGATCCCCCAATGCAGATCTTCATGGGCGGGGGGAGGGATGTAGTGGGGAATGGAGTGCTCTGGAACTTGGGGGTACATGTGGGTGCACCTCGCTGGCTGTAGGTTTCCCTCTTCCCAGGCACCCGGTCTACACCTTGCTCAAGCCAGGGTTGGAGAAGCCTGGCCAGATACCTGCTCTTTCTTGTGTGCTGATAGCCCAACTCATAATGGACCAGCAAGAGCCAGGGGCAGAGGGTAAGCCACTGGGTCACGGTAAAGAGGACAGTAGGCAGAAGTGGATGGTGGGTGGGAACATTTGAGAACCTAGCCAGGATAGCCAGGAGCTGGCAGTACAGAGGCAGAGTCTAGGCTCGGGGGTCTATGATGTGCGCCCCATTGTCCCATCAGAATTCACCCACAGAAAGAAAATTCAAAGAGAAAATTGAGAATTTCAAGACAGCCGGGCATGTCGGCTTGTGCACTCAGGAGGCTGAGAAAGGATTGATGCAAGGCTAGCCTGGGCTACAGAGTAAAGAATCTATCTCAATGGCACTCCTCCACCAAAGAAAAGTTTCAAGACAGTAAACGCAGGATACAAAAGCCCAAGTGTCAGGCCCTCTGAGAACAAAGCCTGTAGGGACTGGGGTCCTTTGAAGACTCATGTGTTCAATTCAGTCCCCGTTGAGAGCTATTGGGAGGATAGAACTTTAAAGACCGTGACCAGGATAAAGTATTCGGTGCAATCCTCACGTCTGAATTATGGAGCCTTTACACCAAGAGGAAGCGACCAACAGGAACCCACCCCCTACATACTCCGTGCTGCCTACTTTTTTGTTTTCTTCTTCATGTTTTTTGGCATTTGGACACTAGCTGATGTCATCTGAAAAGAGAACTCCACTTGAGAAAAATCTCCCATCAGCTTGGCTGGTATGGAAGCCTATGGGATATCTTCTTGACTGGTAATTGATGAGGAAGGGTCCAACCCACCGTGGGTGATGCCGTCCCTGGATGGGTGGTCCTGAGGTGCATAAAAAAAAAAAAAAAAGCAAACTAAATAAACTGGCAGGAGCACGCCCATAGCAGTATTCCTTCACGACCTCTGCTTCAGTCCCTGCCCTGGCTTCCCTCGATGGACCGCGATCCAGGATACGTAATCCAAATAAACCCTTTCATCCCCAAACTGCTTTTGGCCATTTTTTTTCCCCACAGAAATAGAAACCAAATGAGGACATAGTCCTTTATCTCCTCCCACTTGACGCCCTGTGTCACCTCAAGGCTCTGTCAGCACTACTGGTTGCGAGACCTTCGACCTTCAGACTGTGAACTAAAGAGACCTCTTTTCTTAACAGAGTGAGCCTGTGCCGTGGCTTGACTCTGAAATGTCCCCCAAAGGCTCACGCCTCGAGCACTTGTTCCCCGTCTCATGGCACCGTTTGTTGGTTATCGGGAGGGCTGTAAAGGAGGCAGAGCCTAGCAGACAGATGTGGGTCACGGAGGCCAAACCTCTGAAGGCTATGCTTGGCCTTAGTTCCAGATGTTCTCTGCTTCCTGCCCTACCACAACATGAACAGCTGCACCACATGCCTCATGGCTGCCATGAACTCAAGCGTGCCTTTCCCACCATGACCAACTGATGCTCTTTGAAACTGTGAGCCAATCCACCTATCTGTCAGGTAATTTGGTCACAGTAAAGCAAAAAGAACTAATACAGAAAATCCATACCAGGGGCTGGAGGGATGGCTCAGCATTTAAGAACACTGGCTGCTTTTCTAGAGGGCTCAGGTTCAATTCCCAGCACCCACGTGGTGGCTGGAAACCATCCATAACTCCAGTTCTTGGGGGATCTGACATCCTCTTGTTGGCTCTGTGGGCACCAGGCATACACTGGGGGCAAGCTTTGAGAGTTTACAGCCTCCTTCCACTTCTGGCTCACATTCTCTGTTTCCTGTGTGCGGATGAAAGATGCGATCAGCCAGCTTCCTGCTTCCGCCACCTGCTCCCATGCCTTCACTGCCGTTATGGACTCTCCCTCTAGAATCATAAGCCAAAACAAAAAAAATCCATCTATAAATTGCCTTTAGTGGTGGTATTTTATCACAACAACAACAGCAGGAAGTAGCGCATACATCATTTGAAAGACCTTTCTTTGAAAAGCAAGTGTCAGAGGATTGTCGCTGGCTTGCCCAGCTGCGAAATGTTTTCCCAGGTCCATTCATACAGGTACACAGAATCTGCTGCATCCAGGATCCAAGGGAGCTAGGTGACTTCTCGTGCTGGCAGCAGACCTTGGCATCGTCCCAGTCACACTGCTTTTGCAGGCATTCAGAATGAACTCCAGAGTTATGGGGTTCCATGTTAGTGATGCCAGGGATGCAGGATGTCTGTTGAGAAAACACACAGGTGATATGTGGGGCTGGCTCACCAGGAAATGGTGTGTGCTATCGGCTGCAAGGCTGTTGGAGCAGACTGACCAAAAGTCAGCTATGGAGCTGTAGGAATTGATGCTAGTTAGCTCCGCCACATTTTGTCTTATTTTGGTTCAATTGCTCCTTTTCATTCTCCTCTTTCTTACATCTAGAGCAGGAAGGTTTATCCAGTGCCATTGCACATTGGAAGCATAGCTTTCTTTTTGGTTTTACAGGGACACCCAAGTAAGAGATTTCCTTGAGTCTCAGAGGAAACGTTTGTCTTTTGAACAGTGTTGGAACCTTAAGATGATTGGGACTCCTAAGACTAGACTTGGTATTTCACGTAATGAGATGGCCACAGGCCTTTGGGGGCTGGGATAGAAGATTGTGATTGATATCTGAAATGTTCCTGTGGTGGTCTGAAAGAAAATAGTCTCCAAAGGGAGTGGCACTATTAGGAGGTGTGGTCTTGTTGGAGGAAGTGTGTCACTGTGGGGGCGGGCTTTGAGGTCTCCTATGCTCAAGCTGCTTCCAGTGTCACAGACCACTTCCTGTTGCCTTCTGATCAAGATGTAGCCAGCACCGTGTCTGCCTGCATGCTGCATGCTGCCTGCCATGATGGTAATGGACTAAACCTCTGAAACTGTAAGCTGCCACCTCCATTACATTGTTTTCCTTAGAAGAGTTGCTGTGGTCATGGTGTCTCTTCACAGCAACAGAAATCCTAACTAAGACAATTCATTTCTAGTTTCATGTTTGAACATGTCTTTCCTGATAGCACTGTACTGAGGGACTGTGAGCCTCAGGAAACTGAGGCCTAAGTGGTAGATATGGGGCCCTGAGGGCCAGGCCTCTGATGTTCATATCTGCACCTAGTTCCAGGTGTTCTGTTTCTCGATCTGTCATAATATGAGCAGCTACCACCACACACTCTTGAGACCACAAATTCTGTCACACCTCCTCACCATGATCAGCGGTGTCCCTCTGGAACCACAAGCCAGAATGAATCTTTCTCCCCTTACCTTATTTCTATCAGATATTTGGTCACAGTGATGTAAGTGTTAACTAACATAGCCCGTCTCAGGTATTTTGACAGTGAGGGAAAGCTGAGTAATCTGGAGCTCTGTGGATTGCACTGGATCCTTGAGTCCAACCCTGCTGATGTCCACATGTATCTGTCTTCTATCTCTTGATCTCTCTCTGTCTCTCTGTCTCTATCTATCTATCTATCTATCTATCTATCTATCTATCCATCTACTTATCTATCATCTACCTATTCATTTATTAATTTTTGGTACAGGGTCTCACTGGCTGGCCTGTGAACTTGCTATGTAGACCAGGCTGGCCTTCAATTCAGAGATCTGAGTTCTGGAGTTAAAGGCAAGCACTATCACATGTGGATATTTTATTTATTCACTTTTTAGAAGCTATCCCCACACTTTTATTTCTATGCCTAGCCAAAAGCTGGTACGTGAAATGGCTTGTGTTGAGGCAAGTTGTGGTGGCAAATTCCAAACACAGATTTCTTCGTTCCGGTGGATGCCAGCTGAAGGAACAAAACAATTATCTGGAAAAAAGCCTAGAAGAAGATCCATCATAAACAAGAAATTGGATGAGAGCTAGCCACAGAAGCATGTGGACATTCTGGGTTTTCAACCACGCTAGGGACAGTGCCTGCTGGAGGGCTTGGAGACAGCCAGATGGCCAACACTTGGGTTTCCCATGGTATGATTTAAGCTGTATGAGGAATACATAAAAATAATCTGAGGCTAGTTAGTAATCTATTTTTACTCTGCACATTTCTCTTTGCTACAAGCCAATCTGTGGTCTTGTGTTCCTCTACTCTGTTACTATTAGCCACAGTGGCAGGCACCAGCACAGAGGGATCACGATGGCTACCACATGCCCAGCAGCAGTATGACTGGTGGAGAAGCAGGCCTTATTCCAATAGACACTCCCACCAAACACCAGAAACATACAACATACTTTTTATAGGAAAAACAAAAATCCAAGGCTGAGGGTGTGTGGGGTGGAGGAGGAGACTCTTCTCCCTGTTCAACCTGCTTGATCAGAACAGAATATAATGCTGGGGAATGTAGAAAAAGAGAATCAGTGGCTGTGTTTAGCTCTTATGCCCAGCTTGGAGGTACTGAGTAATCAATGGTATAGCTACTAATATTGAACATTTCTCAAAGTTCCATGCATTTAAAAACAGATTTATCATTTACGTGTATGTGTCTGCCAGTGTAAGTCACAGGTGGTGCCTGTAGAGGCCAGAAGAGGGTAGCAGATCCCCTGGAGCTAGAATTACAGGTGGTTGTTTGCTGTCCAACAAGGTAAACTATTACTTACCTTTCAGACAAGAAGGCTGATGCTCAGAGAAGTCATATTTGTACCCAGTTATAGCACTAGCAAATGGCCCAGGCAGGCACCAAACCCAGGTTCACCCGACTGCAAACCTGTTGTAGAATATTATTTTAATATGTGTTACATTTGTTTATGCTGCAGGACATTTGTTTAATGATGCAAAGATGTGTTGCATTCTTTCATGTTGCATTTGTTTAACTCTGTGAAGCTGTGTTACTGTGCCTGTCTAAAACACTTGATGGTCTAATAAAGAGCTGAACGGCTAATAGCAAGGCAGGAGAAAGGATAGATGGGGCTGGCAGGCAGAGAGAATAAATAGGAGGAGAAATCTGGGAGGAAAAGATTGAAAAGGAGAAAAGGAGGAGAGGAGGATGTTAGGGGCCAGCCACCCAGCCACACAGCCAGTCATGGAATAAGAAGGAAAGAAAAAATACACAGAAGTAGAAAAAGGTCAAAGTTCAGAGGCAAAAGGTAAATGGGATAATTTAAGAAAAGCTGGCTAGAAATAAGCCAAGCTAAGACAGGACATTTATAAGTAATAATATGACTCAGTGTGTTTATTTGGGAGCTGGGTGGTGGGCCCCCAAAGAGCAAAAGAGTAAAACTAACCAACAACACAAATCCCTCAGTCACATCCAATTAAGCTCATGCTTGGTACTACCAAGAGATGCAACTCTTGTTGCCCTCAAATGTCCCAATCCAGAACTTTCTGAGGCTGCTTAGTAGTTTTGTTACTAGCAGTAGCTCAAGATACGTCACATTTTCTGTCCTCCAGACATAAAATATAGTCAATAGATTGTATGCGGGACACTATGTACGCCTTTGGTTTGAGGTGTTTTATGTTCAAGGACTGAGATTTTGTGTACCTTGTCTCATTTTTTTGTTTGTTTTCAGATTTATTTTTAATGTGTATGAATGTTTAGCTTGCATGTACATCTGTGTAACACATGCATGCCTGGTGGCCAAGAAGTTCAGAAGAAGGTCCCCTGGAACTGGAGTTACAGACAGCTGTGAGCCACCGTGTGCATTCTGGGAAAAGAACACGGGTCCTCTGGGAGAGCAGCCAGTGCTCTCAACCACTGAGCCATCCTTCTAGCCCCACTTGCCTTGTTTTTTTAATCACCAGTGTCTTACGAACAGCAGTCACTCAATAAATGCCCATGTTTAGAAAGCAGCTTTAGAGTGTCATCTTGAACATAGATAGCTGACGTAACAAAGCTGTTGTAGGATTGTTAGAGCTGGTAACATGCACTTTGCTTACACTTTGTTATTAAGAGTTGGTGCGTGATTTAAAATAAAGAGGTACTTAAATAAAGGTGATCTGAATAAAAGTCTGAACATTTCAACTGTTGGGGGGACCCGGGTAGCTCAAGGGCAGAACACTTGCCCAGCATGTGCAGGGCCCTGGATTTAATCCTCAGCCCAGGAAAAAGAAAAAAAGAGAGTACATATTTTTTAAAAACATGATCAGAAAGGAAACAGCTCTGGAGGCTGGGGCTATAGTTCAGGGGTAGAATGCTTGTCCAAAACGTGTAAGGTCCTGGGCGCAGTCCTTAGCACCACATGCTCACATATGTAACCCCGCCCCCACAGAATGAAAACGGCAACTGCTCTGTAGAGGACAGTTGGCCTGTTCAAGTTGTCTGTTCAAGTCTCAGCAGCTGCACTTGCCTCGTCCTTCGTAACAGTGTACAGATGTGACTTGTTTCTTCCCTTGGCATGCACCTGCCCCAGGGTCTACCATCTAAGAATCCTTGCACCTGCCCCAGGGTCTACCATCTAAGAATCCTTGCACCTTCCCCAGGGTCTACCATCTAAGAATCCTTGCACCTTCCCCAGGGTCTACCATCTAAGAATCCTTGCACCTGCCCCAGGGTCTACCATCTAAGCATCCTTGCATCTGCGCCAGGGTCTACCATCTAAGCATCCTTGCATCTGCGCCAGGGTCTACCATCTAAGCATCCTTGCACCTGCCCCAGGGTCTACCATCTAAGCATCCTTGCACCTTCCCCAGGGTCTACCATCTAAGAATCCTTGCACCTGCCCCAGGGTCTACCATCTAAGAATCCTTGCACCTGCCCCAGGGTCTACCATCTAAGCATCCTTGCACCTGCCCCAGGGTCTACCATCTAAGCATCCTTGCACCTGCCCCAGGGTCTACCATCTAAGCATCCTTGCACCTTCCCCAGGGTCTACCATCTAAGAATCCTTGCACCTTCCCCAGGGTCTACCATCTAAGAATCCTTGCACCTTCCCCAGGGTCTACCATCTAAGCATCCTTGCACCTGCCCCTTTCTTCCCATCCAGCTGTCATGTCTGGTTTGGGTGCTCACATTTCCCATCAGGACAGTTGGCGGCAGTCTGCTATGTCCAGACCCACCCACTGCACTTGGGCGCAGTATTTCTAAAATGGACATGTGGTCCTGTCTTTCTGCTAAAAATGCTTCGGAGAACTCCTGAGAGTCCAGAACAACAAGACCAACACACCTTTCCTTGACAACAGAAATGCCTAAAATATGGCAGCCATTGGCTCTGAGCCTACTGGGCATTTGGGATGTAGTCATGCAAATGTGACTGTGGAGGTAAGTTTTAATTTCACTTAACTTTAAATGATTTAAAGGCCAACCTGTGGCTAATCACTACTGTATTGGACTTTGTGGGTCTGGAAGAACATGTAAATTACTCACCAAAGGCAAATTCGTCTCTACTTCCTATCTTGTGTTCTTTCTTTTCTTCTCCTTCTCCCGGCTCTCCGTCTTCCTTCCCTACTCTTCCCCTTTCTCTCAGTCTTTACCTGGGTGCTAGAGATCCACACTCAGGTCTTCCAGCTTGCACAACAAGCCCTTTGCTGACTGAACCTTCTAGCCAGCCCATTTCTTGTTACAGCATCTTACACTCCAGAAATATAAGATGGCTTTCAGTCCCCCATCCAAATGATAATCCTAACACACAAGATTCCTTTTCCCTCCAAATTTTACTCCCTTCCCACTATCCTGTCTACCTTCCCCTTTTCAATTGATAAGCTAAATCCTACAGTTCTAGCATGACTCACCCAAAGTCAATTGAATTCGGTTGAAAGACTTCAGCTCTGATTGTCGTTCGGTCATGCCGTACATCTTATTTTCCAATAAAGATTCTCACCCACAGCCATCAAGTGCTTGTTTAGAACTGTGTGTGCATGTTTTAGTAATTCACTCACCTAAATTTAATATCAGTGAATTAGGCATGTTGAATAATGGAAAGGGGGTGCGAAAGGGCGGGGACACCAACAGTTTGCAAGCCTCAAGAGATTTGCTGAGTTCTTATGTATTCCTGTAGGCTCCCCCGACCCCATAGCTCCTAATTGTTGTGAGTCTGATGTGGGATATACTTTAAAAATGGTGCTGGAGAGAGGACAAAATGTACTTCCTGTTCACGTGGCCGGAAAGAACGTGGGTGTGAGCTCAGGCAGGTGTCACAGGGTTTGAACAGAGCCTGGTGGAAACAGACTAACCAGTGGATATTGAGAAAAGCCTGGATCAACACAACCGAATGCAGCTGGAAGCAATCGAATGCAGGGGAGGCGTCATTGAGGTCCCAGGCCAGAAAGAACTTTGTCCTCTCCCACCCCAATCTTTCCGTTCACCTGTGTGATAATGTGCAGGGAGGTGGGGAGCGGGCTGTGGGGCTCTGGGGTTGGATTCTGGCTCCCTACATTTCATGGTGAGTGACTTGAATAGATTTCGCAGTCAGTGGGTCTCATTTTCTCCAATGCCCAGGGGACCCATGTCTGCAAATTGTGCTTTAGTGTGTGTGTGTGTGTGTGTGTGTGTGTGTGTGTGTATGGGGGTTCTCATGTAATCCAGGCTGTCCTCGAATTCACTATATAGCTGAGGATGATCTTTTTTTTTTTTTTTTTAAATTCACTTAAATTTATTTTATGTGCATTGGTGTGAGGGTGTCAGATCCCCTGGAACTGGAGTTACAGACAGTTGTGAGCTGCCATGTGGGTGCTGGGAATTGAACCCAGGTGCTCTGGAAGAGCAGCCAGTGCTCTAACCTCTGAGCCATCCCTCCAGGCCCCCGAGGATCTTGTATTAATATGCTTCATCCCCACAAACCCTGGTACCCTGCTTTTCATCCTTCTAGACCAGACAGGTCACATACAGAGACTTTATCAGGGTCATACATACAGTACTTCTGTTACTTTGGTCTCTTTTGAGACAAGGGTCTTGCTATACAGTTCCGACTAGCCTTAAACTCACCATCTTCCTAACTCCACCTCCCGAAGTGGTGGGATGACACGTGTGAGCCATCCTGCCCAGCCTGCTACTAAGTATTAAAGCAGGATTTCGAACCTTCAGCGGCAGCATCCACCATCTTTGTCCTTGCGCACCCGAGCTGTTGGGTCTCAAGCCTTTGGCCTTGGCGTGAATTACACACACCTCAGGGGCGTTCCTGGCTTTCACATTTGTGTGAGTCAGCTCCCATAAAAACCGTGTCATTGCACCTATTTACACATGGCCTGTTGGCATCGCTTCTCCAGGAAATCCAGTGCAGAGTGGACTGCTAGGGAGCCCCGACCCCTCCAAGTGTTCCTTGAACACCTGCTAAGCCCCAGATACTTAATGCAGGCAGTCTTTGCACAGGACCCCCGGCATACGCAGAGAGTCTTCAACAGGCTCAGCCAGCGAGAGTCACTTGCTTCCTGGGATCTGAGGGAGCTGGGATTCAAGCTCCTGTCACGTGGATGGAAAGCCAGATTTTTATGGCCCCAGATGACTTCTCACATCCAGAGAAGGACTGAAGGAACACGGCAGGACCTCTCTCTTTGGAGACAGAAGTCACAGAGGTTTCCTCAGCAGCAGAGAGGACCAAGGGTGTGAGTGGCCTTTGCTCCTTGACCTTGCGCATGTCCAGAGAGGCAGCAGGGCATGAAGCTGCAGGTCCTCAGTCTGCAGTTGAGAAAGGAGCGCCGCCCTTGTTACTGCTGCTGTCTGGCCTGAAACATCTGGACCAGCACTATTTAGCCACAAGCTTTTCTACTGCATGCAGTCACTCAGGGACATCAGGGACTTCGCTGTTAGAACATGTTCTCCTGACGGTGCATTTTAAGTCATGTGAGCATGTGCTGTCCTTCCCAAGGGTTCTGAGCCCTGGAATTCTATCCCTTCCTGCTGTTGAACTGGGATTCTGGAGATGTCATGGCTGAGGTGAACTCAGGTGTGGGAGGCAGGGCTGCTGTTATCATTATAATGAAGAGGTGCAGCAGGCATTGCGTGTTCGTGTGAGCTCTGTCTCTCTTCTCCTCCTTCGTGAGACAGGGTTTCACTGTGCATGTGTTATTTCTCATTCGTATAGAGAGAAAAATCCCTGCCAGGCTGCAGTGGAGAGTTCCACACCCGGGGCCACACAGATGGTCCTAGTTAATCTCATGATTAGAGAACTGGGAGGGGATGCCCAGAGAAGGGGAGGGATGAGAGTAAATAAAATGTACTACATACATGTATGGAACTGTCAAAGAACAAATCCAATCAATGAAACATATCCCAGGAAGAACCTCCAAATGGGGATTAACTGTGGGCAATTTCATTTTTTTGTATACTCAAATGCATTTTTTTTTTTTCAGAATTTCCACTATGATCTTAGAGGAAGAGATTGAGAGGGGGAGAAAGAGATCGACTAAGACCTCTCTCCGGTAGAAAAATGATGACCACTTATTTAGCACTCTGGTCCAACATCTCTCTCCTGGGTTTGCTTTAGTTTAATTCTCCCAGCAGTGTTTCCATCAAGTCTTCGGGAGACAGCGCGAAGGAGGTTTCAGAACCTTCTCGAGGATCTGGGAGCAGCTGATGTGGAAGTGGAGTTGTGTCTTTCCAGTTTAGCTTTTATCTTCATTGTGGGTCAGTGGAAGCTTGGGATGAGTGGACAACGTCTTCAGAGGGAAATCCGAAGAGGTGCCAACCTTGGGGTAGGCTGCTGATCATGGGGATCATGGGTCATTACGCCTTTGGTTTTGTGGTTTGGTCCCCCCTCCCCTGTAGCCCTGGAATGATTTGGGGGATAAGTAGACAGCACATGACCAGTAGATCAGGTCTCTCAGGCTTCTGGGAGCTGTGCTTTGCTCAGCTGACTCATTTCTGTAGTTAGAGACGGTTGGAAACTGCTCCTCCAGGCATGGTTAGACCCCACACACTCCTTCCTTTGGGGCCAAGGCAGGGTTCTCATCCACGAGCTGGATACAGTAAGAAGTGTATGGTTCAATGCTAGTCATATTTCTCACATCAGGAAGTCTTGGGGGTCCTACAGGGGCCCTTTGCTGGCGTGGGGCTTTTGGACTGAGGCAGGCTTGTGAACAATAGGGAAGGGACTGGGTGCTGAGGTAAGGGGCGGAGCATAGAAGGAGGCTTGTTCAGAGATGTCATAGTGTTCCTTCTCAGTTGGTTAGACACCAAAGACAGGAGTGGCAGGAAGGAGGAGTGATAGGGAGGAAGGAGGGTGATGGGGAGGAAGGGGAGGTGATAGGGAGGAAGGGGGAGTGATGGGGAGGAAGGGGGAGTGATGGGGAGGAAGGGGGAGTGATGGGGAGGAAGGGGGAGTGATGGGGAGGAAGGGGGAGTGATGGGGAGGAAGGGGGAGTGATGGGGAGGAAGGAAGAGTGATGGGGAGGAAGGGGGAGTGATGAGGAGGAAGGGGGAGTGATGGGGAGGAAGGGGGAGTGATGGGGAGGAAGGGGGAGTGATGAGGAGGAAGGGGGAGTGATGGGGAGGATGGGGGAGTGATGAGGAGGAAGGGGGAGTGATGGGGAGGATGGGGGAGTGGCAGGAAGGAGAGGCAGGACAGTGAAGATCTTCGGGCAGAACAGAGCTTCCAGAGATGGCACAGAGGATGTTCCAGCTGGCATTCTTCAGTTCTCATTTGGGGTCGGCTTTGCTGGAGTGAGACTCACCTGTGCCTTCTCATGAAGGTGCTCCAGCTGTATGCATTCTGGAATACAGATGACTGAAAAACTTTGTTTCTTCTAGGGTTAAACAAAAGTTGGGGCTGGAAAGATTGCTCAGAGGTTAAGAGCACATACTGCTCTTGTAGAGGACCCGAGTTTAGTTTCTAGCACCCATATGGAAGAGCTCACCCCTGCCCATGACTTCAGCCACAGGGAGACCTGATGCCTCTGACCTCCAAGGGCACCCGCACTCATATGCACATACCCAGTTCCTACCCCATACACAGTTTTTTAAAAAGCATGTTAGAGCTAGCTCCTTCAGCTTGCAAGAGGTCACTTGTGAAATCTTCAAAAAGCTTGTGAATCATTGTTTGTAGCTGGTAATTGGCCATGATGAGGTATTTACACCACAGACATTGGCAAACAGTACAAATTAGGGCTTACCCCTGCTATGCCCTGATTACTGAATGTTCTCGAACACAGAGTGCCATTGACCTCATGGTCTGGGGTTCACTATGGCCTTATGAGAAGAATAATAATGACAATGTCCACTTTGGGCCTCCTCTCTGTGAGGTTATGAGGGGGATCTTAGCGAGTGCCGAGGAAGTGATTTTGGTCTAGAATGTATTTTTTTTTTAAAGATTTATTTATTACGTATATAGTGTTCTGTCTGCATGTTTGCCTGCAGGCCAGAAGAGGGCGCCAGATCTCATTGCAGATGGTTGTGAGCCACCACGTGGTTTTTGGGAGTTGAACTCAGGACCTCTGGAAGAGCAGCCAGTGCTCTTATCTGCTCAGCCATCTCTCTCCAGCCTATAGAATGTTTTATGAAATGAAATCTAGGTCACCTTGCTTTCTGTTCTCCCCACTTTCCTTCTCTCATACCTAAACCAGAAAGGGCAGGGCCGATGAGGACGCAATCTCCTGTGCCCCTAGTACCCTGTAGCAGCTGCTATAAAGTCAAGCACCTGGTAGTCCTCCAAACTTCAGAGGAATCAGTATCACCTAGTGGGGTTTCAGTTCTTCTAGCTGTCAGCAGAGGGCACTATAGGACCAATGATGGGTCAGTTCCGCCTCTGCGTGGCACACACTCTTGAAAAGAAAGCCAACCCAACTAAATCTTAATTTGAATGAATTAGGAAGAGGCCAAACTGAAGTGGCAGTTTTTAGGCGAGGCATCAATTTAAAAAAAAAAAATTGCAGCACCTGTGACCATAGTGCAGCATGTGACAATTTACAAACGCTCTTGCCCACACCTTTAAATCCTTACAACCCCTTGTCCAGGGGCAAATATCCCTGGGGAACAAGGGGTACTGGTGTGAGTTCAGGAGGGAGGGGGTCTGTGCCTCAGTCCTGGTCCTGCTACTGATTTTGGACAGAACACAAAAGGTTCAGACTGCTTTGGGGAAACTATTAGGGTGTGACGCGATGGGAGGGTGCGCACACAGCACGCCGCCCTGACTGTAACGGGCACTCGGGGGCCGTCAGCAGTTACTTATTCCCGTTCCTACACCAGGCACCTGAGATGAGTGTGAAAACAGTGCCCCGGGCTATGTAATTAGCCCGGGGAAAGCCAGGACTGAAGCTCCAGCTCCTCTCTCACTGAGGGTCCTTGCCTCTGGCCACCAGCTGTCACTGTCCGGGCTTCCAGCTGTGCTGACGATCCGGTCCCCGGGGCCAGAGCGCTTGAAGACGCCTTCATCTGCCACCCTGTTTATGTCATTAATTTGCTTTAGCGACTTAATTTTCTGAAAGTGCTCACAGTTAATTTCAGTCGGGGGCTAGCCAACCCGCACCATCTAAGTCAGAGTGCCCGAAACCGAGGTCCATCCACTGCTCTGGGCAGTGTGAGACTCGTGTCACAAATTCAAATGGCTTCAGGGCCAGCAGGAGGTGTTGGTCACGGGGAGCGGGAATCTGGCCCTTCTGCCAAGAAGTCACCATACAAGTGTAGCCTTGTTAGCTGTTCTGATTTATTTCCTTCCTTCCTTCCTTCCTTCCTTCCTTCCTTCCTTCCTTCCTTCCCCCACTTCCCTCCCTCCCTCCTTCCCTCTCTCCCTCCTTCCCTCCCTCTCCACCCCTTCATCTTTCTTGGTTACTTATGTTTCTAGGTCTGTGTATGTATATGTTCATATGGATATACATATATGTATAGCTAAAGTGAATGTGTGCACATACGTGTGTGTGTGTGTGTGTGTGTGTGTGTGTGTGTGTGTGAGAGAGAGAGAGAGAGAGAGAGAGAGAGAGAGAGAGAGAGAGAGAGAGGTCAACTTTGCATGTTGTGCCTCACAGGCTCTTCACCTTGCCTTTTGAGACAAAGTCTTTTCCTGGCCTGGGACTTGCAGATTCAGCTAGGCTGGCTTGCCAATAGGCCCCAGAAACCCTTCTACCTCCATATCTCCAGCTCTGGACTTATGGGTGCCCACTACCACACACTTGGCTTTTTTTTTTTTTTTTTTTTTTTTTTTTTTTTTTTTTAAACATGGGTTCTGGGGATTGAACTCGGGTCCTCGTGCTTGAGCAGCAAACCCTTTACTGAGGCATCTCCCCAGCCCCCTGGTTATGTTCAAGAGCAAGAATTCTATATTTTTATGTGAAATATCTAAACTGATAACCCCTTTTTAAATTTTATTAAAAAAAAGATCATGGGGACCAAAATAAATTATGTTAGGACATATTCATAATGTGGCCATGGCTAACAATCACTGTGTAAGCCTTGGGGAGGGAAAAGGGGAGATTTCCTGGCACACCATCCCTGGGGACAATAGAAGTATCCTGCTTCACTTTGGAGATCCTTATGAAAGCTAGTGAGTTTTGTCCAGTTGACCATTCCCCCCTTAACTGAGTTAAGGAGCAGTCTGCCCTTTCCAAAGGAATCAGTTCCTGTCTAAGCAGTGTTGGAAGTTTGTGGATGAAGGATTTGAATGCTTAGGATCTGTTGAGACCATGGAGTGACTCCAGGAAAACTTCAGACATTCTCCACCCCCAACGTCCACAGTCCAGCCTGGTGTTCTCTATTTTAAGGGCAGCGAGGTTCTCTACAGAAACTTGCTTAGAGAAAGAGTCCCTGCCCTGAGTCCTGGGCTAGGCGCCTCCTTGTTGGCCTGTATTAGTTTTCCCTTCACTTCCAGTTTCGGATTAATATCTCTTTCTTGCTGATTCTTTTTTACTTCTTTTAAATTTAAGATTTATTAATTATGTATACAGTGTTCTGCCTGCATGTATGCCTGAAGGCCAGAAGAGGGCGCCAGATTTCATTACACATGGTTGTGAGCCACCCTTGCGGTTGCTGGGAATTGAACTCAGGACCTCCGGAAGAACAGCTAGTGCTCTTAACTGCTGAGCCATCTCTTCAGCCCCCTTGCTTAGTCTTTAATTCTCAAGAAGCATAAAGCAGTGGTGTAGTCCCTGGAGTGCGCTAAAGCACATATCCAAAGTGTGACCTAAGATATGGATGCCGAGATGGGCATGGGTGTAAGGAAGAGCAGTGGAGTGTGCCTGGGAGGGGTAGAGAGGTGGGAGCAGGGGTGGGCGGCAACAGTGCGGGCCTGACACTTATCAAGGGAGAGAAGAGGGAAAGAGGCTTGGACTGGAACAGCCTTAGACCATCGCAAGGCTCTAGGAGTGTGTTGGTCTCAGGTCCCCAAGGCTCAGTTTGGGTACCTGAAAAAAACGCAGTGCAAAAACTGCTGGGATGCTATAGCTCTTAGCCAAGGCTTCTGCCTGCTTCTTGCTTCTTTGCAGAGGACCTAAGTTGAGTTCCCAACAAAAAATAAATCTAAATGCTTAGTGCTGGCAAAATGGCTTCATAGACAGAGACACTTTCCACTGCGCCTGATGAGCTGAGTTGGATCCCTGGGGCCCACATAGTGGAAGGAGAGAACTGACTCCCGCAAGTGGTCCTCTGACTTCCAGAGGCACACTGTGACACGTGTGTACTCACATCCATACTCAATTAAATGTGTTAAATTAAAAACAAAACAAAACAACAAAAATACCCGCTACATTTACAGAAAGGACCAAGACAACCCGAAAGCCCTCTGCGGTGGCGAGGGTGGCCATAGCGTACTCTTGCAGCCAATCAACTGGAAGCAGAAGTCAGATGAGGGCTTGGAGGAGGGATTTGGATTTGGTGGTAAGAAAATCAGAGGCATTAGCCTCCTCTTTCTGCCTTGAATGGCTACTGCCGGGGAAATCCTTCTGTGACCCTGAAGACAGTAGGTGGGTTCTTGACAATACTTTGGAACTGGAGCATGGGAATGGTTTCTATGCTTATTCTATATTACTTGTTGCATGCGTGGAAATAAAGCCATCTCTGTATTCTGTGTGAGAAAACCGAATCGCACCTTATAGAAGCCTCTATTAGCTGACTTATGTTGATATATCCCCAAAGCCAAAACATCAGTGGAACTTAGTGATGTGACAGAGTCCAGATGTCAATGGTGTCATCTGGTTCCTGCCTGCAGCTGTGACTGACACTGGCCCATAGTCACAGCATTTTTTCTTTATTGGTTACAGAAAGTTCTCATTCTGCTTTGGGAGCTTAAGTTGAGTTTTCTGTTACCTGAAATGGAAAGACTCAAGATGCTCCTGATCCTCCCATCATCTGCTGATGAATAAATAATTCATCAGTGATGAGCACATATACAAAAATGATGTTTGTGCTGGCTAGTTTTATGTCAACTTGACACAGGCTAGAGTCATGAGAGGGGAAGGAGCTTCAGTTGAGAAAATGCCACCATAAGACTGGGCTGTAGACAAGCCTACAGGGCACTTTCTTAATTAGTGATTGATGGGGGAGGGCCCAGCCCACTGTGGGTGGTGCCATCCCTGGGATGGTGGTCCTGGGTTCTATAAGAAAGCAGGCTAAGCAAGCCATGGGGAGCAAGCTAGTAAGCAGCATCCCTCTATGGCCTCTGCCTCAGCTCCTGCCTCCAGGTTCCTACCATGCTTGAGATCCTGTTCTGACTGACTTTGATGATGAACAGTGATGTGGAAGTGTAAGCCAAATAAACCCTTTCCTCCCCAGGTTACCTTTGGTCATGGTGTTTCATCACAGCAATAGTAACCCTAACTAGGATTGTATTGTAAAGTGTGACAGGACTGAAAAATTCCTATCTCGTAGATTGTCCATCCTTTAAAAATCTTTTAGATATATTTGTTTTATGTGTATGAGGGGTTTTCCTGTCTGTCTGTGTACCATGTGTGTGCGGTGCCCAAAGAGGTCATAAGAGGGTATCATTGGATCCCCTGGAACTGGGTTAAGGACAGTTATGGGTGTTAAGGCACCATGTGGGTGCCAGAAACTGAACCCAGGTCCTCTGCAAGAGCAGCAAGTGCTTTTAACCTGTGAGTATCTCTAACCCCACGGGATGTGTAGCCTTCTGATATTGCCATGTGACATGGTCATCTACAGAGTACATGTATGAGAACTATACACTTGATTTTGTAAAAAATTGCAAAAAAATGATGTTTTAAGTTTGTTATTTTGTGTTGGATGACATGGCTACCCTGTGAGTGCTGGTAGTTTCTGTCAGCTTGACACAGACTGGGGTCACCTGGAAAGAGGAAACTTCAGTTGAGAAAATGCTTCTATCAGATTGGCCTGTGGGCAAGTCTGGGGTGGCATTTTCTTGATTAATGATTGACATGGGGGGGCAGCCCACTGTAGGACACGCCACCCCAGGAAGGTGGTCCTGGGCTGTATTGAAAGCAGTGTGAGCAAGCCATGCAGAACAAGCCAGTAAGCAGTGTTCCTCCAAGGTGTCTGCTCAGTTCCGGCCTCTAGGTTCCTGCCTTGGTGTCCCTTGCTGGTAGGCTATATATAAACTGTGAGCTAAATAAACCCGTTCCTCCCCAGGCTGTATTTGGTCAGCATTTTATCACAGTAACCTAAAGCACACTAGGATTCTGGGTTTCCCCATCTTTTTATGTGTAGATATACAGACACTACTGTTTTTAGTGCAGTACTGTACTGTATAAGTCTGCAACCTAGGACTCTACTGTAGAGTCTAGGCATGTAGTCAGCACATCTAGGTTTGTGTGACTGCTCTGGGATATTTGGACAAGGAGGAAACACCTAGTGGTACCTTTCTCAGGATGTTACCCTACCATAAGCAACTGAACGCATGATCGTATTAACAAATAGCCAAGTAGACTGATTCTGTTTTTACCTCTTAGTCCCTCATTTAATTTTTATGGTCCAGAAAAATAAGCAAAATTATGGTCTAGGGTATTGCTCAGTGACAGAGTACACAAAGCCCTGGATTAAATCCCCAACACCACGGAACAAATTACCAAAAATGTCGTAAGTAAATTAAAGCAAAGAAGAACAGAAAAAAATAAAAAGAAGGCTTGGTCTGACTTGTAATAAAAGGCTAGTATGTTTGTACGATTCCTGTTCAGAAACTGAGTGTTTGATAACCTTCCTTAGGATGCTGGTTTTGATCTATATGGTCTGCCCCTGACACCACTGAAGCATACCAATTGCAATGAAGAGCATGACTCAGTTTCCCCTTCCAAGCCATCCAGTGTTCCGTTTCTGGAACCTTTCATTCTCCAGTCATCCCGTCCTTGGATGCTGCATGGCCCAAGCTAGTTAACCCGTGTCTGGAACCAATCTAATTGTTCTACCAGCTTACCCTTAGGTCCACAGGCCGTAACCCTCTTGTACTTACCGACCCCCTGGGTTTTCACGAAACACTTTGGAGAATGGACCATTTAGTCCAGTCATGGCATAGAACAGCATTAATAGGCAATTGCCAGAGGGAGATAATACAGGAAGAAAAATGGCTAAAAATATACAGTGAATCACAGAAAATTACATCTCTTAAAACCTACAGTGTATTCCTATTGCCATAGCAACCTCTGGCTAGTAAAGGCAGAGCTGATTTATCACAGGCTTTCCCCAGCCCTCCATTCTGCCGGAAGCTCTTCCAGCCTGTGGCGTGAGTCCGCATGAAAGTGATAGGAGCATCCCAAACATTGTGCTTTGCCCGTTGGTGCCTGTTAGTGGTGTTTCTGTGGCAGGACCCAGTGGTGGTTCCTTCCATACAGCCAGGCCATCTCCCGGTCCCCGTCTTGAGATGAAGTTGACCGCTTCTAACCTCTGACAGAGCATCTGCGGTGTCCTCACGCGGACGCTCACTGATTTCCCAGAGACGGCTGCAGAATAGGGGATGTGAGGAGCTGCACATGCAGACCATGAAGGAAGAGGAGGGGAGCTTTCTATCTCTCCCTTCAGTCTCCTCGCTGCTTCCCTCACCTCCCTCACCTCCTGACTCGTCTCCTTTCTTCCCAGTGTGTTTCTTGGGAGCTGATCTGGAAGGGGTGTTGTGTTTTAGCATTGGAGACGAGACTGATGTCTGGGAAGATGATAACAATGTAGTCAAACACTCTATTCTTTCACGGCAGTGCTAAATTTCCCTGGCATGTGTGTGTTGCCGTAATGTGCAAAGGAAATTCTTGTGTTCTCTTTCGTTTTGTTTTTATGAGACAGGTAGGGTCTTGCTGTGTAGGTCAAGCTGGAATTGAATTCATGATCCTCCTGCCTCAGCCTGCAGAGTGCCAGGGTTACAAGTACATGACACAAATGAGATTCTTGAATACGATTTAAACTTTCATCATTGGAGTATATTCTGGATGTCCTGGACCAGAGTTCTGGAGCATCCTCCCTCCAAATAGCCCTGCCTGGACAAGTTCCCAGGACAAGGGGACAGCTTCAAAGAACTCCCATTGGTTATGTGTGCACACGTGTGCACACACACTTGGAAGCATACACACAAACAAATAAAAACAAAAATCTTAAAGAATTACTCGTGGATGTTAAAAGTGAGTAAAAGCTTGATGAGAGACGGCAGAGTCACGCAATCTCGAAGAGTCTCCTCACAAAACACTGGCTGATTGTAGAGAAAAAGAAATAGCACTTTTACAGTTGAGAAGCTTTTTCAGACACTACTTGAACCAAATGATCGAGCGTATCTCAAGGGACAAATGGGACACACTGGCATCGTGTGTCTCCTGATGTGTGCACTAGAGACACAATGTCACACTTCCAGGCCATTGCTGCCACAGTGTCTGGCCAGGATCTCATTGTGAGGGAACAACAGTCACGTTCCGAATAAGGGGCTGTCTATATATAACACTGGCTTTTATCCTTCAAAGAGGCTGGCGACATGAGCGCCAAAGATGAACACTATTCGATCTGAAGAGACCCAGAGGCCACGGCAACGTGTGATCTGAGATTGATTCTGGATCCATTTTTGTCCCCTCTTCTTTAGCTATAAAGGATGTTACTAGGAAAAACTGGTGAAATTTAAAAAATGGTATGTAGCTTACACAACACTATCGGGTCAATATTAATTTCACAATTTGGAGAATATACGGGGTGGTGGAAAAGTATGGTCATGATTTGAGGAAATAGACACTCAAGTGCTTAGGAATAAAGGATAATCTTGTCTGCATCCTCCTCAAAAGTGGTTCAGTAGGGGGAAAAAAAAGGAAATAGAGAAGAAAAATGATAAGCAAATGGCTGATGAATATTCAGGAATTCTTTGTACTTTTTGCATTTTTCTGTGAGAAGTACTTTGTGCTTTTCTGTAAGTCTGAAATTATTTCAAAGTAAAAAAGTTCCCATCTGCAGACTCAAGTTCTATTGAGGGAATTTTCTTCCTACTCTTTCTGTCTGTCATTCTGATGCCGTGCTCAGGCACTTAAAGCTTCTTTCACAAAGCAAAACTCTACCTGTACAGGGGAGTGTGAGGGCTGTGAGCGTGTGAGCATGTGTGTGTGTGTGTGTGTGTGTGTGTGTGTGTGTGTGTAGATACAACCGAGTCAGTGTCACAAAAGCCTAAATACAAAGCTGGAATAAAGTCAGTTGTGACAAGGCCAAGTCAGAGTAGGAAATGAAGTCAAAGGACCCACAGTGAGTCCTTTCAGATTTCACAGGTAAGAGAGGATGCAGATGGCTTCGGTAGAGTATGTCCACCCAGCTCCAGTAGACAGCTGGCAAAGTATGAGAAATGGAATGAGTCTTTTCTCCCCCAACTCCATCTTCTCCCCTCCTCTTCTCCCTTCCTCTCCTCTCCTTTCTTTTCCTCCCTCCCCCACTTCCCTTCTTGTCCGGATTCTTCTCAAACAGCCTGGTACCTCACAGAGGGGCCATTTCTATCAAGGATGCTCTTTCTCCACAGCAGCAATTCTTTCTCCTTCTGAGGCCATGGAATGAAAGTGAGTGTGTAGGACCTGCTAACGTCAGGCTCTGAAGGTGACAAGGTGGGGCAAGGGCAGGGGTGTTGGGGGAGATGATGTGAGGCCCAGAGTTCTACCCCATTTGGCCCAGCTGGTCCAGACACTTTGTACAACCTAGAAGACACGCTCCTGAGCACGCCGATGTCACAAAAAGGTCATGACATGAAAAGGTTCCAGAGAAAGGTTTGCCGTGTGTGACCTTGAATTTCACAGCCCTCTTTGCTCTGCGAGCCCGGTGCTGTAATTCCCAGTATTGTGAGCTGCACCGGAGCAGAAAGAGCGTCTGCTGTTTATAAATGATCCTGATTGAACGAAACACATCTTCATTCCTTCCCAATGCTCCGGGGACAATAAGAAGAAAATGCTCAGGGATGGCCAAGGCGGAGTCCTCCTCGGCTGGAAGTGAGCCTCTATTCAGCTCCAGCTTTTAAAACGCTGGCTTGCGCTCACAGCAAGGCCTTGGGAAGGGGGGAAAATGTAGTCGTTTTCAGTACCGTGGAGATGTTTGTCTCAACCCACCAACACCAGCCGGATATGAGTCGGATAAATCAAGTAGGCATGGGGCTTCAGGCGAGGCCATGGGGAAAAAAATGAAACATTTCAGAGCTGGTCAGCCTCTGACTGATCTGATTAGAGGGAAAATAAAGACACAGAGTGTACGCCCCTTTAACAGAGGCCACGGTCTGTCTTATCTCTGTGGGAAAAGTGGACCCCACGGCTGGGTCCAAGGTTGTATATAAGTTATTGAGAATCTGAATCCTTGCCCATTGTGTGACCCATTTACCCACACACCTCTCAAAAAAACAAAACAAAAACCCCCAAATAACTTGCTTCAGAGCTAGCTACTATATTAAATAGTATCTTTTAGGAATCAAGGGGAATTTAGGCCCTACATGCCTAGTTATTAAATGTAGGCTTCCTTCAGTGCATGGATGACCTGGTTAGCTCTCAGATAGGAGTAGGGATCAGCAAGAAACTGACTGTACATTCCTACCAGGGAATGGGGAGGCCAGCGTTCCCCGACCTGGCCTGGTTCACCCAGACCTCTAGGGCCCAATGATGTGAGAGCAATCGCCCCCTGTACCTCCAGGTTCTCTTATGGAAACATATCATTTGCTCTCACACGGGAGAGGAACCATTTTCATGGGAACTCAGTTTCATCCCTGACCCCAGTCTGAGGAAGCGTATCAACCTCGCAGAGCCAATGTCTGTAATTTTCAGCAGAAATGTCCTCCTAAAGATCTCAAAACTCCTGTCATTTGAGGAGCAGGGAATCTGCACCAGGAGAGGATGTGCCTGGGGGAGGCCAGGGCAGGGGAAGCTCTGTGGGAGGTGGAGGAAGTGGGCTGTGGATCTACAGGGCTATCTCCGTGTTGCAGATGGTGGCTTGGATCAGGATGGTGTCACCGTTGGCTCCAGGGCCATGACTTCTGCCAGGAATTCTGTTTCCTACTTGAATCTTGGCAATTTGTGAACCCCTCAAAAATGGGGACAAAGTTGTTGGTTACACCCTGGTTTAAGCCTCTCTCCTGGATGGCCACACCCAAACTCAGGATTTGGTATTCTGTGGTAGCAAGGTGATCTGTGCATCCTGATTACAGAGAAGCCCTATAATCCTTCTGTTCACATCCTGTTTATGATAATGGTTAAAAGACAGCCTGGAGTTCAATGACCTCTCTTCCCATCAAGAGCCAAGGGCTCTTCATTGTTATTTGCATTCAGATGGACAGTGAGCCTGGCTTTGACAGATACAGTGCGTTGGAAATAACAGTGTAGAACTTCTCAAGCGGAGCCTTAAGACACCGGCAGCTTCTATTCCTGTCCTGCTTGGATGCTGTTGCCATGTCTTAGAGTTTCCTGTGGTGAGGAATGCCACAGGCTAACCTCGTGGAAGGAGAAAAGCAACGTGGATAAGTGTGAGGGGTCAGGTGCGCAAGTGAAACATTGTATTAAGACTTTTCTACAGAGCCTCCAGGTGAATGACCCTGAGCAGTGGCATGTGGAACAGAAAAGCCACCCGACACAGTCCCATCAAATTGCTGGATCTAATTTGGGTCAGCAAGCTTGCACAGCAAGTCTTTCACCCATTGACTGTCTTCCTGGCCCTTCACTACACTTTTAAAAGATTCCACAGAATGCCTTAACATTTATAATACCTGTAAACAATCTAGTCTGTCCAACAATAGGAGATTGGGTCAATAATTTATGGTAAATCCACTCAGTAAAAAACAAAACAAAACAAAAACCACAACAAAAATAAAACCCTGGAATTTATTAAAATTAATGATAGATTGGGGTTGGAGCGATGGCTCTGAGGTCAAGTGCACTGGATGCTCTTCCAGAAGATCCAGATCCCATTCTCAGCACCCACACGGAGGCTCACAGCCATCTGTATCTCACATTCCAGGGAAATGCATACATGTGGTACACAGATACACATTTGGGCAAAATACCCATGCACACAAAATAATGAAGTCAAAATAAAATTAATGCCATAGAAAGATGTTCATTGGTGGCAAGAGATATCCTCTATATATTATGCAACAGTATGAAACCTATTTAAAAACCTCAAGTGCCTGGAAAGGCATGTGAGGACATGTAACATGAGTTGGGGGGGGGCGGCAGGGAGTAAAATACGAGAAATTTGTATGTTCTTCTTTTTTTTTTTTTTTTTTTTTGGTTTTTCGAGACAGGGTTTCTCTGTGTAGCTTTGTGCCTCTCCTGGAACTCACTTGGTAGCCCAGGCTGGCCTCGAACTCACAGAGATCCGCCTGGCTCTGCCTCCCGAGTGCTGGGATTAAAGGCGTGCGCCACCACCGCCCGGCCGAAATTTGTATGTTCTTATTTGAGTTCCCTGGGTGGTGGTGGCGCATGCCTTTAATCCCAGCACTCTGGAGGCAGAGCCAGGCCGATCTCTGTGAGTTCGAAGCCAGCCTGGTCTCCAAAGGGAGTCCCAGGATAGGCTCCAAAGCTACACAGAGAAACCCTGTCTGGAGAAAAAAAAGGAAAACAAAACAAAACAAAACAAAACAAAACAAAAACAAAAACTTATTTGAGTTCCCTGAGATAAGCAGGATAGCTTTTACAACATGATAAAACAGAGTGTCACCTCAGATCAGAAGTAGAAACAGGTTGGAGGAAGTCAGTCTGGAAGGTGCCAAGAGAAAGTGACGTGACGGGACTTAGATGCAAACCCCTGTGGTCCCTTAGTCTTGCCCTTCTTGATTTTTTTTTAAAAATTTTTTTTATTTTAAGACAAGGTCTCAGTATTTAGTCCTGGCTGGTAAAGTCCAGAACTCACTGTGTAGACCAGGCTGGCCTGGAACTCACAAATATCTGTCTGAGTCAGCTTCCTGAGTGCTGGGATTAAAGGCGTGTACCATCATGCTCTGCCTTCTGGGCACAGAACACTCCAGGTAGCCAGCCTGTATATTACATCACATCGTATTGCTCTCTGTTAATAGTAGGTGGAGTCTGGTTTCTTGTAGACTCTGGAGTAAAACAGCAATCAGAACTGTGGCCACTGAGTGAGAGGCCTTGTGAGAACCTGACTACAGTTATAGTCATTAGGCACACTCTTACTTTAATAAGCCAGGCGGTCTGCTCTTGTGATTAGTTATTTTCCTCAGCAGAAGTAAGGCTCCTGGGGCTGGAGAAATGCCTGGTGCACCTGTTGCACTTGCAAAGAACTCTGGTTTGATTCCCACACCCCTGTGGCCTCTCACAGCCTCCTGTGATTCCAGTTCCAGGGGATCCTACACCTTATTCTGGCCTCTGTGAGCACTAAGAATGCATGTGGTGTACAGACATACATGCAAGCAAAACACACCTCCCAGCATGCTTGAGGCAGAAGCAGGAGGATCAGGAGTTCATGGCCAGCCTCAGCTACGTTGTGAATTTGAGGACAATCTGGGCTATGTGAGAGACCCTGTCTCAGGGGGAAAAATATCTATCTATCTATCTATCTATCTATCTATCTATCTATCTATCTATCGATCTAGATAGATTCAACCACAGAGTAACAGACAAATTTTTGGTTACTCTCTGAGGAATTTTGTCTAGCTCTCCTCTTCTTATTCCTCCACCGTGTCAGAAAATATCATAGTAAAAATGTATGCAGAGCGGTCATTATAAGTTATCGTATATCCACTCAGTAAAACAGCAAACACTCTTGAATTTATTGAAACCAATGCTATCGAAGGCACATGCCTACAATCCCAACATGCAGAAGGGTAAGTGAGGCAGGAGGATGGAGGGCTCTAGGCCAGCCAGGGCTGCAGAGTGAGACCCTCCTCCCAAAACCAACCAACCAACCAAACCAAACACCAGGGGGCTAGTAAGATGGCTCAGCGGGTAAGGGCACTCACCTCCATCCTGATGACCAGAGTCCCATCTCCCGGACCTTCATGGTGGAAAGAGAGAACCAACTTCCACAAGCTGTTCTCTATCCACCACACATGAACCCCCAACAAATAAATAAATAAATAAATATTAATGCTGTAGAAAGATGTCTATGAGTACCAAGTGATATTCCCCACATACACTATGGAAGGATGAGATCCTGTTTAAAAACTGTCTATATAGAGTACATCAATGTCTGGGTCTAAAGGCAGTGACATGATCGACCACCTTTTTTCCTTCTAGTGGAAGTCTTGCTTTCAAGCCAAGCCTGGTGGCACACGCCTTTAGTCCCAGCACTCGGAAGGCAGAGGCAGGCAGATCTCTATGAGTTCAAGGCTAGCCTGGTCTACATAGAGAGTTCCAGGATAGCCAGGGCTACATAGTGACCCTATCCCCCCACCCAAGGGAAAAAAGAAAGAAAGCCTTGGTTTCTTTGGAGAACCTCATTCTGTTCATGTGGTTGGAGACTCCAGTGGGCATGCAGCTGACTGATGTATTCCATTCTCCTAGCCTCAGGGAAAAGGGCCAAGTCAGGAGACCCATTTCTAGGCCTTTTCTGGAGCTATTGAGTCAGGGTGGGCTGTGGGTTGGAGTCACAAAGCTGGTAGGTTGTGAGCTGAGAGATGCTGAAGATGTCTGAGAAGCTGCGTAGGGTGAGCGTGCTGAGGGTGACGCCTGAGGGTGACGCCTGAGAGTGACGCCTGAGGGTGATGCCTGAGGGTGACGCCTGAGGGTGACGTCTGAGGGTGACGCCTGAGGGTGACACCTGAGGGGTACGCCAGCATAGGCGCCGCAGTTGGGGAAGGAGAGCATCAGAGCTTTGGCGTCATCTTTGGGGAGCCTGGATCCAGCTCCTGCAGCCTTTGCTCTTGGGTTTCTCAGTGGCATGAACTAATAAAACCACCCCCTCTCTCTCCTGTCCAGTCTCTTTCAGGGCAGCCTGAGTTGGCTTTCTTTCATAGAGAAGCTTGAGAAGGTGAAGTCTGTGTAATTCCTAGAAGGCTGATGAATCTACTTTATAAGTAGTGTATGCCCCACCCCCACCCCGGTGCCGGGATCAGACCTGCCTCACGCTTGGCAACGCAAGTGCTCTGCCCCGGTGACCTCCGGTTTCACCATAAGGATTTAAAAATATTTTTATTACATTTTAATTAGTTAATTAGCTAATTGCGTATACGGGAGGGGGGCGTGCTGCATGCCGTGCCCGCAAGCGGAGGTCTGAAGACAACTTGTGGGAGTCAGTTTCTCCTCCGACCACGTGGATCCCAGGGACGGAAGTCAGGTTTTCAGGCTTGATGTTATTTCCACTGAGCCACCTCACCAAGCCCCACTCTGCGGATTTTGAAGTCAGCTCACTTATTAACACTTTTGAGCCTCACGCCAACCTTAGGAAGTGGCCAGAGTTTCTCCTATCCTTTTTATCCTGCAGAAGAAAAGTTGGAGGATCCAGAGAGAGGCACAAAGCAAGAGGCAACACTGTGGCTCTTGGCTAACGGGGAAGTCTCTTGGTTGGGTGGGCAGAGAGGAGGCAGGACGGGATTTTGAAGAATATTTGCCTCAGGGACAGTGATTACAGTTTTCCCTGGGGATTGGTTCCAGGACCATATGTGGATATTAAAATTCTTGGGCCTTATATAAAATTGTACAACCCTTCACATATAAGTAAATGAGTACATTAAAAATTGTGTCTACATTAAGTATGTAGATTAGTTTCTCATCACTTACTACACAACATAGAATAGCAGTGAGACGTATGCTATTTACACTGCGCCAGGCACAAGGAATCTAGAGGTGACTTCAGCCACACAGGAGGATGCACATAGGTTACACGCACACAGGCCAGAAGAGGCCGGTGGAGACGCTCAGCTGGAGTCACAGGTGTTTGGGGACACTTATCTCGCTACATGGGTGATGGGAAGAGAGCTCTGGTCTTAACCATTGCGCAGCAAATGCTATATTGACTACCAAGTCGTCTCTCTGGGTCTCAGACACTATTTTTCCCTCAGTATTTTGGTGGCTGAATCCATGTTTGGAGAACCTGTGGATTTCCTTGCTGACTGTTTTTTTTTTTTCTTCTCTTATGATTGCCTAATTCAGACTAAATACATAATACCAGCAGCAATAGCTAATATTTACCACTTAGCACACACTTGGCGTTGGGCTAAGGGAACACTTTATTTGGACTGTCCATCTCCTTCTGCTTCCCTCGATATTCATATCCTACGATATCATCGTAATCACCACCATCTAACTAAGAAGAGTAACTAGAGCTCAAAAGACTAAGGCCCCTTCCCTAAGCGATACAGTAACCAGGAGGCAGAGGGGCCGGGGATACAGATCTGACTCCAAAGAACCTTCCACACCTCTTCCCCCCTCCCCCACTTTTCACGTGTGTGGTGAACATGTGTGTGTATGTATGGTTTGGCACATGTGTGTGAACGTCCACGCATATGCATGTGGGTGACCAAGGTTGATGTCATAAATCATTCTTTAATTTTTTTTCTAAAGATTTATTTATTTAACTTTATGTATATGGGTGTTTTGCCAGCATCAGAAACTGGAGGTACAGATGGTTGTGAGCTGCCGTGTAGGAGCTGGGATCGAAGCCCAGGTCCTCTGGAAGAGCAGCCAGTGATTTAACTGCCGAGCCGTCTCTTTAGCCCCAGGTAGATGTTTGTTGTTGTTGTTGTTGTTTACCAGGACAAGGTCTCGCTATGTAGCCCTGGCTGTCCTGGATCTCACTCTGTAGCCCAAGCTGGCCTCGAACTCAGAGATCCGCCTGTGCTGGTTAAGATTAAAGGCGTGCGCCACCACTGCCCAGAGTGCCACAAATGCTTTAACCATTTCCCTACCCTCTCATAAGCCCTCTTAATCAGTGAGCTATAGTTATTATTAGTGGGGTTATTCTCCTCATTTCTTTCTCAAATAGTTCATTGTTAGTGTATAAAAATGCTACTGATTTTTAGATCTGAAATGTCAGTCCTTAGTGCGAGCATTTTCTTTTGGTGGAATGTTTAAGGTTTTCTCTGATCATGTCATCGACTTATAGTGACACCGAACTTGTTTTCCTCTTTGAACGTCTTTTATCTCTCATGAGAACTTCAGTGCTGTGTGGAACAGAATCAGGTGAGCACCCTCTCTTCTTAGAGGAAAGACTTTTAAATTTTTTTTTTTTTTTTTAACCAGTGAAGCTGGGCCTGGTGGCACAGGTTTGTAATCTCAGATACCCAAGAGGCTGAGGCAGAAGGATTGCAAGTTCAAGTCCTACCTTATCTACAGAGCAAGTTCCAAGCTGGCCTGGGGAATTAGCGAGGTCCTATCTTAAAGCATAAAGAGTGAGACTGTAGCTTAGTGGTAGAGTGCTTGCCCTGTGTTTAACCCTCAGTGCTGTTGAAAAAGGCTTACCATTGAGTAAAATCCAGCTGTAGATTCACCATCCACGGCCTGTCTGTGTTGAGGCACACTTCATCCATATGTAATTTGTTGAGCTTTTCTCTTGAACAGAGGCTGAATTTTGTCTAATTATTTTCTCCATCTATTGTGACGGCAGCACGGCCTTTATTTTTCCTTTGCTAATATGTTGCATCACAATGATCGAGTTATTAATGTTGAAGCATCCTTGCATCCAGCTCTACTTGGTCATGGTGAATAACCCTTTTAATGTGTTATTGAATTTGTGTTTTGTTGCATGTATATTCCAAAAGGACATTGGCCTGTAATTTGTCTTGTGATATCCTTGTCTGACTTTAGAATCAAAGTAACACTGGTCTCACTTAAACAAAAAAAGTGAACATATTCTCTCGGCATCAGTTATTTATTGGACTTTCTTTCAGGACATAATGACACGGAGACTTATTAATTATGAATGCTTGGCCTTAGCTTAGGCTTGTTCACAATTAGCTTTTATAACTTAACCCATTTCTATTAATTTCTATTAATTTGCCACGTGGCTCTTTAACTCTCTTCATTCTGTACATCCAGCTCCTTCTGTGTCTCGCTGGTGACCACCACATACCTAGATTCATCTCTGTCCGGAAGTCCCGCCTAACATTTCCTGCCTCGCTATTGGCCATTCAGCCCTTTATTAAGCCAATCACAGTAACACGTCTGCACACAGTGTAAACAAATATCCCACAACAGTTCTTTGTCTTATTGCCGCGACAAAACAGCAGGACAGAAACAAATGAAAGAACAGGGGGTTTATTTTAGCTCAGAGTCTGAGGGCACAGTCTGTCAGGAAGAGGAAGACAGCCCAGTGCAGGCAGCCCCAAGATGGCAGCCCCAAGATGGCAGCCCCAAGATGGCAGCCCCAAGATGGCAGCCCCAAGATGGCAGGGGTGTCCATACAGCTGGGACCCTTCCCTTCACATCTTGGTGAAACAGGATGTAGACAGCAGACAGGAAGTGTGGCTGGGTCCTAAAAATCACAAAGCCCACCCTTAGTGGCCTACTTCCTCCTAGGAGGCTTCCGTAGGGTCCTACAACCTTCCAGAACAGGGCCATCAGTTGGGGGACAAGTGTTAAACATGTGAGCACATTTGGGGACATTTCATACTTAAACCACAGCTCCTTTGGGATGTGTGTGACTTCCTCATTGATGTTGACTATACCAGCAACTGCTGGATGGCCTTTAGCCTTTGGAAGTCTAAATTTTTCTTATTAATCCTACTTTTCTCCTCCTGACCGAGGAGCAACACATTCCCTAAATCTTCATGAAGAACAAGCCCTCCAGGTGCTCCATCGTTCTTTTTTTTTTTTTTTTTTTTTTTTTTTTAAAGATTTATTTACTTATTATGTATACAGCGTTCTGTTTGCATGTGTCCCTGCAGGCCAGAAGAGGGCACCAGATCTCATTACAGATGGTTGTGAGCCACCATGTGGTTGCTGGGAATTGAACTCAGGACCTCTGGAAGAACAGACAGTGTTCTTAACCTCTGAGCCATCTCTCCAGCCCGCTCCATCGTTCTTAAGCCGGCTCTACTTGGCTGGCCAGGGCAGTAGCAAAACTGACGTATTTTTGAAAGGCCTCTGGCTACCCTCTCCCTGCCCTCCAGACTTCTGATTCCGGCTGCTGGTCAGAGGCCAGAGCGGCGTTGAGAGGGAACAAGGGATACTGCCAGATCTGACTTCCAAACCGGGTTTGCTCCGCCCACATCCTGTGGGAAGGCAAACACAGCTCCCTACCCAGCACTTCATAAAGTGCTGCCCTAGGTGCTAAAATCACCCCTAGCGCCCAACACACACTTTAAAAAACAATTAAAAGACATACAACAGAAGATTGGCAAGGAAGCGAAGTTCTTAAAAATCAGCAATAAAATGCCAGTTTGAGGCTTACCCCCGGGTTCATCGGATCACCGGTCCTGCTGGCATTCTGTCAGCAGGAAGGGCAGGGAGTGATTTTTTTCCTTCAGCCTTAGAGAGCTGTTTGCTCACAAAGCCGGCTCGCCAGCCACCCTTCCTTCAGTCTCCCCTGAGTCATGACTCAGCTCCAAGCCAGCACCAACTTGCTGGTTTTCTTCCTGTGCCTGCCTCTTGGCAGCTTGCAAGAGCTGTGGTGTCTGACAGGGGCACAGCAGCTGGCCTGCTCTAAGCATCCAGGACTGCAGACCAGCTTAGCAGCCAGAGAGAGCATTACTGCTCGGGCCTCACTGTAGTGGGTGAGCAAATGATACCACTGGTCAGGACAGTAACGAGATGATGATAGTTGTGAGAGCCAATTTCAACAGAGGCTTCTGTGATGGGTGGGTGTTGGCTCACTGCTAAGGTTTTTCCAGTTTTGAAAGACATGGTTAGACTCAGAAGGGGGAAAAGGAAACTAACCAGGCCACTGAGGTTGGAAGAGGACAGAGCCATGTGGAAGTCATTTGGGGTTGAGGGAAACTGATGTTTTGTAACAGAGAGATGGCCTCATTGCTGAAAGATTTGCCTCAAGAGTGAGCGAAGAGCTAGGACTGGACAGAGGGTGAGCTATCATTTCGAATCTCTTCCTCACCCTGCATGACTTGGTCAAGTCGTTTCTCTGCACTTCAGTTTTCCTTGCTGACAAAATTAGTGGAACTGGCTTGGGTATTTCTCTCACATATTACACAAGAGATCTCTGTCAGTCTGTCCCCCTGTCTCCCTTCTGCCTTCCTTCCTCTACCTCCAAAGTGCCAGGATTAAAGGCATGAACCACCACACTCAGGAGGCCGAAATGGAGATCCTCCTGCCTCAGCCCTCTAAGTGCTGAACTGACAGGTGTGCACTTACCAAGCCTGTTTACATAATGGCGTTCTTATTTTCAGAGCTCCATGCCTGTGCCTAGAAAGTAGTTTTCAGTTGTCTCTAGCTGCCAGGCCCTGTAAGGAGAGCTCATAAAAAGAGCCATTTCCCTGAGACCAGCCTGGTCTACAGAGTGAATTCCAGGACAGCCAGAGCTATGATACAGAGAAACCCTGTTTCGGAAAAAAAAAAAAAAAGGGGGGGGGGAGGGGGAGGAGGGCATTTTTTGAGCTGGTGAGATGGCTCAGGAGGGAAAGGCAAGCCTGGTGGCCTGAGTTTGATTCCCAGGACCCACGTGGTGGAAGGAGAAACTGATTCCTGCTGTGAGCTGTCCTCTAACCTTCATGCCTGTGCTGTGGCATGTGCTTGTGCTTGCACACCCATGTATACACATGCACAGACATTCACACACATACACACATTAAAATAATAAAGAAGTAAAAACTAGAAAAAAGAACCATTTTCTGATCTCAGCAGGTTTCTCTCCTGTGGCTCCAGCCCTGTGGCACTTCAAGGGGGGCGGCAGAGCAACGGCATCCTTGGGCTCAGTCACACTTTTATTAATTATGACCTTTCCTACTCACTGTGCTGGTGGGTTTTGCCATTTGGTTGTTTTTCCATTTGGTCCTGATGCAGCCACATTCTGGCATTTGTAGAGCACCATCCCAGCTGAAGAGCTAGCTACCCCTGCCTCACCTGGCTAGCCACGAGGAGGTTTCAGTTCCGGCTTCACACAGGCCCACTCTCTCATCCTCCTGAGCATCTCTCTGTGGTTTTCATTCCTCCCCGTGCCCTGGTTTATTCAGCTGTGTTCTTCTCTGCTCCACAGGCGATCTGTCACAGGAGCCTGTCACAGCCCGATTGGAATGCACTTTATCTGCTGAGCAAACATGCACATTTGGCATTTCAGCCATGGAAATTCTCAGACTCTCTCTGCTCTTGCCCCAGATGGAAACTTCAGTGTCTTTACGGAAAAATTCCACATTCTCCTGCAACCTAAACACAGCTATTCATTGAATCCTTACGATAAGCGGGGCTGTTGTGTCCTCAAATGAGGACTGTGAGTGGAATGAGACAGATGTATGTGAAACAAATTTGAAAACAGCAAGGCACAGTGTATAGTCAGTGTTACCATTAGGTGCTAAAATGTGCAGCGCTAACATCCCACTCAGCCAGTCGTGAATGCTGACTCACACAGTGCGCATCTCATTTCTACCTCACAAGCCTTGGACATGAGGTGTACTGTCCCTATTTTATACAGCAGCAAACGGAGTCACAATCAACTCGATTGGCCTAAGGTCTCGAGGATGGTAAAGACTAGCCAGTTCTGTTAACCCCACTCCAGAGTATGTATTTATTGTTACTATTCTACTTTGCCATGTTGAGGGTTGAACCCGGGGCCTCGTGAGATCTAGGCAGGGCACTTTGCTGCTGAGCTAAGAACCTCTATACCAACCCCTGCTTTTGTAAGCTCTGTGAAAGTGGGCGCTAGGTGTTTTGCTCCTGGCTGTTCCAGAGGTCACGCTGCACCCTTTACAGACAGAAGGATCTACAGAACACTAGACCAGTGATATCTTGTTTTCTAGAATGAGAGTGGGAGGGCCCTGGACGGGTTGTCAGGGCGGTTCAAGCTTGGTTACTCCAGTGGGGGAGGGGGAGGATTTGATTATGAAAAAATAGAGAAGGAAAACGGAGTAAGAAACCTATGAAACAACAAAGAGACAACCCCCCCAACACACACACACATACACACACACACACACACACACACACACACACACACACACACACACACACGGGACAACCTGAGCCACAGATACCCCAATGCTACTGCTGTTTTTGAGGTCTTAAATCCAGCTCTTTTCCCTGCCAGATACTCACCACACCCAATCCCGTGGCTGGGCTGGGCTGGCCGGCTTTTGTGCACGGGAGTCTGAGTCTCTGCTCAGCTCAGCACTCCTGAGAACAAAGCCTGGCTTCCCTCTATTTTGCAGCCCCTGAGGTGAGTTGCTCCTTCACAGCCAGTATTCATTAAAGTAAAGTGAAATTAAGAAGTGTCCCTGGCTGCTCTCCCCACTTCCTTTTCTTATCTGTTTTTCCCGCCCCCCCCGGGGGGGGGCAGTGGTTATACAGGAGGAGAGAGCAGTGGAAAAGCCCCTTAGTGCCTATAAGCAGAAATGAACGAGGTCCCAAGTTTTTTAAAAGCCCTGGGTCTGATTCGTCCTAGATTGTATTCCCATTCTTAAAAAAAGAAAAAGAAAGAAAGAAAGAAAGAGAGAGGGAGAAAAAGAAAGACACAAAGCTGCCTCTTTCTTTGAGGCAGCCTGGAGGATAATGCTTCAAAGGGTTCTGAGGGGGAAATGTTCAATTTTATCAGTCGCTTCCGCAGGGCCCTTCTCTCCGGGACACCGTCTAGTTCGCCGAGTGGAGTCGGAAATGAAGGCCAGGTGAGCAGCAGCTGTGTAAGGCTTTAATGGACCCGGCACCCCTTTGGGAGTGAGGCAAGGCTCCGGTGGGCTCTCGCTCTCGGCATCTTTCAGTTCAGCGGGCTTTTGTTTTCATAATGGGAATTGAACTCCCTCGGGTGGCCCCCGAAGATGCAGGAGTAGCTGTACGTACATCAAGACGGGTATCCATCACGAGGGGAGCTACAGAAACTTCCAAGGGAACCAAAGCCACTCTTCCCGAAGACACCCTGGGCTCCGGGGGAGCGGGGCCTGGAAATCTTGAACTTCCCGGCTTGGAAGGTGGTTCAGTCTTTGGGGACAGAGTGGTGCTGGAATTAGCTGTGGTGCCCGAGCTGCGGCTGGGACAGTGCATGGGCTTATGCGCTTGTTTGGGTCCAGTTCCAGGCAGCTCTTGAGAGCAGTGGCTTGATGTCTTCGGGAGGCCTGCCCTTTTCTGAAGAGAAAAAGAGGAGGAGCCGATGGGGGATGGAGGAGAGCGAGGGACTGAGAGGGGAGGAGGGAGGGGGAGGGACTGAGAGGGGAGGAGGGAGGAGAAACTGCACTCGGGATGTAATATATGAAAGAATTAGAAAAAAAAAATTAGTACTTGGAATGGCAACCGCTGGGAGGGCAGGGAAGGGGTCTACCTCATAGTAACGATGAGGGAGGAGGTCAGAAAACGGGCCTTCTGTGTTTACTCTGCACCAGCCCAGGTGCTAAGTGCCTTATTTAGTATTGTGAGGAGTATGTCCGCGCTCCCTGACACTAACACAACTTTAGTTTTTGTCCAGTTAGCTCCCAATGAGCTCTCACCTCCTCTGGCCCTATAGGGAATCTTGGGGGCCGGGGAGAAGGCTCAGTGAGCAAAAGAGCTTGTGGGGCAGGTCTGAGAACCTGAGTTCCCATCCCCAGAACCCAGGTAAGGAGCTGGATGTAGTAGCTTGTGTCTGTCATCACAGCGGGAGAGGGGCGGCTACACGGATGGAGGGCAGAGAAGGTAGAAGGGAGAAGCTCCCGAGGATGGCAAGCCAGTTAGCCCATCACATGCATCTGCCAAGAGATTCTGCCTCAAGGGAGGTGGGCAGGGGAGGACCAGCAAGGGAAGGCTGTCCCCTGACCTTTGCATGTGCACCATGGCACATGTGAGTGTATACACACACACACACACACACACACACACACACACACACACGAAATGAGGTACAGTGAAAATGTAAATGATGGAAGAGAAACTTCCTTGGAGTTGACCTACATACGTGAACAGATATGGGAGAGAAAAGCTGAGAATCTGTGCATTGTGTGTGTGGTAAAGAAATCTGCATTTCTGATAGACAATAGATAACTCCTGTAGGACACAAGTAACTTGCTAGTGCAGCTATTTTTTCTTTATAAGTATGTTCCAAATATTACGCAAGACATATACTAAAAATGTTATATATCTGGAATTCAAATTCATCTGGGTGTCCTTTTATATCGCTTGTTTTATTTTATTTGTTTTCTAAATCTGGCAAGGCTGGCATTGTGGAATCTCATGGGGTTTCTACCCTTGAGATGCTAGAGTAGTAGGTGGGTAGGGCCAAGGGAACGGGGTCGATGAAGAAATGGTATTTAATAAATGTTGTGTACTATAAACCATATTGGGGGGCTAGGGAATAAAGTGCTTACTATGCAAGCATGAGCACCTGAGTTCAGATTCCCAGTGTCTATGCAAAAAAGCTGGGCATAGAGACATGCACCTGTAACCCCAGTGCTGGGGAGGAGGCAGAGACAAGAGGATTTTTTAAAAAAAAATTTTATATGCTTTGGTGTTTTGCCTGCATATGTGGTCTGTATGAGTGTTGTTGCTGTTTTTACTCTCTTGGGGGGCCCCTGCCACCCAGATCCCAAATAAATCACTCATGAAGCCTTATTCTTAGTTATAAATGTATAAATGCCTGGCCTTAGCTTGGCTTGTTTCTTGTCAGCTTTTCTTAACTTTAAATTAACCTGTCTGTCTTTTGCCTTTGGGCTTTTACCTTTCTCTGTTTCTGTATACTGTCTTTCTTATTCTGTGACTTGCTGTGTAGCTGGGTGGCTGGCCCCTGAAGTCCTCCTCCTTCTCTCATTTCTTCTTTCCTCCCAGATTTCTCCCTCTATATATCCTCTCTGCCTGCCAGCCCCGCCTTTCCTTTTTCCTGCATTGCTATTGGCCAGTTCTTTATTAGACCATCTGGTGTTTTACACAGGCACAGTAACACAGGTTCACAGAGTTAAATAAATGCAACATAAACAAAAGTAACACACCTTAAAATAATATTCCACAACATATGAGGGTGTCATATCCCCTGGAATTGGATTTATAGCCAGTTGTGAGCTGCCATATGGGTACTGGCAATTGAACCCTGATCCTCTGGAGAACAGCCAGTGCTTTTAACCGCTGAGCCATCTCTCCAGCCCTGACAGGTTGATCTGGAAGCCAGTTGGTAAACCAGGCTACAGTCCAGCCGAATTAGTGAGCTCTGGGTTCTGTGAGAGACCTTGTCTCAAAAACTAAGAGGAAGGAAGAGGATTGTCAGAGCCAAAGAAGTGATGGCTGACTCCATGGAAGCAGTGTCTTCCAGACATACAGGACGGATGCACGCATGAATTCACAGAGACTATAGCAGCATGCACCAGACCTGCACAGATCCAAGTTGGCAGGTCCATGAGAAGGGGAAGTGGACACAAAGTCCCACCCCTAACCACGAAGCTATCAGCAATTGACACCCGCTGGCAAACAGAAAGTCAGTGTTCTCCAACGGAGTGTCACAGGGCATGTCAACCAGACTCCAGGGCAGGCCCCACGCCCAGAGTGGTTGGCCAACACCAAATGGCCAACATCTATGGTATTTTTGTGGACATTTTGTTTTGTTTTGCTTTATCTTGACTTTTTGGGTTTTTGCCTGCTTGTTTTGTAGAGTTTTTGTTGTTGTTGTTGTTTTTAAAGAGAGAATGAGACCATAAAGCTGAATGGGTTGGGAGGTGGGGAGGACCTGGGAGGAGTTGGGGGGAGAGGACAACACGATCAAAATATATTGTATGAAATTAAATTTAAATTAAAAATAACAATCATAAATGAGGAGGAAGAGCAATAGAGGAAGATACCTGCTTGTGTCTACTGGCCTTCACAGGAATGAGTGAGTACTACTGCAGACACACTGTGCATGCATGCATGTTTGTGCACACACACACACACACACACACACACACACACACACACACACTCTAAAATAAATAGGATCATTAGGTATGGTGACATAACTCTAATCCCAGGACTCAGGAATACCTCAGATTTGAGAACCCCTATAAGGAGACCCTGTCTAAAAACAAACACAAACATACAAGAAATAAATAAAAATAAGTTGGGTTCCCTTATGTTTTTTTAGTAGAAGACATTGCAAGTTATATTTGATTTTAGAAGTCTTTTTCTCAAAGGTAACTGTATGCAGGGACTGCGTGGCATGGGGTGCTGGCTTATGGCTGGGGTACATATGCATTGTCTCATATAATCCTCAAAATTATGCAAGGTAAATGACATAATTCTTGCTTTTCAGACAAGGAAATTGAAATTCAGAGAGGCTGAATAATTTTGCAAGGTCAAACAGTGAGACTGAAGCCGGCTTCCAAGTCCAAGTTCATTTAATCTCTTGTGTTGAAAAGCTGGAGTCTAAAGAGCGCTTGTCAGACTAAATTGTAACTCCACAGAACTAAATGCCACTGGTATTTTTGAAAGAAACATAAGAACATCTAGAATAGACTCTGATTGTCAGCATTGCGTCCTCAGAAGAAACAAATCCCAGACATCAAGGCTCACGTAGGTAGGTAGTTAGCAGCAGAGCCAAGATGAGAACCTAGACCCACAGAGAAGACAAAAACAATCAGGAGCCCACGAGACCGTTACTAAATGTAAAGCAGGTAAAGCCAGGTATCCCTTTATCTGCTTCTTTCTCAGAACCGCCCATCACCTCTCTTCCTTCTCGCCAGATGTTAAGCTGGTCCCATTTCTGTGCTCCGAGCCAGCTGTCATAACCCCTGCAAAGTGTTAGCTGACAGTGGCCCATGGGAGGACCATAAATGTTAGCCTGGTGGAGGACATTAAGAGCTACAGAAGCATGTGTGTGCTGAGATGGTGCCAGAAGGCCTGGCCCCAGGTGGCTGTGCACGGTGCCATTTACCATGCAATCATCAGCTGGTCCCTGGACTGTCCGAAACCTGCGAAGTCCAGACACCGTTTTCTGATGCTCCAAATGCAACTGGATGCAGACATGATGATTTGTAATAACACGCTCTTAGAAAAATGCAAACAAAAAAGCTGGTGGGTTACCTCACCGGAAGATGCAAGCCCGCTAAGCTGCCTTCAGCTGGAGCGTAGCCTTTCTCTGGTGGAACTGGAATGTGTGAGACGAGTCCTGGTGCTGTCGTGTTCAGGGCTCCTGGAGTCAGTGCAGGAAGTGTTAGTTCAGAATGGAGAAGCAGGCTGGAGACGTGGGTCAGCAGCTAAGAGCGCTCGCTGCTCTTTCAGAGGACCTGAGTTCGGTGCCCAGCACCCACATCTGGTGGCTCACAACTGCCTATAACTCTAGCTCTGGGAGATCAGATGCTTTCACAGGACTTATGTGGCATATCTCTCCCTGCTCTGCCATAACACACACACACACACACACACACACACACACACACACACACACACACACACACGCACACACACACACACACACAAAACCGTAAAAAATAAAGAAGAGAAAAACAACATTTGAGTTCTAGGATCTGGGACTGTCCCCTCTCCCATCGAGGATGACAGTGACTGAACTAGGCATGCTCTCTGTTGGATGGACCCAAGACACAGGAGGCATCAGATCAGGCCCAAGCGGGAAGTAAATGGTAGTCAACACGGAAAAGTAATTGGAGTGAGCATAAAAATTCTTTCCAAGTGTATTTCCAAATCCACAAGGGATAATGAAACAGCGCTAACCTAGCATCCCAGATCCAGCAGCAGTGGAGTCATTATTATACCAAGAGCAAAAGTAGGAAACAGTTACCAGAACTTGGGGACAGCTACAGTGCATTTCCACAGAGCTGTGGCCTCTGGAGGGACAGGGCCACTGACAAGGCATAGTTTAGCAGGGAGGGGACCTGGGGAAGAGACACCTCACCTTTGCTCTGCTGTTGTCCTCTGACCCTGCTTGACTGCATGCAAGCTAGAAGTCAGAGGGCCCGGCTAGTGCGGTCAGTGGATGCTGGCTACTCCCTTCACAGCCAGGGAGACGAGGGAGGACCTGCCTGGAGGAGCAAACAGACATCTGGCTTGGGGTCTATAATCCTTGTGCTTAACTTTCTAGGGTCTATAACCCTTGTGCTCCCCTTTCTAGGCTCTATAATCCTTGTGCTCCCCTTTCTAAGGTCTATAATCTTTATGCTCCCCTTTCTAGGCTCTATAATCCTTGTGCTCCCCTTTCTAAGGTCTATAATCCTTATGCTTCCTTTTCTAGGCTCTCGTGACAGACCTCCTTGTCTCTGCTTAAGGACTTTTACAATAATTCCTTCAGTCTAGAGACTCAGAGGATTTTCTTGCCTAGAGTCCCTATCTCTTTAAAGTGACTCTAAGTATCTCTGTTTCAATCAGGTAAGGGATGAATTCAATAATGCCTATTATTTCTTTTGAGATAGAATCTCATGTATCTCAGGCTGTCCTGGAACCCACGAAGTAGCTGACAATGACCTTGAACTTCTGGTCCTCCACCTCCATCTCCAGAGTGCTGTGATCATAGGTGTGTGTGTGTGTGACCACATCAAATCTGTGCTGTGCTGGATCTCACCCAGGGCTGCACACATTTGAGGCAAGCACTCTACCAACTGAGCCGTGTCTCCGTCCCATCTTCTCCTCTTTCCCTTCCTCTCCTTTCTCCTCCAGTTTGGGAGTCAGGGTCTCTAGATGTAGCGCAACTGGCTTTGAACTCACATTCCTCCTGTCTTAGCCTTGCCATACATGGCTTGATATAATCCTACCGCTGCATTACTCATGGTTTGCAGGGCCAGAGAAGGACATGGCATAAGGGCCTTCACCAGTCAGTTGAACTCAGCCTCATCTCAGAAGAGTCAAAGATGATGGAACTCACAAGCAAGCTAATACTCTACAATACTCTCTTGGCGTTAATGTTACCAAGAATGCTTGCTTCTCATCTCCTACTCCCTGATTCTCAGGATCAAAGCCATGGCCTCACACATGCTGGACAAGTACTCTACCATTGAGCTATGACACCAGCCCCAAGCATAAAAAAAAAAAATCCCTAGTGCCTCCTAAATGTATAAAGGGCTAGATAATGCTCTCCCCAGTACATTCACATGTTAATCCCCAGAACTTGTGAGCATGTTGACTTGCATTGACTCGACATGTGGATGTGGATGTTATTTTGGATTGTCTGGTTAGGGGTAGTCACTTTGGGTCTTAGTAGAGTGAGGCAGGAGGTTCAGAACATAAAGCTGATGTGACGACAAGCTGAGATTGCACCAACGCATTGGACGTGGAAAGGAGGGAGCTGAGATCCAGAAAATCCAGTAGGACTCCAATAGAACTCTGGTTCCTTGGGTTAGAATGACCCTTTCACAGGGGTCACCTAAGACCATCAGAAAACACAGATACTTGGATCCTCTGGAACTGGAGTTACAGATGGTTTTGAGTGAGTCAGTGTGGGTGCTGGGAATCGAACCTGGGTCTTCTGCAAGAGCAGCCAGTGCTTTTTACTGCTGAGCCATCTCTCCAACCCTGCACTGAAATTCTTGCCCAAACCCCCACACCATGTGAGTTTCTCAAGCTTTACCAGCTTTCTTTAGTTCTGTCCCCCCCCCCGCCCCCAGCAGTGACCACAGTGGGCTCTCAGCAGGGAGGGGTTCTTCTCTTCAAAGCTGTTTGCTTTCTTCTCCAATTAAGGCTGGGGTGCTGGGTGGAAGTGAAGAGGACATCCCTTGAAATGCACCTTTACAATGAAATGGGATCTGAAAAGGCTCCAATCCATTTCAGAGACAGCCTCTTCTGTCAGGGACCAATAGAGCCCTTTCATTCCACAGTGCACCAGTTCATAAAGTGAGAACTGGTCGAACTCTCCATTTAACATTTTCAGAGCCGATATTAAATTTCAGATTTTATATCTGCTGATGCCCATTTAGGACTAAGTTATAAATCTGAAGTCTTTCCTCAGCTCATGAGTTTGACAGTGCTCAATAGAAACTTTTATAATCAAGTTCAATAGAGAATCACAAATCTCCACCTGGGAGTTTAGCTTACAACAACCTTTGTAAATAACATCTTCCAGCCTTGATGTTTGTCAATATTTGTCATTTTTTAAAAAAAGGCACAAAATAGAAATACTTCGTAAACTCTTACCTTCTGGGTGGAATTCAATAAGGGCAAGGTGTGGCAATATATGTCCACAATCCCAATACTTGGGAGGCAGAGGCAGGAGGATTCCTACACATCCAAGACCATTCTCGTGTGTACAGTGAGTTTCAGCCAGCCAGGCATACATACTGAAACCCTGGCTCACAAACCAGAATCCATCTGTGAAAAGCAGACTGTGAGTAGATGGATGGTGACGGCCCCCAGCACCATGGACAGGGAAATCACCATGCAGACCATCATCTGGAGATCTTCAAAAACAAATTCCTCTTTGCTCACCAGCATTTACCTCAGTGCTGAGATGAGAACTTGGGCTAGAAATTGAGGGGTCAGTTTTGTCTCCAAACCTCCTTCCTATGAGTTCATTTCTACAGAGCTAGAACTTGTTTTTTTTTTTTTTTTTTTTTAGTAATAAAAGATATTTTTATTTAAATAAGTTAGATTCTGGGTTCTTTGCTTTACTATCTATTAAAAGGGACCAGAAGCAACATTCTATGTGTATTCAGCCATTATTGGAGGTCCTTAGACAACTTGTGTCAAGATTCCTTGAGGACACCCAGATCTCCAAATCTAAGGACCCTTAGGTCCCTAATAAAAGGTCATAGGGTTTAAGCTGTAAACTACCCACATCCCCTGTATGCTTTAGGTCAACTCTGGGTTATTTGTAATATTTAATGCATAGTAAATGCTCTATAAGTAGTTACTGTGCCTATTATAGAGAATAATGATAAGAGATATAAATATATATGTTCAGAACGGATAGAATTAAAAAAAATTCAATCTGAAGTTGTTTGAATCTATGGGCATAGAACCCATACATACAGAGGACCAACTGTATTTTTGTACATATACATATATATTAACACGTGCCACATAACATATTTTATATAGGGCTGGAGAGATGGCTTAGAGGTTAAGAGCACTGACTGCTCTTCCACAGGTCCTGAGTTCAATTCCCAGCACCCACATGGTGGCTCACAACCATCTGTAATGAGATCTGGCGCCCTGTTCTGGATATATAATACATAAATAAATCTAAAAAAAAACCAAACATATTTTATATATAGCAATATATATAATATATATATTAAAATAGTATATATGTGTGGAGATGGTAGGCATCAAATTCAGGACAATGGTCTTTCTGAGGATAAGAGAGGGCAATATGAGAAATAGGATACCTACAAAGTATCAAGAAACTGTGTTGTTTTATTTTGTCAAATTGAACAGAAAGTTTTTGTGGTTTTAAAAAGAGATTTACTTATTACTTTTATTTTATGTACATGAGTTTTCTGCCTGCATGTATGTATGCGTACTGCATGCATGCCTAGTGCCTGCAGAAGCCAGGAGAGGGTGACAGATTCCCAGGAACTGGAGTAAGGAGAGTTGTGGTGTGCTGGGAACCAAACCTGGGTCCTTTGCAGGAATAGCAAGTGCTCTGAACCACTGAGCCATCTCTCCAAACAAAGTTTAAAACAGGGTCTAGAATTGGCATCAGAGAAATGGGAAATGATACAACGGTCTACATGTCATTCAAATTCCACATGGGACCACTAGGCATGGTACCATGCACTCCTGCTTGTACGTACTCAGGAGGCTGAGGCTGGGGTGTTGCTGTGAGTTGGAGGTCAATATGGGCTGCTGAGGTGGATCTTATCTCAATAAAAATAAAGATGAAACAAAACCCAGTCAAGTATGTGGTACATATCATTAATCCCAGTACTTGGGAGGGAGAGGCAGACAGATCTCTATGAGTTTGAAGCAAGCCTGGTCTACACAGGGAGTTCCAGTCCAGGCAAGACTGCATAGAGAGACCCTTTTTCAAACAACAACAAACAAAACACCAAAAAAAAAAAGAAAAAAAAAGAAAAGAAAAGAAAAAAGAAAAAGAAAGAAAAGAAAAGAAAAGAAAAGAAAAGGCTCCCCAACAAAACCTAGTCAAATCAACCAGACAGAAGCACCACAAAATTACACAGGACAAAACAAAACCCCTGTGCTGTGGTGGTTTGAATGTAATTGGCCCCCATAAGCTCATAAGGAGGGATCTATTAGGAGGTGTGGCTTTGTTGGAGTGGGCATGGCCTTTTGAGTGGGCGTGGCCTTTTTGGAGTGGGTGTGGGCTTGCTGGAGGTAGTGTGTCACTGTGGGGGAGGGCTCTGAGGTCTCTTATGCTCAAGGTATGCTCAGTGTGGAACCCAACCTTCACTTCTGCTCTCTGTGGTTAAAGATATGGAACTCTCAGCTCCTTCTCCAGCACTACGTCTGTCTGCACCGCCATGCTTCTTGCCGTGATGATAATGGACTAAACCTCTGAAAATGTAAGCCACCCCATTAAATGTTTTCCTTTAAAAGAGTTTTGGTGGTGCACGCCTTTAATCCGAGTCAGCACTCAGGAGGCAGAGCCAGGCGGATCTCTGTGAGTTGGAGGCCATCCTGGTCTACAGAGCAAGATCCAGGACAGGCACCAAAACTACACAGAGAAACACTGTCTCAAAAAACAAAAACAAACAAACAAAACAAAACAAAAAAAAGAGTTGCTGTGGTCATGATGTCTCTTCACAGCAACAGAAACCCTAACGAAGACAAACTCCACAAATTCCAGATGTTCTTTCACTGTCCTTAGATTTGCTCTGGGGCTCACTGTTGGAATGACCGGGATGTAGAACTAGCAAGGAAAGGCAGAGAGAATGTTGCCTTATGCCAGTGTCTGGGAGCTGCTTATTACGTTTATAGGAGTTTTGTAAGCCAATATGTAAATGCCCATTATTAAAAATTAAAGTATATACATTACAGTGAACCACATTATATTAAAAAAGGTAGTAAATGCTTAAAACTCTTCACACTCCAATTATGTAACTGTTGTATTATTCAGAACTGCAGAAACTAAGACAAGACGAAACTCCAAAACAAAACAAAACAACACCTGAGCAAACACAGTTTAAGGGAGAAACAATCTATCTGGGCTCATGGTTCCAGAGGATTCTGTGCATCATAAAGAAGATGATACAGCAAGATGAGACAGGACAGAACAGCTCACATCATAGCAGGCAGGAACCAGGAGAGGGAGCGAGAGGGAAAACTGAAGACTGAGAGAGTTTGCCTGGCTTTCTCCCTTACACATTCAGTATGCATTTGCCCTTTGCCACCTTTGTGGCGATGCCCTGGAAGACATTCCCAGAGGTGTGGTCTCAATTACATCTTCTTGGTAAAAATACTACACGATGACCTGCTTTTGCACGTCCTCACAACTCTGCGTTCAAGGACCTCTTATTGATAGCCTGAAACTGGAAGTGTTTACACCACGAAGATGTGCAGGTGCTACTCATCGGGTCCTCACGCCTCCCTCCACCCCCAGCTTCTTGTTAAACATCATCAGCACACACTGTCTAGAAACCACCATCTTCCATGATCCCTTGACTCCACCTTCCCTTGAAACTTCCTGAACTATTAAGAGAAGCTCACCCTTCCATTACGATGGGAAGACTTGTAAAAAAATCAACTGGACAGCTACAGGAAGTAGCAGGCAACTGGGCAGAATCTTCAGGAGAAAGTGTTCTGCTTCCTCAGACCTCAGAGTATCAAGTGTCTGTTCCTCAGTGTCCCCAGGCAAGTAAGTGTACATTTGTCTCTTGGGGTATTCTAGTCCTGTAAGTCACAGCATTGTCTTTGTCTCTCTCAGCCCCCATTCCTTTTTTTCAGTCAGTCCTGACCATCTTCCAGCTGGTAACTCTCTGGAAGCCTAGACCTTGACTTATGTAAAGGAGTGGGGTGCAGGCCTGCAGAGCCACGCACACACGCGTGTGCACACTCCCCCACCCCCCGCCCCCCACATGCCTGCTGGCCAAATTCCTTGCCCATTGGAGAGCATTGCTTTTAGGTCGCGTCCCTGTTCTGGCAGCTCCTGGCCATCTGGAGCTCTGCCTGAGGCAAGTCGGGGCTGGCTTAAGACGGACTTCCTGTCCTGTACCTCCGTAGTTCCCTGGGGCCAAGGGCTTAGCACTGTTGTAGAATGCAGTCTTCCAAAGGAGGTGGTCATCATCTATGTGTCTGTGTCAGCCCTGCCTGCTTGTAAGAGACTGTTACCAGTGGAGTTGTTGAGTGGTGACATGCCCCAAGAGAGGAAGAAGGCAGAGTGTCATCATATCCACAGCTGAGATGTCGGCCCTTCCTTCTGTACCTCCCAGCCATTGCGATACAATGCTGACCTAAGTGCACGTGACCTCTGGGTCTTGGGTGTGTGTGTGTGTGTGTGTGTGTGTGTGTGTGTGTGTGTGTGTGTGTGCAGGCTAGAGCATATAAGCTGGGCAAGGTTGACTGAAGGAGACGCCATCTACGCAGCTGTGGCGACACCATCATCCATGCTACATGTAGACTTTCCTGCAGAGGAGCTTTGGTGAACCCATGCTCCTGTAACCAAGCAACCCCTCACCTGTGCTCTGTAAATAAAATCCACTAAACTCATTGTTTTCCCAGCCTGAGCTCCAGTGGAGCCAGACTTTAGTGAGTCTTTGGGACCATGTAAGGAAGGAGTAGGTATCACTTAAGTCTCACTAGGAAAGGGATTCTTCAAACAGCTAGTCAAAGGAGAGCCTCCATGCTAGAGGGCAGGCTGTTCTTGGCCCAGGGAGAGAAGCTGGAAATTGTTCCAGGAGGCCAGAAACATGCTCCTAAGGCTGCCACTACACCATGTCAGGGCTTGCAGATACTGATTTTTTTTCCTCTCTCCCAGATCTTTCCCAAGCCATTTCAAAAACAAGCTCCATGAAGACCCTCTACTAAATATCCATTAGCAGGAGGTAGATTAAGTATATTCTATTTTAAGAAGGAAAATTATGGATTAGTAAAAATTATCTTTCCTGTGGAACCTTGAGCCATAATAATGTAACCACAGCCACCACCACCACCACCACCACCACCACCACCTCCACCACCACCACCACCACCACTACCACCATCTTCTCCTCCACTACCTTCCCTACCTCCACCTTCTCCACCTCCACCAACTCCTTCTCCTCCATCACCTTCTTCACCACCTTCACCACCACCACCACCACCACCTTCACCACCACCACCACCACCACCACCTTCACCACCACCACCACCACCTTCACCACCACCACCACCTTCACCACCACCACCACCACCACCTCCACCACCACCACCACCACCACCTTCTCCACCACCGACAACAACCCGAATTGCAAGTGGTTTATGTTGTAAAGATCACATGGTCTATGGGAAAATTCCCTTCTGTGGTTTATTGCTATAATGAAAAGGAGAGCTGGATTATTCTAGATAGAATGAACTCTCCTACTTGAGGTTCAGAATAAAAATAGCAAATAGAGTTTGTGCATCTGTAGCGCTGCGTTTGAAATACTTTAGACAGAGGGAAGGTGTCAAGAGGACACACCCCAGAAAACTGGGAGAGGCCCCACAAAGTGGATCTAAAGATGACCAAGACAGTGATACAGAAGAGATGTGGAGGAGTGTGAATGCACGGTGTCCTGAGATGTGACAGTGGTAAACAGTCTCTTTACCTTGATCTCCCGGTACAGAGTGTGTGGTTTTAAAGATATGTGTGCTCTTTAAAGAGATTACAGAGTTCAAGTTAAAAAGCATGTTTTAGAATAGCAGTCACATAGAAAAAGGTCAAGGCAATCAGAATTCAGTATAAATTTTTTTTTGGTATATAAAAAATATTCAACCACAGGTATAAGTACATACAAAATAAGAATATGGAAAGAAACTCATTAAAAATAATCAGAGTGGTTATATTTGGATCTAAGATTACAGGCAGCTTCTATTTCCTTTATACATTTACTGTGCATGTAGTCATTTACACATTATACCTTTATTTTCTTTATAGCTTCAAAACCTTAATGAATTGTCATTACTTTGACAAGGAAATAAACACCCACTTAATTTTGTTTATTGATTGATTGTGCTATAGATTTAACTACGGAGCTTAGTCATACTAATCACAGACTCTACCATGAGCTACAGGCCTAGCCTCAAGGCACCAAATATATACACATATATTTATACAGGAAGTGTGCACGTCTGAAATCTCAGCACTCGGGAGGACGAGGCAGGATTACTAGTTAAGCAAGGGCTATGGTCTGAATGCCAGGGTTCTCTTTCCCTCTCAAATTCTGATGCTGAAACCTAGTTACCTGTGTTGTAGTATTTGGAGCGGGGGCTGCTGGGATGTAATTAGGTCTTGGAGCCAGAACACCGGTGAAAGGAATTGGTACTTTTACAAGAGGCCAGACAGCTGCCTTCTGTGTGAAGACACCATGAGAAGATGCCATCTATACGATGGGCTGTGAGCCATCACCAGACCCTCCTGGCACGTTGACTTTAGACTTCCCGGCTCCCAGAACTGCAAGAAACACTTCGACTGTTTATATGCCATCCAGTCTGTGCCACTTTGCTACAGCAACCTGAGCTGCCCAAGTACTACTGATTGTCTTCAATATGACCATTGGTGGTCACAGGCCCTTTTTATTCCAGCCTTAATTACCAATATTACTTTTCAGATCACTCAATTTTTATATATATATATATATATATATATATATATATATATATAATGTGGATATAGAATAGATATTATATGTTTGCTACAGAATGATAACAAATGGGTTGAAGATGCCATAGGTTCAAAGAGGCCTTCCCGAGGGCGAGAAAGAACAGCTGACTTAGGAAGAGTCACTGCAGGTGGTGAAAGTGTTAATGACCCCAGGGACAGAGCTGTTGGAGTTGGGCAGGATGCGCACAGAGCTTGGCCAAGGCACAAAGCTAGGTCAGGATGAATGACAGTTCAGAGTAGGTCACATAAATAAGGGGTACATTGAGCGGCAGGTCTGGGAACAGGGACTGGACGGTTGTGGTGGATGCTGTGTGGCCCTGGCTATCCTGGAACTCACTCTGTAGACCAGGCTGGCCTCAAACTCAGAAGCCCACCTGCCGCTGCATCCTGAGTGCTGGGATTAAAGGTGTGCACCACCATGCCTGACTTTACTAGTTCTGTTTTTAAAAATGGGGTGTTGCCTTGTTTTAGAATTGCAAAGGAAAGTTGACTGAGATCTTTAGTCCGAATTTTTAAATTTGATATCACTTATTTCAAATGTGGTATTATATTTAACCAGAGACCAATGTCTCTAACCAAAAGCCCAAAGTCAAGTAAGAACAGTCTTAAATATGTGTGTGTGTGTGTGTGTGTGTGTGTGTGTGTGTGTGTGTGTGTGTGTGTGTGTTTCCCTGAATGCATATCTGTGTGCCACTTGTGTGCCTTGTCCCTGCAGGGGCCAGCAGAGGCCATCAAAGTTACAGATGGCTGTTAGCCACCATTTGGTTGCTGGGACATGAACCCAGATCCTCTGAAAGGGCAACCAGTGTGCTTAACCACTGAGCCATCTCTCCAGCCACAAGAACAATCTTTTTGCCTTTTCATCTTCCTCTTCTCCTTCTCCCTCTCTCTCTGCCTCTCCTTCTTTTTCTCTTTCTCCTTCTTCTTCTTCTTCTTCTTCTTCTTCTTCTTCTTCTTCTTCTTCTTCTTCTTCTTCTTCTTCTTCTTCTCTCTCCCTCTCTCTCTCTCTCTCTCTCTCTCTCTCTCTCTCTCTGTCTCTCTCTCTTTTGAGACAGGCTCTCACTATGTTGTTGAAGAAAGCTTCAAACTCCTGGGTTGAAGTGACCCTCTCCACCTCAGTTTTCAAGATGGCACTAAAGGCACACACTGCAGGCAGCTGGGATTAAAGCCACCACTGAGATGGCTCTGGTTTTGTGGTTATTTGTATTTATATTACATTTTATTACATGTATTTATCTGTTCATTTGTTTACATATATGTGTGTGGGTGAGTGCACACATGTGGATGTCAGAGGACAACTTGCAGGAGTCAGTTCTCTCCTTCCACCATGTGGGTCCTGGGGATTGAACTCAGGTCATTAACCTTGGCGGCAGGCATCTTTATTGTTGAGTCATTTTGCTGGCCTGGCTACTCCCCTGCCCCCCCACTTTACTGAAGTATGGTTGACATATTACAAGTGATATTTAATATATACAAAGTTGATGGGTTTGGAGAACAGTACACATCTGTGAAAACACCCTCTACCAATATCTTAAATTTCGTTTCTAACTTTCTTTTATGTAGACCTTGCATAATATTTCCATGTGTTCCATTTAATTTCTTATTTCATATGGATTCTACTTGAGTTCCTTAGTTGTCCTTACAGAGTTTCTTTCACACTCTTGGTCTGTCTGTTCAGTTCCTTGGCTTTCCCGGGGAGTAACAGGGTTCTAGTCAGGAGTTCACTTTCCCTGGGCTCTGGCTTCTCCTCTGGCATTATGTTTGTGAGCGCCCAAGGCCAGAGCCTGATGTCAGGCATTTCCCCAAGGGTTTCATATGCTTCCTCCCACTGGGGTTCCTTCCTGGAGTCCTCTTCTCTTCCTTCTGCAGTGTCTCCAGCATGGATTCAGGAAAGGGACCCAGCCACCCTGCTAAATCACCTCCTGTTAGGGACTGCAAGTCTCTTCCTGCTCCCTGCTGATTCTCCTATGAGCTATTAAACACTGAGTTCTTTCTGTATTGTTCAGACTTTTCATGATCACAGTTTAGTGGTTTTAGCCTCTCTCTCTCTCTCTCTCTCTCTCTCTCTCTCTCTCTCTCTCTCTCTGTGTGTGTGTGTGTTTTTTTTTTTTTTTTTTTTGTGTGTGTGTGTGTGTGTGTGTGTGTGTGTGTGGTCAGTTTCATTGCTTTTAGGTCCTTGGGAAGGCAGAAACATCATGGAGGTGGAGTGTGTGGTAGAGGAAGCTGCTTGCCTCATGGTAACCAGAGAGAAAGAGAAAGGGGAGGGGGGAAGGGGCTAAGGACAAGACCCCTTTGAAGACATACAGTGACCTACTGCCTGACAAAGGCCTATGTCCCCAACTCCCAATATATCATCTAATTTCCAGTCTACCAATGGATCAATCCAGGATGAACTCAGAGCTCTCACAATCCCATCATCTCTCAATGATTGTATCCACCAGCTATGGACCAGGCCTTCAACATGTAAGCCAGAGGGTGCTTTATTATCCTTCATAGGTGGGTGAAATCTGTAATTATAAGTTGCCAGGAGAAATGGGCATTTCTCCATCTTAATGGGTCCATTTCAGTTCATTTACAATTGGATCCTGGTCGTGGAGCTTTACAAAGCGAAGACTCTGGGAGGTGAATGTTGTTTGCAGGGTGGCAGGGGCCACCCAGAGCTGAAGGCATTAGAGGAAAGCAGCAGGAGCAAAAAGAATGTTCAGACCTTCCCCCTTCCTTCCAGAAAGCAGAAGACCTCCAGGCCACACCCTGAGACTTTCACCTCACAGGTCTGGGCTGAGACCCAGGAGTCTGCCTCTCCAGTGCTGGGAGTTCACGGATCCCATTTCTTTCAGGTCCAAGCTGGGACCAGATATGAAAGAGTTAATGAGGAACCGTGTGTGAGGAAGGTCAGGGAGAGAGCTCGGGGAGGTGAGTCAGACTGCGGGTGGGACCCTGGAGAAGGACATGTTGGAGAGTTGGGAAAGTCCGGGAGCCTACCATGACCAGAGGGATCATTTCCCATAAGGCCACTCTTACTTCTCCTACCTTTTGCAAGTTTGGAAATCCCCAAGACTGTCTTCAGGGCTTAGTAATTTGCTAGAAGACCCATTGAACCTGTGAGTGATCGTCTGTAGTCACAGTCCATTACAGAGGAGCCAAGGGGAAGGTGACTGAGCCACAGTCTCCAGCTGTGGGGACAACTCCAAGGAGGCAGAAGGGAGGAGATGGCGTAGTTATCCGGGGCCTCGAAGGTTATAAAAATATGTCCCAAGTTGGACTGCAAAAATTATTGGGCTTCTGAGAACAATTTGTGAAAACCAGATACCCACCTTAAAATACAATGGGCAACTAAATACCTCAGATCACCGCTCTTGTAATATTTGCAACAGAAATTAATAAATGGGATCAATAGTCTTCAAAGGGTGGTGGACTCCAGAGCCACATTTGGCGGGTGGCAAAATCTTAGAGTAGCCACCTTGTTCTGAAGGAGTTTCCGTGTTGGATGATGTCTGAAGAAAATATGAAACTCCCTCAGCTGTCCAAAGGACAGGGTGGGGACAATTGATCAAAACTAAAACTGCAGACTCTTCCCCAGTGTCCCTGTCCAGTGTAAGCAATCTTCATTTTCCACAGCAGTGAAGGAACTGTCTGATGGTTTCTAGACCTTACTGGATAGGAGAGGGAGCTCCCAATCAGAGACACTTTATGCTAAAACTCTAGAAATAAATGATACCGAATTCTTTCTTCCTTTTTTGTCTATTTTGAACACGCAAGTTTTTCTGTAACAACTAAAATCTGCTGAGGGAAGGAACACAGGGTAGAGACCAGGGACGTTCCCAAACTTCCCCCAGCAGTCAGGCAGAACATGGCTGCTCTCCTGGCATTGACATGTGACATGCCATGGAGTCCTGCCTAACAGGGACTCTCTCCCGAAGCCCCACCCAGAATCATGGTGTCACCCTTTCTGGTGTGGCTGTTTCCAGCCTACAGCACTTTTTACACTCCAGTTCACTGAAGTCCCCTAGGCAAACACAGACTCCCTCCCAAGAGCAAGGTTAAAATCTAGATGGCTTCTGGGTCAAGGTTAAATGATTCGTTTTTAATTAGTTAATTGAACTCAGGAGTGCTCTTCCAGTCACAATCACAGTTTATTACAGAGAAGGCTGCAGAGTCAAACCAGCCGGGGAAGATGGAAAGGCCACAGTTGTCCACTATTGGGATTAATTAATTAATTGTGCCGCGCATGTGCTCATGTGTGTGTGTGTGTGTGTGTGTGTGTGTGTGTGTGTGTGTGTGTGAAGGGAGCAGGGAGGAAGGGAGAAAGGGAGACTGAGCGTGTCATGGCCTGTGTGTGGAGCTCAGAGGATGACTTTGGGGAGTTAGTTCTCTTCTTCTACCTTGGTGAAGCGGGGTCTCCGTGTTTCTGCTGCTGCACTGGCTGGCCGACCATCTCCCATGTCCGCCTTTCTTCTTGCTGTAGGACCGTTAGGATTACAGACTCGGGCCCTTGTCTCTGCTTACTATGTTCTGGGGACTGAAGTGGGTGGTTGGGCTTGAGCTCTTATCCACTGAGCCATCTTGGTGGCTCCGCCACTAAATTCTTTGCTGAACAGTACAGGCCTCTAGACTATAATCCCAGCTACTCATGAGGTGAGAGTGGGAAGACTGTCAGATTCAAGAGCTGCCTGGGTTACAGAGGGAGTTCAAGGCCAGAGTGGGAAGCTTAGTGAGATCCTAACTTGAAACAAATAATACAAAACAAACAAACAAACAAAAAAAAAAACAGGTGGAGAATGCTTTCTCAACATGTATGTGTATAAGGTCCTGGATTCAAATACCAAGACTATCAACAATTACTTTCTGCATAGGTAGAAAGAGTGCCAGACAACCGCATGGTGCTCAGAAAGGGTCAGACAGGTAGACAGGGAGTCCTTGAATCAAGCTTATCCTTAAGAGTCCTGGGTCTTAAAGGTGGCCTCCATTAGTTTACATTAGTGCCTTTCACTCCCTGTATAAGTCTCTTTTACACCACCATAATGGAAGCCCAGAGGCAGGCTAGTTTATAACGAAAGAAGGTTAGTTTTGATCTGTGGTTCTGAGAGAGCATGGCCAAGGTGTTGTGTCTGGTGACTATATTTTTTTTTCTTTTTTGAGACAGGTTCTCAAGTGGCCCAGACTGGCCTTGAAATTGCTATGTAGTTGAGGATGACTTTGAACTCCCGATCCTCTTGCCTCGACCTGAGTCCTGAGATTTCAGGCATGTGTCACTGTGTCTGGCGTTGATGATGACCTTCTTGCCGTCAGAGTCGTGAAGCATCACAGGACATTGCATGGCAAGAGACAAAAAGTGAACACGTGTGTGTATAGCTGTGCCTGGCCTGGAACTCCTTGTGCAGAGCAGGCAAGAAACTTGGAGCAATTCTCCTGCCTCTGCTGGGATTTCAGGCATGTGCCACCATACCTTGCTTCTCTCTGTAGTCGAAAGTTTTCTCGGGTCCCGCCCAGCCCCAAGGTCTCACAACCACTTATAAAAATGACCATTCAGAGGCTTAATATTATTTACAAACTGTATGGCCTATGGTAGGCTTCTTGCTAGCTAGCTCTTTCATCTTAAATTAACTCATTTCTATTAATCTATGTTTTGCCACATGACCTTGGCGTACCGGTCTGCTGGCATCTTGCTTCTCCTTTGGCGGCAGCTGGCATCTCCCCAGACTCTGCCTTTCTCTTCCCTGTCTCTCTCCTTGGATTTCCCGCCTGCCTCTGAGCTGCCTTGCCATAGGCCAAAGCAGCTTATTTATTAACCAATGGGAACAACATATATTCACAGCGCACAGAAAGACATCCCCCAGCATCTCTCCCTTTTAGTCCTATTTTTAATTACAAATTAGAGTTTATCTGACTTATTTCATGCGTGGGCATGCATGTACCCTGCATGGAGGGAGGTCAGAAGACAACTTGCTGGAGTTGGCCATCTCCTTCTACTATATTGGTCCCTGGGATGCAACTCAAGTAGTCAGGCTTGGTGGTAAGTGCCTTTACCTGCTGAGCCATCTCATTGGCTCTTTCTTCCTATAAAGCCATCAGGATTCACTCACAGGGCTGTATTGTAATGATGTCAGTCCTAATCACTTTTCAACGTTCCCGCCTTATAAACCTCACGGTTGGATTACATTTCTACCTTCCTAACACTTCACAGTGCTTCATTTCAGCATGAGTTCGCGTACAAGCCATACTGAAATCCCAGCACCTCTTAACGCTCATCATCTGCGAGGTGGGGGTGGGTGAAGAGCAGCAGCCCTGGGCCTGCCACCGCCCTGCAACCAGCCTGCTCCCCGCAGGAGACTGCAGTGCGTCTTCATGGCTGTTGCGCCCCTAGAGCTAGGAAGAGGAAGTGCCTCTAGGGTGAGGGTGCAGAGGTGGCCTGTTAGCCTTCCTTCCTACTGCAGTGCACTGCGGGTCTCCTTTGAGGTGACCCCCTCCAAAAAGAGGGAGGTGAAGGCTATCAAACATGCCAGGGTGCGTGGTTAGACTAGGTGCTGTTGTGGTACCAGGAATCCGAGGCAATGGTTGGAGGGAACAAAGCGGAGGAAGCCAGGATGTGGTTGCTAGATTGCCAGATGGGCTTTCATGAGGGGACTGTACGGTGGTTTCCGTTGGGGCTGCTGCTCTCTTGGGATCTCAAGCGGCTTGGCCCCAGCCTGAGGAGTTCACAGGTTTGGCCCACAAGGGCTCTCTCTTCTGTGCCACTGGCTGCAGGGGAAGCCCGGGGCAGTTGCTTGGGTCAGTGATGCTCTCTTTGCAGAGATATTTCAAGGCCTGTCTAGCTTTCTCCTCTTTCACCTCCACATGCTGTTCAAACAAGAAACAGGGCGGGAGGGAAACTGAGACCATAGAGAAAGAAAGTGCGAAGCGTAGATCACTCATGTGGAACCAGGAAGATAACTTAAAAGAGGATGTGAGGGTGGTAGTGTGTGCACAGCCTGAAAAAAAAAAGTGGTTTTTTCCCCCCCTACACACAGCTGAGCCCGTCCCCAGGGTAGAGGCTGGTTCCAGTTTTCACTCATTTTCACTTAATTTTGGTGCCTTAATCTCCGGTGGTTAAAACCTAGCCCAGAAGGCCGCTCAGCCTGCTTTTGGCTGGAGGCTAAGGAAGAAGGGGCTGGGGATGCAGCTCAGTGATCGAGGGCTTGCCTAGCTTGTGTGTGGTCCAGGTTTGGCTCCCCAGCTGGACACAACACATCAGCGGCTCCCCCCACCCCATGCTGAGTCACTGTGCTCTTCCAAATGAAAAGGGGTGAGTTTAGTAGCCACAAGCCTCTCAGAATGCCTCCTTCAGAACAGTGTCACCTGGGGGACATGACGCTGGACATGAAGGCTGCTGTCCTGGGTCAGCAGGACAATAACTGACCTTGTTATTGATGATTATGACCTCATTTCCAAGACTCTAAGATGTGCCCTTAGTTTAATAACTACTTTTGAAGGGAGAGCAAAACATGGCCACAACATATCTTGACTGAAACACCTATCTGGAACCACTAAAATGAAGACATACAGTGTATCTTAAAACCTAAAATATAGTTCTTTAAAAAAGAAAAAAAAGGAGCAGAATTGGACTGGAGAGATGGCTCAGTGCTTAAGAGCACTTGCTGCTCTTCTAGAGGTCCTGGGTTCAGTTCCCAGCACCTGTTGGACAGCTCACAACTGAATGTAACTCCAGCGCCAGGGGATCTTGCACCCTCTCTGGACTCTACGGGCACCTACATTCACTCACATGTGCGCATTCTTACACAGACATATCCATAATTAAAAGTAAAGCCCACACATGCACAAAATGGAACTAGATAAAACTGCACTGATAGTTTCTGCCCATTGCCACGGCAGAAGGGAATGTTATTGGGCCCAAGGCATGTTCAAAACTGCCTCCTCCCGCCCCACCGAAAGCCTTGGTTTCTGCCACTTGCTGATTTCTTTGGTGCAAATACTTTTACCTTGGCTGAATCCAAGATACCATCTGCTGGGTGTGTTGCCTCTAGGGCTGGTCTGACTTGGCCACAGTGTACCTCTGGCTGAGGACACTTGTCCAAATCAATGAGCATTTTTGGGCAGGGAGGGTTTTGTAGGGGGTTAAATTAAGCCTGCGGTGTATCCATGAATCGCACGTGTGTGCAGAGCTTGGGAAAGATTTCTCTCTGTTTCTCCACCTGCCAGGAGAGTGAATCTTTCACTGTTCCCCCCCACCTCCAGGAGACTGCATGCTGCTCACCCCTCACTGACCTCTCTGGGGGTCACAGAAGAGCCACTTCAGAGGCCAGGGGACCCGACTCCTGCTCAGAGGGAAGGGAGCAAAGCTCTCCGGTTAAACGTGAGTGAAAAGGATTTCTGAAGTGGGCTGAGGGGCCAGGAAGAAGCTGGTGACCACTAGGGAGCGAGCCCTACAAAGTGAAAGGACTGGAAAACACGTAGTTACTGTCGGGCAGGTTGGGAAACAGTCACGAAATGGGCTACCAACTCAGCCGTCTATGTGAGCCAAGCGCATGGCGTCAGTGGGCGTACTAGACAAGGTGTGGTAGAGTAGGGAGTGGGGGAGACCATGGCAAACTGGAAGCTCACACCCCCGCAGGAAGACATTGAATGTTTCTTTCTCCCCTCCTTTTTTAGTTTTGAGACCCTGTCTCATGAAGCCTAGGCTTACCTCAGACTTACTATGTAGCCAAGGATGACCTTGAACTCAGGATCTTCCTACTGCTCTTTTCCCAGGGCTGGGATTATAGGCCTGAGTTGACACATCCCGTTGGAAGATCTTTTTGTTTGTTTGTTTTTAATTTTGTTTTTCAACATTAGCAGTGAAACAAATGGTTGTGCAGTTTAGATGCAGATCTCTACTCTGTGAGTGGTCACCAAGTGTCTCTTCAAAGAGTTATTATTATTATTATTATTATTATTATTATTATTATTATTATTGAAATAATTAGAGGATATGAAACAGCATTTCACTATGTAGCCTAGGGTGGCTCTCTAATGAATTCCTCCTGCATTAGCTTCTGGGTACTGGGGTTACAGTCTTGAATTACCATGCTCAGTGTCGTTCCCCCCCCCCCCCCACATACACCTGAGGCACCGTGGTGCAGGGGTAGGCAAATACTGGCATCCATGTGTTTTAGGCACAGACAGCAAGGGATGAATTGTCTACATCAAATTTTAATTAACTAATGAATTATTATTATTTTTTTACATCCAGACCACAGTTTACCCTCCCTCCACTGCTCTCCATCCCTCCCCCTCCCTCCCCTCCACCTCTACCCTCATCTACTCCTCTGTTTCTTTCCAGAACAGGGCAGCCCTCCCATGGATATCAATAAAACATGGCATATCAAGTTGCAGTAAGACTAGACACCTCCTCTCATACTAAAGCTAGGCAAGGCAACCCAGTATGAGGAATAGGGTCCCCAAAGCAGGTAACAGAGTCCGAGACAGTCCCTGCTCCCACAGTTAAGACTCCCACAAGAAGACCAAGCTACACAACTGTCACATATATGCAGAGTGTCTAGGTCAGTCCCATGCAGGCTCCTTGGTTGTTGATTCAGTCTCTGTGAGATCCTATCAGCCCAGGTTAGCTGATTCTGTGGGTTTTCTTGTGTATACCAAATTTTAAAACAATAATCAAACTAAATCCAGCCCTTCCCCGCACCCCACCCCACCCCGAGTCTTACTATATAGAACAGGCTGGCCTTGAATTCATGGTCCTTTGCTTTAGTTTCTAAATGCTGGAATTATGGGCCTGAACCACCATGCTTGGCTCAATATGCTTTTTATTATCACCATGTGCTTGCAATTCTGGTTGAAATATTCCTTCTTGGAAAAAAAGACAAACCAAAACATCTGTTGTTGGTCTAAGTTCCAAATAATTGCCACTGCTATTGCTGAGATTTAACAGGGCACACGCGCGCACACACACACACACACACACACACACGTGCATCTATACGTTTCAAGTGAATCCATTTAAATAACTGTGAACTAACACGGTTTTCTACACAGAGGTTAATATGGAGAATTAACCCCCGATTCAAGTGTTTCACCAGCAGCGTTTGTTTCCAGAGTTAGAAGCTAATGGTATGGATCCCCTCAGTTCCAAGCCCTGGGGAACCAGGATTCCAACACTGAAGTAGCAGATTCCAAATGAACAACACTTACATGGGATTGTACATGGAGAAACAGGTTCCCCTCGGAACTCAAAAGTGCCGTCTAAAATGCCTTGTCTTAGCCAGGAACTGGGTGCCTGTTCAAATCAACATGCCTGGCCTGGCGTGGTGATGCATATCTGTTATACCAGTACTCAGGGAGCAGAGGCAGCAGGATTCAGAGTTCAAGGCCAGCCTCGGTGATATGCTAAATTCCCAGTCAGTCTTCTTGAAATCTTGAACAGTGAAAAACAAGGCGGCTGGCGACATGGCAACTAACAGTCACCTACGAGTCCATTTCCAGGGGATGTGGCCCCTGTGGAGTCCTGCACTCATCTGGTGCGCATACGCTTGCAAGCAAGCACAAAACATAAGTAAAATAAATAATAAATAAATCTTAAACAGCAGCAACCACCAAATCAAATATCAATCAATATGTCCAATAATGCCCATGTTTACTGCCACGGCCATTTTCTCTGACTGTTACTAAGGGGGAATCTCTGAAGATGACCAATGATAATAGAAATTAATGGTGAATTTTCTGGTGAAGCTACATTAGCCAAAATTCCTGACTGTGGAGATATTTGAGTGCGTATGGCTAGGTCCATTAAACTTTTGATTGAACATCAATATGCTAAGATCAGTTTTGACACTCACCAAGTTTCAAAAATAGAAATTATAATAATTACTGCTTTGGCAAAAGTATGCTGGTTCCAATAGGTGGATGGGACCCATTTTTAAAAAGTGCCGGTGTAATTAAAACATATGGATCCATCATTTCCCTTTTCGAGTTTTAACACTAGTTTACTTTTACTGGCGCAGATATATACATATACACACACATATACAAAGCTCAACGAAGGAAATGTTACTGTTTGTATTCCTCTCCTAGCCATGGCTGTTACGTGGCTCATTGTAACATAACTGCTGATAGTTGTTGTCATAAAGAGGAAGAGACGTTAAGGATTTTCTGTGTGCAGTGTCTCTGAGGTGCCCTACCCTCAGTCTACCTCAACCTCTCCAGTGGGGACCCCAGTATCAGGAGCTCCTGAATCTCGGGTGTGGGCATCATGCTGGCAGAGGGTCTCCACCACTTCATTTAAAACTTTACTTGCCGTGGAGATGGCTTTGAAAAGCCGACCGTGACTACCTAATGGCCTGGGTTGCGAGTCCTTTGGGCTTTGCAGTAACTGTGGAAGTCTCAGTTTCACAAGTGTGAGCCTGTGGTCAAGGGGTGATTGAGTCTCACACCTACTTGAGAATGAAAATATCCAGGGGCCTTACAGTCTACGTGGTGACTAAGGTTGCTACGGGTACAGAGACCCAACACTGGGCGAAAGGATGGAACTGGCTTTGCTCTTCTGCTGATCCCTGGTCCTTGCCTGAACATTCCATTGCTGGTTCCATACTGGGCACACTTTACAGAATGGGGAGATGGAGTGTTTTAGGGTTCCTATTGATGCGATGAAACTCTATGACCGAAGCAGCTTGGGGAGGAAGGGGGTTTATTTGGCTCATGCTTCCGTAACACTGTTCATCACTGAAGGAACTGTTTATCACAGGAACTCAAACAGGGCAGGAACCTGGAGGCAGGAGCTGATACAGAGGCCATGCGATGCTGTTTACTGGCTTGCTCCCCATGGCTTACTCATCCTGTTGGCTTTTTTTTTTTTTTTTTTGTATAATTGTATTTTTTTATCAGAAAACAAATAAACAACTTGGAATAGATTTGAGGCAAATTATGCCATAAGCAGAATGTCTTTAAGTGGCTAAACAAAGCTTAAAAAGCAAGTAACAATAAAAGAAAATGTTTCTTGTACAATAAATATCATCAGTACAAAAAAAAACCAGTATAGGAGTATGCCTGGATAGAAGGCGTTTCGCAACAGTGCAGCTTTTAAGTGCACATCCTTGACTATCCACGCTTCCACAACAACATGCTGACAGTTCCTAAAATCGACTTTAAAAAAGGCACAACCCAGACGATCCCTCAGGTGACCAACTCCAGCTAAGTTCAGATGCGCAGAAGGGCTTGACATATTGAGAGGAAGCCACATGGAACATGTTACTTGATCAGTGTTCTAAAATAAGGTTTAAGGACAACGAGCGTGAGATAAGGGGAGGAATCGTGGAGGAACGAAGTCCTAATTACTACACATGCGTGGTTTTTTTGACAGTAAGGGGAAGCCTTTTACAGATAAGTTACAAGGAAAAGGCAGATAAACAGTGTTGTAGAAGGCAGTTAACGCATTCTGTACAATGTCTTCACTTGGCTGTCATCGTCCGTACAAACCCTTCATGGTTTACCTGACCATCGATACCTGCTTCCCCAACCATTTCATCAACGTCTTCATCTGTTACCTTCTCTCCAAGCTTTGTCCTCCCATGGAGAAGCTCTAATGCACTGATACGGCCACCGCTGTCCCTTGTCAAACACGCGGAATGCTCCCTGATTTCTTCCTCGCTGTCTGGGTCTTCCATTTTTCTTGCCGTCATTGTCAGAAACTCAGGGACGTCAGTTGCGCCCTCAGCATCTCCGTCTCCTTCACTGATCATGTCCTGTAGCTCTGCTTCTGACCAGGAGCCCTCATCAGAGTCCGCAGCTGTTACAGTCCCATCATCATCCTTGACAAAGAGTGAAACACCTTCTTTGAATTCCGCCGTCTGTTCCTCAGTCAGTCGGTCAGCCATGCCGCAAGGGCTGCTGGTTTCTGAGACTGGACCGTACAACCATTTTACTCTCTTACTCTACTCAGGCTCGTTTTTTCTTATAGAAAATCTAGGACAGACGGACAGACAGACAGACAGGAGAAAGGGCTCTGGCAGGGACAAAGGCCTGAGCTAGCAGTCCTGTGTGGGGCACCCAGAGATGGCTCAGGCAGGGGTTTTGGTCATCACCCCTTTGCCTCCTTCAGTCAGGTGTCTGGAGTCATCGTGTGCCTGGGATAGCAGACAGCAGCATGGAGACACTCCAGCAGCAACGGATTTCTTGGAAGCTGTTAAAGTTATTGATTTAAGTCACGACAGGCTCAAGGGCACTAAGAGAGTCTCTCCAGGAGAAATCAAACTGTTTCCCCAGGTGACTCCTGATTTTTCCTCAGGCAAAGGTCTAAATCTATTGAGGTGAACGCAACTGGGTCTCACCTCTAGAGCAATCTGGGGAGACCTATAAAGTTTATTGATTTGACTTACTTAACTTACACTGGCTAATACTAAAACAACTGGACCCATCAATCACTCCCCAGGCCCCTCAAGAGAATGATTACAGAGTGGATTGATTGCTTCTCAGAGGTGACAGTTAATGGGGAGCTCTTGAAGGGTGTCAGGACAGTACGCACTGCCTTGTGCTGGGGCTCGGTTGTCCCTTTGCCTAGCACAGGTGACCTTCTAGAGCAGCGCGTCAGGGAAGCCACCTCTCTGGAAGGCAGCCAGGAGTTCTCGGGGAACAGGCTGCAGTGGCCTCTCTAGATGCAAAAGAGTCACACAGTCGCATCGGGAGAGGAGTGGGAAGTTGCCAGATTTCTCTTGCCAGGCAAAAAGACGAAAAAAAGTCACCCCAGGGTAGGAAGGAGGGTGGACGCAGAGGGGCAAGCAGCCAAGATGACTGAGCGATACAATGGCCTTGAAGTCCAGAGCCAGGCCTGCCAGAGGACACATTGCAGACTGGCCTCAGTCTCAGCAAGAGGGACCCGCAGTGGGAGTCATTCCCAGGTTCACCTGTTTTCTTGCCTCAAGAAGCAAGGTATGCCCCTGCCCAGGGTTACCTGCAGACTAGTTGGAGGGACCAGATGTTTCCATTTGAATGACATGTGACCCGAGTCCTTGGATGATAAAATGCCAATTAGTGGAGTGGAGAGTCAGGAGAAAGGTCACCCTGCATGAACTCAAAGGCCCTAAGGTCCCAGAGAGATCAAATTGAACTAGGCTTTCCTAGTTGAAGAAGAACATGGGAAAAATGATGAGTAAATTCATCTCCTAGAAACATAGCATCCAAACCAGGCATCATGATGGTACATGCCTGCTTGTAATCCTTGGGAGGCTGAGGTAGGAGGATCAAGAGTCCATGGTCAGCCTGGACTACAAAGAGAGACCCTGTCTAAACAGAGGGAAGGGAGGGAGAGAAGAAGGAAGGAGATAATTACTATGTAATTTGACGCACACGTACTTAAAGATGGCGGCTGGGAATATAGTTCAGTTGGTAGAGTGCTCACCCATGAAGCCCTGGGTTCCATTCTCAGTACTGTAGACAGACTTTCTTTAGACTGCCAGCCCCCAGATAATGACTCAGAGACTTTATTAATTACAAAGGCTTGGCCTTAGCTTAGGCTTGTCCCACTCACTCTTATAACTTCAATGAACTCATTTCTAGTCATCCACATTCTGCCACCTGGCTCTTTATCTCTCCTCCATTCTGTACATCTGACTCCTTCCATGTCTCGCTAGCCAATGCTGCATGCCTAGATTCACCCCCTGAGTTCCTCTCTCTGCTAGGAAGTCCCACCTAACCTCTCCTGCCTAGCTATTGACCATTCAGCTTTTTATTAAAGCAATCACAATGACCCATCTTCACACAGTGTACAAATATCCCACAGTACAGTACCACATTATACTGGTCGAGGTGGTAACACCTGTAATCCCAGCCCTCGGTGAGGTGCAGGCACAAGAATCAGAAGTTCAAGGTCATTCTTGGCTGTAGGGAGTTTGAGGCCAGCCTGGGATACATGAGCCACTATCTCAAAAATAAACAGACAGACAGACAGACAAAAGAAATACATAAGAATTGTCATAATGTATAGACTGGTTAATCACAGGAGGTTCGGAGGCAGGGTTTGGGTTTAAGTCTGCTCTCCACCAATCACTATATATATGAGCAAGTAACAATGTCTGCAGGACTGAAACTCCTCATCTCCAAAACAGGGACAATGATAGCACCTAATAATCTAATACCTTTTTGTTGTTGTTATTGTTGTTTACTTGACACAAGCTATATTCACCTGGGAAGAGGAACCACAATTGAGAAAGTGCCTTCATCAGAGAGGCCAGTAGGCAAGTCTGAGGGCATATTCATGATTAATGATTGGTGCGTGTCAGCCCAGTCTACAGGGGGCAGTGCCATCCCTGGGCTGGTGGCCCTGAGTTGTATAAGAAAGGAGGCTGAGCAAGCCATAAAGAGCAAGCCAGCAAGCAGCATTGCTCTATGGCTTTTGCTTTGGTGTCTATCTCCAGGTTCTTGACCTGAGTTCCTGCCCAGACTTCTTCCCCTGAATGATGGAGTGTGGCCTGAGAGTTGTAACAGCAACAGAAACTAGCTAAGACAGGAAGTATTAATTAATAATAGTACTGACATAACAATAGTAGTCAGTAGTACCTAATAATAGAGCCTGCATCGACAAGTAGTGTAATGCTTGAATGAGTCTGATGCTTATAAAGCCCTTGGCACAGCATCTGGCACACAGGAAGCATTCAGTAAACGCTAGTCACTGCTGGTACTGTCATTCCTGGGAATGGTGGTAAAGACGACGGTTTTCACAGTACTACCAAGCTGAGGGATGCACCGGCTCCCCAGAGACTTCCTGAAGAATAAATAAAGGGCAAGAAGAGGGTGTCTGTCCTGGGGGAGAGCATGTAGGGAATGATTTCCGTGTTTGAAGATGCTCCATGGACTTCTATGCTCTTTCTTTGTTTTCTCAGGCCTGGGCACTCTCCCTCCCTTTCTTTCCGTTTGGCGTTCTTCCAATGTCTGCTCATCACGAGGGCTTTCCTTACAGCTCCAGCCACGGGCACTCTCTTCCACTTAACCTGTCACCCTTGCCTCTCCTTAGACCAGGAGTTAGAGGGCAGACTGTGCTGCTGGACCTCCTTCAGGGCAGGCTGTGCCCCTCTCCCCGCCGTGTGTGCATTCCCCACAAACAGGGACAGAGTCGAACACATACTCTGTGGTCTGGAGATGAGTCTGGCCTCACTGAGGCTGCAGACCCGCTGCTTTGCCACAATTGGAAGTTCTCTGCTCTCTCCCCTCCTCTCCCTACTCTTTTCCCACAAGGCCTGTGCCTGTCGCTCACTTCCTGGAACCCAAGAGACTTGGCTCTTTTGACCTCTGTACTCCTCCCAGAATGCTTATGCTCCCCAGTGTGGATGCTTAGGCTCACCGGTGGGGCACCCCCACCCTACCAGCGGGAAGGTGGAGCATCATAGATGAAGGAAGGGGAATTAGCTGCCCCACCTCCCGGCGCAGACTTAGATCAATTTCTGGCCTCTTCAGACTGCACCCGGAGAGGCGCCACCCTGGTGCCAAATGGGCTTCAGTAAGTTTCCATTTGAGAAATCTGAGTCCCAGTCAACCCCGATAGCTAAGACAGATTGGGAACTGCACTAGGAGACAGAGAAGGACACGCCTTGATCTCTTGTGGTTTCCCTCCACGGCTGGGAGTTCCACCTACATCTTTTTTTTTTTTTTTTTTTTTTTTTTTTGTATCCTTGTTTTTTCAAAGTCACCCGTCGGAAGCAGATTAGTGGAACCATTTCCGTTCCTCCTACTGCTCATTTTGTTCTCCAAAGCAGGGGTACGGGAGAGATTAGCCTGGAGATATATTGCCCGAAGATTACAGAAGCCCCAGCTCTGAGGAAGGAGGTGGCCACAGGAATGGGGAACACCTACCTCTAGAACAAATTACCATAAGCACCGTGCAAGGGCAGCAAACATACAGGCCAAGGACATCTACTCCTGTTGGGGTTGGCAAACTGAGGGCTGGCCCGGAAACTCCACTCTGTGGAGGAGAGACCCTTTGCTTCCGGAGTGGTAGAGCTTGCTCTCTCTTTGGACTGCAGTCCTGGTTGATATTTCCTCAAGCGTATGCTTTTCTGAATTACACATGCTGGCTCTCCCTACCTAGAAACTAAGAGGCCCAGGAGGGACCCGAGGAAGGGAACAGGGGGTGCATCAGTCATAGCCAGTCAGCTTTGCACCTGCAGGCAAGAGATAACATTCCCCCGACTTTTACAGGGCCTCCAGCTACAGTGGGGCCTCCCCTCAAGGCACCATTGTCGTGCTGTGGGGGTATAACAGGAGAGACTGCAGCCAGCGACCTTGAACTTGAAATAGCCTGGAAAATAGAGAGACTGTAGAGCCGCAGAGAAGGCACTCCTGGGATTAACGGAGGCCTGGTTCCACTGACTCCGCACTGCAAGAGTTCACAAAGGGTCCACGAGCCCTTTGTGGTGTGAAAAAATGTGATCCCTGAGTGCCTGGGGCGATATCTACAAACATTCTCGAGCTGGACAAGGAGCCAGGGTTCCTTGCTCACTGCGAGTCGGTGCCGTTTTACATTCTCTGTGCAGGAGAAAGCTGTAGATAGGCTGAGCCCTCAGAATGGGTGTGTGGAGGGGTGGGGGGTGGGGTGGGTGCGGGGGTGCTATAGAACTTCTAGAAGCAGTACTTTCTCCAAGCTGGCAAGACTTGGAGAGATCAAGAATTGCAAAGACTACTTCCATCGTTTTTTAATTATTGTTTTATGTATATGAGTGTTCTGCCTGCATGTGTGTCTGTGCATCATGTGTGCCCCTAGTGGCAGTGGAGGCCAGAAGAGAGCATCAGATGCTCTGGAACAATTGGGAGCTACCGTGAGGATGCTGGGAATCAAGCCCAGGTCCTCTGGAAGAGCAGACAGTGCTCTGAGTCATCTCTTAGCCACTATTTTCGTTTTTTAAAAGAGACAGAGAGAGAGAGAGGGTGGGGTGAATTATAATAATAGAAATAATATATTTTTCAAACTTTATACTTCATAATCAAGTACATCTTATCACCAAAGGCAAACTGAATTATTTATATCATAATAGCAGGCTATGTATTTACTATTTATTTATTTATTTATTTATTGTTTTGGAGACAAGGTCCTGCTATGTAGCCCAAGATGGTCTGTAACTTGTGATCTTCTTCCTAAGGCTCCCAAGTACTGAGATTATGGGTGTGTACTACCATGCCCAGCTTTTGAAAAAAAAAAATAGTGTATTAGTGAGGAAAAAAAAAAAACAACAGTTGTTCATCATGACATTTTCATACATGCCCAGCTTTGGAAAAGCGTTTTCCCCACCATGGACAATGAGCAGTCTCACTTGGTAATGGAGACACATGTTCTGCATGTGTGAAGAGCATCATGCTTTCCCTGCGTTTGTGCGACTCTGAGATCTCAATACATGATCTCAGAGGAGCTGAGGAGAAGGCTCAGTGCATAAAGTGCTTCCTGTGCGAACGTGAGGACCTGAGTTCGGATCCCGGTGCCCTCGAAAGAGCCCAGCTCAGCAGCTATCCTATTGCTGCGAGCCACAGAAATGCAAAGATATTCTATGATGCCAGTGGTTGGGGGCAGAGACAGGTCGGTCCTGGGGGCTTGCTGGCCAGACAGTCTAGGAGAAACAGTGAGCTCTGTGTTTCGTGAAAGACCCTGCCTGAGAAAATAAGGTGTAGAGTGACAGAGAAAGACACCCACATTGACCTCTGGCCTCCACATGTGCATATGGGATAAGCAAACACACACACAGGCAGGCGCGCGCGCGCGCGCGCACGCACACACACACACACACACACACACACGCGAGAGAGAGAGAGAGAGAGAGAGAGAGAGAGAGAGAGAGAGAGAGAGAGAGAGAGATCATCTTTTATCACCACTTGTTTATCAGACACCCTGAGAATCACTTCAGAGGTGTAGGCTCACCTCTTATTCCAATTGTCTCTGGTTCTGGGTAGGGAGAACTCTGGGTGACACTGTGGATAGGACCACCGTGGCAGCTCCTTTGGCACTACATGTGAGGGGCAGAGGCATCACTGAGAAGCCCCTGTGGGGCAGTGAGAACTGGGTCCATGCCTTTGCCCTCCAGCTTGTGCCAAGATGCTTGCACATGGGATTGGACTCCACATGGGCTGTGGACACAGCTAGCTTAATGACACAGCTCTGCATTGGCTCTTTTCCTGCCTCTACGCCCTCCCCTCAACTCCCTCATTTTTGCTCCTAGGCCCACATTCCCCATGAGAAGGGCAGCAAAACCCGTCACTCCAGCCGTAATTGCCATGCCCGGCGCATGAGTTGTTACCGCTCTGCTGTCCTAGGCTCTACTTTTCAGAAACCCGAATATTATTCTTTGTAAGAGCAGTGGTACACTTGACCTTCCTACATTGTTCTTTTACAGTTGATTTTTATGAGTTCAAATGCAAACTATGACATTGAGATTTGTTATACACCATCTGTAGGAATGTTTTTTTTTAATTCTGCTTTTCCCTTTTAACAGTGTGAGCTGTCCTTTCTAGCCTTGAGCCTTGAGTTATCTAAGAATTTGCCCATAAAATTTATTGGCTGTTTAAAAAAAGGCCATCAATGACCACCCTGTAACCTTATCTCTCACTTTGCCCTCCCAGATGGCTCCATGTGTACAGTCTCACCTCCTCTCAGGCAAGAAGGGCCAAGCCCTCACCCCGAGGGGCTGGGAGTTGTTATTCTTTCTGCTTGAAATCCTCTTCCCAAAGGCTCTTCGAAAGAGCATCTATCTCCTTGTCATAACATTAAGACTCAGGCTGAAACGCAGTGTGCTTGCCTAGCATGCGCAAAGCCGGGTGTGTGTGTGTGTGTGTGTGTGTGTGTGTGTGTGTGCGCGAGTGCATGCGTGTGTGTCTATCCTCAGCACTGTGTAAATCAGGTGTGGCTGTGCATTCCTGTTAACCCCAGTCTCAGGAGATGAAGGCAGGAGGATCTGACGTTCAAGGTCATCCTCAGCTCCATCGCGGAGTGTGAGGCTAGCCTGGGCTACCTGAGATCCTATCTCAGTCAATTCCCCAACCCACCCAATTGCAAAGTCATCTTCAAAGCTATTGCCACTACCACCACCATAGCACATATCCCAGGCCACAGCTGTCATGCTGCAGTATGAATTTGCATCTTTTTTTTTTTTTTTTTTTTTTTTTTTTTTGGTTTTTTGAGACAGGGTTTCTCTCTGTAGCTTTGCACCTTTCCTGGGACTCACTTGGTAGCCCAGGCTGGCCTCGAACTCACAGAGATCCGCCTGGCTCTGCCTCCCGAGTGCTGGGATTAAAGGCATGCGCCACCACCGCCCGGCCTTTTTTTTTTTTTTTTTTTTTTTTGGTCTGTTTCCCTAGTGAGAGCAACACCTGCAGGACAGTAGGAACATCATCACCTTTTCCCATTGTATCTCCAACACCCAGTTCAGCACCCAGGACTTGGCAGGAGCACATCTGACTCACCCTCTCTCCTCATGGGTGAACTGGATGCCAGGGCCTCTCCCCTATTCAAGGGCATCTTTCTACCAATTCTCTCCTCTCTCCTCTCCCACCTCATCACTTCCCTTCTTTCCTGAGCCGACAAACCGGCAGACAAACGGCTGTAATTTCTCTCCTCTAGCAAAGCCAACCAGTTACCTCTCTCCCGGTGACCTGGTTCTGCTGACCTACATGTTTCAATTGTGTGCCACTTCCTGAAGCGGGGCAGCACCTCCAGGGTGGGAAGGGCGTACATCTGCTTCGTCTGCTGCTGTTGCGTTCACATCAGAAGTTTCTGGCCCAGAGCAAGCAAGAAAAATAAGTCAAAGGGATGAGTCATTTTGTGGAGGAAATGAGCGAAACAGCGAAGCCTTCTTGAATTAGCAGAGAAGACATCAACCCATAGCTTGAGTAATGTCCAAGTAATATTTGCCCAAGAAATGAATAAGATGGCCTTGTAGGGATGTGTGGTGGCTGCTCACACTGTGGATACACAAAGAGGCGCTTCCATCCTCCATGCCCCATTGAACACGAAAAAAACTTAGCAGGGAAGTTAGATCTTAAAGGATAACAGTGTTGATTTTAAAACGGAAAATTCGAGGCCCAGAGACGGTGTCTTCCCCAAGCACTGTAGTCCTCTTTACTAAAAGCCAGATTTAAAATTGGAGTTTACTTCCTTTCTGGGATTCGGCATGCAGCAATAGGGTGGGCCAGGAGGTGGCGATGCCTCTCTCTCTCCAGGACTATGCTCTAGGCACCATCAAAGGACTCAGAGAGCAAAGGTTGGGACCTGGCCTGATCAGCCGGCAGCCTGGAGGAAGGAGAGCCAAGAAAACAGGGCTTTGCCTTAGATTGCCTCATTCCTCTTGGCTGGGCCCCACGAGGAAAGCAATGCTTGCTAAAAAAGCCACATTTCGAAGGCTTCAGATGTGTGAGCAGCTACAAACCTGAATGGTTGGCAGGTCCACACTGAGGATTTTTATCTCAAGTTCAAGGACTTTGAAAATCTAGGACAGCAACTTGGCAGCTTAGCGCCGACGGAACTTCTGCTCAACTTTCCTAGGCTTGGGCGATAGCCTTTGAGAGCCAAGAAGGGTTTCTTCAGGATGCAGACTGCTGAGACAACTTTTTACTGCAGAATTACATACGGCCTGGCCTCAGGGAGCCACTAAACCACTGGTTCTCAACCTTGCTAACACTGAGACCCTTTAATACAGTTCCTCAGGTTGTGGTGACCACCCCCCCCAACCATAAACAGTTTTCATTGCTACTTTATAACTGTAGTTTTGCCACTGTTATGAATCATGATGTAGATATCTGTGTTTCGGGATGGTCTTAGGCGACCTCTGTGAAGAGATCATTGGACCCCCTGGTCGAGAACCACCGCAAGCCCTAGCTCTGTGTGTAACGCGTGGACAGGGGTTGGAGGTGAGTGACAGGTATATGCACTTCCCAGAGTGAAGCTCGTTGTTTTCAGTTTGTCTGGGAGTCCCAATGACTCAAACACACATTGGGAACCCGAGTTACGGGCTGGGGTATAGCTTAGTGCTAAAGCTTGCCTTGTAAAGACCTTGAGTCCAATCTCCAGCCCAGAAAAGAAAAAGGAAGGAAGGAAGACAGGCAGGCAGGCCACTCCCGTTTCCCACAGAGGCCCGACTAATTTCTCTCTTTAATCCAGTTCTTCAGCTTTCATTAAGAAGCCTCTTAGTCAAGAGCCAGTCAGCTGACAGGAAATATCATCAGGTATTTGAAGTGAGAGGGGACAAGACATGTTGACAAGAACGAAGCTATTAACCAGGGAAGCATCAGAGAGGACCACTGCTGGAGAGCTACAGGAAGCAGCCTCTCCCCTGAGGGCTGGGCATGGGGAGAGGTGGGAATCATTCCAATGTAAAAACCCAAAGCTGTGGCTACAGTCTCTGAGCTGGAGAGGGGTTCATGGGACTGGAAGTCTCCTGGAACAGGGACATGGCGAGGCTGATTCTGCAAGTGTTGGGCAAAGTATAAACTGCCATGACAGAGGCTCTCACCTCAGGCCGAAGAGAGGAGGCTAAGGTGATCCTGGCAGGAGCAGAAATCCCGCAGGAAGCAGACAGAAGGGAACCAGTCCTTCCTTCCTCTGCCTGCCACATCCTTACCATGGAGAAGATGTCTCACAGAGCCAGCTGGCAAAGCAGAATTGTGGTTGGCAGAGTCTCGGCTCCAGCATCACACAGGCTGGGCTTGGAGCAGAGAGGCAAGAAGGTCTCCCCAAACACTCTGTTTACTGAAATACCCACAACCATTCTCCAGTCTCTCTGTGTGATTCGTCACTGGGCAGACTCTGTAATGTATCTGATGGATTTTTAGTAGACTTTGGTACTCCCAATGGCAAGGTAGTAACAGCCACCTTCCTCCATGGTCTTTTAGCAGAGAGAGAATCTTATTTCCATTTTTGGTCAGATTCTCTTCTTACTGAGTGGGCAGCAATGGAGACCTCCTGACTATGGCTCATGGATGCTGTGGGCACTGGCCTATTTATAGAGGCCATCTTACCTCTCTAGTGAACTCCTCTGGGATTCTGACTCAGAAGCCATAGCCCACTCTCTCCTTGGACACTAGGATATCTCCCCGTATTGGAAATATGGCTTCTCATTGTTAATATTCCAACCCGACCCTTGAAATCTCGCCCCTTGGGGCTGCCCTGTGTCCTAATATGAAAAGCTCATTTTAAGGAAAAACTCCTTCCCTTTCTCCCTCTCCCTCTCTTTCTCCATTCCCACGAGGTGTGCACACCTCTGCTTTCTCTCCCTTCTCTTTCTCGTCTCCCTCTTTCCTATCTTTCTCTTCATCCCTCTATTATAATAAACTCTCGAATGACTTTGCATGCACCGCAGCCCCTGCTGCATCTGCCCACCATGTTTCCCTGCACGCGTGGGATACTCCGGCCCCGCCAGCGGTGGGTTGCCCACTCGTGCAAATTCATAACACTCATCATGCCCAACAAACATGACTCAGCAAATAGAATTAAAGAGCAAAATTATTTTGTTTTCCCACTGTGTCTTCTCCCTCGTCTGCTCAAGGCAGTATGAGGCTTCCTCTGCCCCAGGTGACAGTGAGAGCCAACTCCATGATGTTCTGGCCACAGGTAGTAACACAGCCCTAAACCACACAATATAAACTTAACAATTAAACTACCCCATCCCTGCTGTGGTTTGAGCATGTCCTCCAAAGGCTTATGCGTTGGAGCTCCATCATCCATGTGGTGACGTGAGTGGCAGACTCTTTCAGAGGTGGGCCTTAGAGGGGAATGACCAGACTGGTTCCTTCCCACACTCTGGCTTCGCAACTCCTAAGTGATCTCTCCCGGGTGCATGGGTGCATGGGCTCCATCATGGTGTGCTGTAGCTAAGGGAGTCCTTGCCGGAACCGGCACTACGCTGTTTGGACATCTGCTTTCCTGAATTGTGAACTGAATAAGCTTTATTTCTTTCCAAAACATCCAGCTTCGGGTATTTTGTTATTGTAATGGAAAATGGATGAATACACACTCCACAACCTTTTACTTTAAAATTAGTTTTTCTCTCATCTCCTAGCTTAGGATTTGTGAGAAGTAGTTTAAAAAAAAAAAAAAAAAAGAGGTGGGGAGAAAGGGTATATGACCAGCTGTGAATAGTTCTCCATTTATTATCTGTATGTTCTAATTCCAACACACTTATAATCCCAACACTTAGGAAGCTGAGGCAAGAAAATCCTGCTTCTAAGAGCAGCCTTGACCACATAGTGAGGCCTCCTCTCAGAACAAAACGGAAAAATAGAAAACAAAGTTGGATATCCAGGTATGAGAAGTGGTATGGGGCTGGGGGTTTTCTTTCTTGACGGTTTAACGTTCTTTCTGGGCAAATGTTACATGTTGCTTTTCAGAGGCCCTTTGTGGTGATCTTTCCTTCCTCCGAGGATGTCTTCCTCACAGCTTGCCTCCCAGAACAGATCCTTCCATTCTAGCTGCTGTTCAGCCTCTAGGAACTGGTGAGACCTGGAGTGTCCCTCTGGGGTCTGTCTATCCCTCAACACGACCCTAGGTGTAGATGAATTTCTAAATGGTCTTATTAAATAAAAAAACACGGAGACATATATAGGGGTGAAAGCCTTAGATCAGGGAAATAGGGAAAGCCACATACTAACCTTACCTCACCAGCTCTGCAGCTTCCAAATGCCATGACTTCCTGTCTACCCACGCCGATATGCCTTGCTGTTCTGCCATTTGATTTGCTCTCTCTGTTCAGCTTCATCACTCCCTCTTCCTGCCCAGCTCTGTCACTTCCTGTCTGTCGGTACAGACCTCCAGACCTCCAAGGTTAACTAGTGTTGGAATTTGGGTGTGTTTCGTGTTTCTGGCTCTGTTTCCAGTGTGGCTTTGAACACACAGAGATCCTGCCTGCCAAGTGGTAGGATTAAAGGCGTGTGCTAACATTGCATGACTTCTGTGTTGTGGCTGGGCTTTTTCCTCTGATCTCTAGGCAAGCTTTACTTATTAAAGCACACACACACACACACACACACACACACACACACACACAGAAATGTCACATTTCAGCACAAATAAAATATCACCACACCTAGGGACAGATCTGAGGCTTTCCTTCCTTTCTTAGACACGGCTCACACCTGGCTATACACTTGCACACCCTCTGTTGGAATGACCTTGGGAAATGTGAGTGTCCCTAGCCATGTCCCCTCCACCTCTTTTTATTCCATAGTCAGAACCCATGGTCAGCCTATTACTTACTCTCTAACTGTTCTAGAGGGGAACCAGCCTCGTGTGTTTTCTAAACTTCACAAGGAATGCATCATAGTGAGATCCCATGATGGATGAGCTGAAGCCCCTTTTCATAAGCTTTCTATGGCAGCCCCACTGTCCTGAGCACCAGAAACTCTGTCCACATATGCATTTATCCTCAAACTCTGAGCCATTTCATCACCATGAGCAAGTAGTTCAAGAGTCAAAACTAGTGTCCTCTCGTCTAAATCCTGCGGGATGTTTTGGTGCCTCATCTTGGCGTGTGAGTTCTGGTGTCTTTGCACCCTAACAGACTTTCTATTTTTGTGTCTTGTTATATGTGCACACTGAACACAGAAACAGTGTCAAAGAGCTGGGCTGCTTTACTCTAACAGCAACAACATTCTGAAAGCATCCAAACATGAGAACAATGGCCAGAACAGGACTTTTTATGCCTCCGAGGGTTTGCTGAGATAAAGGGGGGGGCGGGGGAATGCTGTGAAGTTTCCCCCAGGGTCTTGGAATCAACACTAGACTGAACAACAATTCTACTGTTTATAATCTTGTATAGAAGATTTGAAAGCCGTGAGACTGCTCTGGAGGACTGCCTTTTGCCTTGCTGCTCTCTCTCTCTCTCTCTCTCTCTCTCTCTCTCTCTCTCTCTCTCTCTCTCTCTCACACACACACACACACACACACACACACACACACAAATGCATGCACATGCTCTTTCATAACCATGTCTATTGGAGGCTTGTACAGACATGTGTGGGACCCTCATAACTACAAGGAACTTATGGGGGTTGTTGAGTACCTAGAGCTTTTGTATTTGGTGCTGAGTTTGAACCCAGGGCCTTGGGCATGCTAAACATGTACTGTATCACTGAGCTATAGTCCAGCCTGGTTATACAGAAATTCTGAAGTTCCTGCTAATTTGGTATTTCCAGTTCAAAGAGGAAATTTTACTCTTTAAGGCTAGATCGAGGGCAAAGAACTGGCCTGCTTGGCAAGTGTTTCTGAGAAGGGAGTATAGGCAGATGGGAGGGGATTGTAGCCCTCAATTGGGGTTCCACCCCTCACAGCTGGCCCACTCCAAATCACTTGCCTGTTCTTCTCAGGTACCAACTGCTTCCTGCTTCCGCCTGCCTGAGCATGTGCTCTGGTCCCTGAAGAGCTTGTCCCAGAAGTGACCCTGAACAGTGACCCTGGGTGCAGGGCTCTCGGGAACCATTCTGAGGAGTGTGCCAAGCAAGTTATCAGAAGGTCTCAGAGGAATTGACTCTCTTCCCCTCATGGAAACCTAATCCCTAACCCCTTTCAGACTTGCCTTTATCCAAAGACAAACACACAGGCCAGCAGGATGGCTCAGCTCCTAAGAGCACTGGCTGCTCTTCCAGAGGACCCGGGTGTAGCCCAGTGGGACGGTACATGTAAGCACCCACATGGCAGCTTACAACCATCTGCAACTCTACTCAGGGGATCCAATGTGCTCTTCCGGCCTCCCCAGGCATTGCACACACATGGTGCACTGACATACATGCAGACAAAACATCCATATGTATAAAAGCGAAATAAAATTACAAACTTACACTAATTTTTTTTTAATCTGAAAACTTCTTTTTCCTTTTTGAAACAGGTCTCGTATATCCCAGGCTGGTCTTGAACTTGATACACAGCCTGCTTTTACCTCGTGCTTTCTGGGATTACAGGTGTGCGCTAACACAAACCATTTATGTGGAGCTGGGGATGGAACCCAGGACCTTGCACTCAGCGAGGTTTGTCCAAGGTCTCTGGATTCGTACGAAGTTTTGAATCCAGGCTTCTAAGGCTCAACTCTGTGCTTGTCTTAGTATGGGTTCACCTCTGCCACCCCTGAGGCAGGCCTCTTAAAAACCACACAGAGAACAAGGCAGAGTTCCTTGGGCAGTAGCCCAACCCTACTTTGGAGACTTAATTGGCTTTATCTGTGGCTCTAGACACAGCCAGTGCTTCATTCAATAGAATAAAATGTGTGTCAATAAGCCAAGCAGTAGTTTAGTTTTATGGATATAAAAGAACTGAAGAAAAAGAAGGAGAAGAAGAGGAGGAGGATGAGGGAGAGGCGGAAGAGTAGGAGGAGGGATAGGAGGAGGAGGAAGAAAAGGAGGAGGAGGGAGAGGAAGAGGAGGAAGAAGAGGAGGAGGAAGAGGAGGAGGGAGAGGAGGAAGAAGAGGAATAGGAGGGAGAGGAGGAGGAAGAGGAGGAGGAAGAGGAGGAGGGAGAGGAGGAAGAAGAGGAGTAGGAGAGAGAGGAGGAGGAAGAGGAGGAAGAAGAGGAGGAAGAAGAGGAGGAGGGGGCGGGAGGACGGAAGGAGCAGGAGGCAGAGCATGAAGAGCAGCAGAGTGTATTAGTCATCTCAAAGCTGCTTTCCTGGTAAGGGGGAACGCAGAGAGATAAATTGATAGAAAAAAATTAACTGATTAGAAGGTGAATCTCCTCCCCACCCCCCCACCCCCAGAAGTCCAGATAACAACTTAGTTTTGGCTTAGTGATGGTTCAGTTTGATTCTGATTTTCCTCTGGTCTGTTGGATCTGTCCAGGGCTTAGTCCAAAACAGTGGCCTCCTGTGGTGTTCATGTAACAATCCCAGCTCTGCTTCCCTTTCCAGGTTCTCTCACAGAGCTTCCTCTGATCACCGACTCCTTGTTCTCAAACCTTTGCCCCAGCAAACCTTTGCCCCAGCGCCTACCGTCTGCGGCGGGGGGATTAAAGCTGAGGCGGTGAGTCTGGAAAGCCTGTCTCTGACAGGAAAACATAAGCTACGCTAGCTGAAACCCGGGCTCCTCTGTAAGTTCAGCCACGGGTGACAGGAAAAAGTGTTAGCAGCTTCCGTTTACTGACAGCTTCCTTGATAGGGAGCGCGACACCAGCACTTTGCCCAGCACCCCATTAAAGGCAGTCTTAGGGGGAACATGGTGCTCTCTTATCTTCTAGAGGAGGAAATGAAGATACTGAGGCAAAGTCACAGAACTTGCGCGTGCCAGAGTTGATATGTGACCTTAGGAATTTGGTTCCTGAGCCCGAGCTCTTGACTTTACAAACGATTGCCTACCAAACAAGCCAAACACAGTTCTTTGTGTGGTTTTGAGAGGCCTCTGGGGGATGGCGGAGATGGTTAAGACAGACAGACATAGAGTTAAGAATTCGAAGCCTAAATTCAAACTACCTGCAACCCCAAGGACCGTGAACAAACCATTTCTCTGCTCTTAGCTTAGACTTTGTTTCTAACTCCGGGTGGAGGAGAGGTGATAAGAAACAATGTTGACTCATGGGGATTGAGTGGGGGTGTGAGGCTCCTATGAAATGAAGCCCCAGGCCCACTTAGGAAACTAAACACGGAGGATTCAGATGCTATAGGCAATAATACACCACAGCTTCCCACCACCTTTCTCAGGGTAACTTCCAGGGCACAGGCCTCTTTGCTTGAAAGGGTTGGTGCATGCGGGTAGAAGATGTGAGTGAAGGAACTCGGTGTCGTTTGCCTAGTACAGGTTTGCAAGGTCCGTTCATGTTTATAGGTTTTATGATGGACTCTGACAGCTCCAGTTTTACTTTTGGGTTATGTGTGTCAACCTTGGGCAGGTCATTTAACTGCCTCAAGACTTAGGTTTTTCATCTGTGAAATGGGGGATACTAACACAAGACTACATAAAGAGTTCAGAGGTGCACTCAATGTGTTTATTAAAGCCTACTACTTTCGTGGTCAAAGTAAGTCATCTTTGTTATTACTGTTGATTTTAGGACAGAAAAAAAAATGTCAGCCCCACTCAAAGATGTAGAAAGAGAAAACTGAATCCACCGTCTTCGGTATCTCTGTCGGCTCCACTCCACCACAGCGTTCCTGTTTACATTCAAACCCCACACATCTTACCAAAGAAGAAGATAAAGATGGTGGAAGCCATCATGGACCATCCTAACAGCATCAAAATATATCTACATCAGTGGGTGCATAGAGAAACTGCACTTATAAACAACAGCAGATACTTCCGAATCTCAGGATCAAGCAGAACAGTGCGTGCTGGTGTGGGGTTGTGAGGTAATGTCTTGAACCGGAGAAGAGACAGGGAGACTAGGTAGCGTCTGCTCAGTGCCAGGCACAGACTGTGAAAGCAGTCCATTCCAGGGTAGAAGAGCTGGCGGCCGGTAGAGAGAAGCAGGGAGAGAGAGGTGGAGAGGTCCCAGCAGCCAGCCTCCTACACCGCAGCAGGGGGTTGATAAGCTGATTCCCCACGGGTCCTGCACAGGGGCTCCTGGGAAGGAACCTTCTAGGTCCCCAGACTCGTGAGAACCCGTAATGCTTAGGACGGTCTTAAGTGCCTCTTGGAAACTCAGCGCTTGTTAACTTCTCACACACAGAGGCAGGAGAGAGGCCTGACATTTTTCTGACACGTGAAAGCGAAAGAAGAAAAGCTTCTGACACTCAGGGCCACATCCTGAACGACAGGGGTCAGTGTGTGCAACCGATCCGTGTGGGCGCAGGCTTCTAATTATTTCCTGGATAACCTGTTATCTATTATCCATCAGGCTCCTTGCCAGAATATGCGAACGTCTCCTGAGACCTTCGAGTTCCTGCTCTGCAGTCGGAGGAACTGTTTGTTCCGTTTTTAAAGGGGACGCAGCAGTTGACGTCTCCTGAGACCTCCGAGTTCCTGCTCTGCAGTCGGAGGAACTGTTTGTTCCGTTTTTAAAGGGGACGCAGCAGTTGAGCGACAGCTGGACAGCCACTGCGGAAAGGCTGGCCTCCCTTGCCTCCGCCTGAGCCAGGGAGCAAAGGCTGGGGGCCCCAAGCCCGGGGCGACGAATAAATCATGAGTTCCTTAGGACTCCTTCCCTCAAGCTCCTCTGAGAGACTTGGCTGTATCAGAAATGTCCGGAAAAATTTCTGAGAAAGATGTGTTTTCTTGGGCTGCAGTCATTTGCTTGACAAACAGGGAAAACTCTTCAAACAACCTTCTGCTGGGAGTCAGGGAAGGGAGGATGTCAGAATTCAGCGGTCTGTATTGTGGATCCAGGGCAGACCCTGGCTAGCACCCAGATGAACCGTATCATCAACTATCAGTCACACCCTGGCCTATATTCGTACTAAGGCACAATGAAATGTCACCCAGTGGGAGGGGACCACAAGTATGGGACATTGTTCTGTTTTCTAAAGATAGCACATGTTCATTTATTTAAAAATTTAGAAAGTCCAGAAAGAAAAAAAAAAAAAAAGACTCACAGTTGATTTCTCTGAGGTTGGGCTGTCATTGTTAACATTTTGGAGTATCGGGTACTCCCTCCTACCACGTTAATTTATACCAACCCGTGAAATCCAGGGCTTTTTAGTTAAAAATACAATGCTTCCCTTTCATTCTTTGGAGGCATGGGGAGGGTAATGTGTCATTTAGCACTGGAGTTTGAGGTCAGGGCTCTGGAACAAGGCCCATGTTGCCAGGCTAAGGGTGAGCAGGGTTCACTGACCAGCAGGGTCTGGGATGGCTCAAGTCCAGGCCCTTTGGTTTCAAGCAGAGCAGGAGGGTTGAAAGAGGTTATTCTGGTTATCAAAAGCCAGCAGACATGGGACTAGCCCTCCGTGGAAGCTTCTAGAAAACTAGAACAAGGTGGGACGGGGGTTTCAAAGGTTCAGAAATCGGCTGAAAAAGGACAGATGAGGTAATCAATTAGTAGATGGTCCCAGATTTCTACCTTGAAGCAAATTCCAGACCAGAGCTCAGGCATGGAAAAGCAAGGAGAGTGTTCAGCAGAGAAGTTGGGCCGGGGAGGCTGAGGTGGTTGGAATTCGCCTAGCAGAATGTAAGGGAGGCAGGAATGACACAAGACGGCTGGAAGGTCTGACAGGAAGATTCTGCTGAGCACCAGGCTCAGGATGTGTGCAGGATCGTGGGGAAAGTCTCCGAGAGACTGCATAAAAAACAGTTCTAGGGGCACTTATGAAAGTTATACTTTTAAAGATTAGGTTCTGATGTGTTTAAAGGTTTGTTTTATTGTACATATGAATATTTTACCTGCGTGTTTGCATGTATACCACTTGCATGTCTGGTGCCTTGCAAAGGTCAGAGAGGGCATCAAGTCCCTGGAACTGGAGTTACAGATTATTGTGCATCACTATATGGAGGCTGGGAATCAAACTAGTGTCCTCTGCAAGAGCAGTGAGTGCTCTTAACCACTGAGCACTCTCCCTGGTCCTAAATAAGTTCCTGTGAACAGAAGGAATAGCAATGTTTGTTAAACAAGGCATTGAGTTATGTAGGCGAAACCTGTTGCTTACAGGAGTCTTCATACTTGTGCAGACTCCTGGAGGGGCCCCTAGCATGTCTGTAGGTAGAATTGATTAGCGTGTATCATCATTAGAAAGAAAAGTGAGAACTTTCTACAGTATTTATTTTCTTAATTCGTTTAAGAACAGCAACAAACCCACTGTATATCAATGCCGTAACATTCTTAGTTTAGACTGTATCACAATGCAACCTAGGCTTCCTCAAACTTGTCATCCTCCTGCCTCAGTCTCTTAAGTGTTGGAGTTACAGGGTGTGTACCCCTATGCCCGGCACTAATACCACAGTTTGAATGGATGAGAAATAACAATCTGTACAAATTTTAATGAGAATAGTGACACTAAGAGTCTTGCAAATCTCTTTAATGTCTGGTTTAATAGAGCAGCTGAATAATCATATCTGTTTTTGTATTCAATATATGGGGACATGTAGTTTTAATAGAAGTATATGAAGAAAAATTAGTGTTGATCCCACTGGGCAAGAATAAGACCACTCCCACAATTTTTGAGCCAAATTTGAAGCAAGTTTTGCTAAATACTGGCCGGGATGATAGACACTGGCCTGGTCCATACTCAAGATTCCCAGAGAATGGCCAGAATTATGTTAGTCGGATGCTTATAAAGGCAAAACCCACAAGGCTACATACTTCACTGCCTCTGTCCAATCAGGGGCAAGCATACATCCTGACATGCATACCTCCCACCTATGTGTGATCAAATACATTCTGTGCAGTCATGGCAACCAACCTTGTTTATAGAGGTGAAAACATGTGGCTTGCTTTCTTACACGAACAGCCCCAAGCATTCCAGGAAGTTATCTGACCTTGGGCAAGTGGGGCTTACAGGTGAGAGGCATTTTGTTTTCTAGCTCTCTTAAGCACAGTTACTTAAACTTATAGCTCTCATACTGGTCTCACCCAGATCTGTAATTAGGAAAATTAGGATAAACAGGGGCTGGGGAAACAGTTCACTGTGTAAGAGAGCTCACCGCGCAAGCATGGAGACCTGACTTCTAGTCCCAGTGCCCACATAAAAGGAATGCACGGCCAGATGTGCCTGTAGCCCCAGGACAGCAGGGTGGAGCCAGGCAGATGCTGGGGAGCTGCCAGCACAAATGTAGTTTCAGGTTCAGTGAGGACCCCATGTCAAGGGAATACGATGGAGAACAATAAAAAATAATACCTGCTGTCTTCTTCTGGCCTCTGCACACAGAGATGTACACACATGTATACACCACACACACACACACACACACACACACACACACACACACACACACTTACTAAAAAATAAAAAGGGAAAGGGAGAGACATTTTAATAGGCTTTTCTGATATTTATGAGTTTCCTTTTGATACCACATGAAAACAGAACATGTGGTAGTTTATTCTTAAGACTAATCATTGCAAGGAATCTGAAGCCATGTCTAAAAAAGATTTTAAAATATCTGTGACGTCAAAGCCTCTTAGCCTTTATTCCACTTTGAGTCCATCTTTACCTCTGTATTATTTTGTAATCCCACATATGAGTCCTTAGAAAATATCAGTGACTGCATAATACAGTTATTCTGAATTTTGACACATTTATTATGTATTATTAAAATCGCATTTGTTAATATTTGTTGTGAGATAGTTGAACACTGTGTGAAGGTGTATTGCTGTGATTGTGTAATGAAAAGATGAACGGCCAATCGCTAGACAGGAGGTATAGGCGAGACTTCCGGGCAGAGAGAGGACACAGGAGGAAGAATCTAGGCACGCTTGAGAGAGACGCGAGAACATGGGGAGAGGAAGTGGAAGGCGCAAGATGGAAGAGAGGTAAGGCCACGTGGCAGAATGTAGATTTAAAAATGTGGGTTAATTTAAGTTATATGAGCTAGTTGAGACAAACCTAAGCTAAAAGCCAAGCTTCCATAATTAATAAGTTTCTGTGTCATTATTTGGGAGCTGGCTGGTGGTACAGAGAAAGACTTGTTACAAATATTGCCACCAGTTTTAGTATAAGATCTTTTTTATTTTTAACATTTTTATTTTTTATTGCTTGAGAGTTTCATACATGTATATAGTAAGTTTTAGTCATTTGTACCCTCTATTACCCTCTCTCGTTCCCTACTTCTTCTCCACTAAACTCCCTCTTTCCAACAAATCCATGTCTTTTGGGTGTGGCCCACTGAGCTTAATTGTGTTTCTTGCATGAGCATAGTTGGGAGGTTACTTACTGGGCAACTTCTCAGTGTCTACACCACTGAAGGAAGTGACACCCTTCTTTCCTCGGCCACCACTCATGGTCAGACAAAAGGAACAGAAAAGCCTCGCAGGATTAGGAACGGTCATGCTCAGAATGGCGGGGGCACATTTCCCAAATATCTAACTTTAGTTTGAAAACTCACATTTCATCACTGATAACAAACTGTCTTAGTTCTTTCCTCAAAGCCATAGGGGCTCACTTCATTCATTCTCGAGACAGTGTTTGCTGAATGCCTAAGTCTGAATAGCCATAGTTACCTTTCAATGATTTTTTTTTCATTTGAAACATGTATTCATTAAAAAAAAAAATAGTAGAAGGGCTAGGCATGGTATCACACACCTGTGTCCCAGTGCTTGGGATGTAGAGACAGGAAGATCGGGAGTTCAAGGTTAGCCTTGGTTGCATATAAAATTTGAAGCCAGTCTGGGCTACAGGAGACTCTGCCTGAAAACAATGAAGAAAGAAGCAGAGAAAGAGAAAGTGGTTAACTAGTGTAGTTAACAACCAAACAGCTAACACATTTTGTGCCTTCAGACAATCATCGGACCTTCAACACAACAGAGATACTTCTCACGTAATCATGAGATTCCTAGATGATACACACAAAATGAGTGAAATTTAATAAAGTTAATAACTTTACTGCTTCATCAAGGATATTCTGATGAACATTTGGATTGATTTTCCTGAAAATGCATGGTAGCAAAAAAATATACAGTGACCAAGAGAGGCTTGTCGGAGAGGTTTGGTGGGAACACCCTTGCCTAGCATGCATGAGGCCTAAGGTTCAGTTTCTAAGCACACAAACAAATGAAACTAGTTCAGAACAACCTTCTTCGTGCTTTATATTTTCTGAGGATGGGGTGGGTTTATGTAGCTTCGGTTGTTCCAGAACTCTCAATGTAGACCAGACTGGCCTCGAACTCAGATATCCTCTAGCCTTTTTGCCTCTGGAGTGCTGGGATCAAAGGCATGTGCCATCATGCCTAGCAAGTTTTTTTTGTGTGTGCTAAAGTGTCAATAGGTTTGCTTTGCATTGCCTTTGTACTGCTCTTTTGCAAATTCCATATCACACAAATGAAAAATAATTCCTATATTATTACAAAATATTTTGATCTCTTCAACTTCAGCAAAGCTTCAAGGACTCTCTCTCTCTCTCTCACAGATCAACTGATTCTCTTCCTCTTCTCTCTCTCTCTCTCTCTCTCTCTCTCTCTCTCTCTCTCTCTCTCTCTCTCTCTCTCCTTTGTCTTAGGTAGTCTAGGCTGCTCTTGAACTCACTATGTAGCCAAGGATGACCTTGAACTTCTGATCTTCCTGCTTCTACCTCCTGAAAACTGGGATTACAGGCATGTGCCACTGTGTCTGGTTTATGTGGTCCTGGGGATTGACTTGAGTTTTGTGCGTGCTGGCCAGGTAATCTACCAATGGAGCTAAATTCTTAGTCTTTCTCGCTAGACTTAAGAATGGACCCCAAAATATAACTAGCTTGTGCTGGTAAATTCTGATGGACAATCTGATGGGATTAAGAAGTGCCTAGGAGATTAGAAATGCACCCCTCTGAGTGAGTACATAAACATGCCCTGAATGTGATTGTGCAATCCATAGTCTAGAACCTAAAGAAAATAAAATTTGGAGAAAAGAAAAGAAAAAAACCGCAGGTGCTCTCTGTCTCTCTGTCCCTTTCTATCTGTCTGTCTCTCTCTCTGCTTCCATGATGTGAGCTGCCACGTCCTGCTGTACCTTCCTTGCTAAGGCAGACTAATGAAAACTTTGAGCTCAGATAGGCAGTTAGTTCCTCCCCTTAAGCTGTTTATGTCTGGTATGGTTGTTATGGATGGTCACAGCCATGAAAGGTGTGCCTAACCTCTGCAGTCCTGAGGTCTCGTGGCAGCAGCATAGGAAAGAGCTACCACTCCAACAGTTGAGGGAATGAGAGAAAAAGGTTCCGATGACTAGAATTTAAGAACCTGAGGAAGGGACCTATGGAGCTGGCAACCCCGAGATGCAGCTCTGGGGAGGGGTGCCAGCTGGTTGGAGCTGTGGAACTGGCAGTGGTGTGATGGGACTGGTTTTCTAAGTGTCGGGGAAAACGGAAGGTGTGTTCCACTGTTGCTGAGGGAAGGAGCTGTGGCTGCCAGCATGAAGAAGCGTGGCTGGGGTGAGACTCAACCGGAGATGCACTCCTGTCCTGTGTCACCTCTGTGGAGCTCAACAGAGACAGCAGGAAAGCAGGAGCATGGTCTTGGGGAGCTTTTGCTTAGCATCCCAAGACATAGTGCGAAGGGGTGGCCTTGGAACCAAGTGCCAGTCACAAGTATGGGTGAATTTATGTCCTCTTGTTTGTCTTAATATAAAGAGCCCCTTGCCCTCTTACTTAAGGGAGCACATTAGCATGCTTTCAGAGAATCAAAACCATACAAAAAGGTGTTTCCTGAGAAATTTCCTCACCCCTGAACCCTTCCAGCCTGTCCTCCCATCTCTTATAGGTAACCCACTCTGTTATTTTCTCATTTATCCTTCTTGTGAGTATTTTCTATATTTAGACAGATACTACGTTATTCTCTTTTATATTTTACATAAAAGTATGTTGTGTTAGTCAGCTTCCTTCGACTGTAACAAATACCTCAGGTAAATGAATGTGTAAAGAGACAAGGGTTGTCTTGGCTCACAGTTTTGGAAGGGTCAGTCATGGCTGCTTGGCCCTGCTGCTTTTGGTCTGAGGTGAGCAGCACATTAGGGTGGGGATATTGTTACAAAGCAGTGCTCACCTTATGCCAGCAGTAAGCTAAAAGAGGCAGAGACCTACACCCCACAAGGCCTGAGCACATATTCCCAGGTCCAAAGTTATGCAAGACTTCTTAGGAAGCCACACTGCTTAAAAGTTCTGATATCCAAACAGTGCCCAGTTGAGATGTTCCAGATCCAAACAATAGCTTGTATCTATATACTATCTAAAATTATCTTCATTTTGAATTAAAATTTTCACTTGCATTAATTAATTAATTTTGTATGTGGGCATATGCACGGGAAAATGCATGTGCTGTGGTGCCCCAGAGGCTATCTAGTGAGACCTTACTCAGGATCAGAGAATCTGGGCTTGCTTTACCCAGCAGGGCTGCATAAGGAGATGATTTGGCCACAGGCGTGTTTACCAGGTATTTGGAAAGGTCTACACTTGGCTGTACGGTGTGCTTTGGGTGTGCTTTGATCTTGTAAAGGGGAGGTCTTTTGCCTTTCCTCTTGGCATGTTATAAAAAGCCCTTTTCAATAAAGGATGAGCCTGTTGGGTATTGATCCAGGCCCTCCCGAAGCTGTCCTGTGTTTCTGTCTTTCTTCTTATTAACTAGGTCTCTCTTTCTATCTGATATTTCCTCATTCCTCTCTTCCTCCACCTAAGAACCCTTTAAAAAGTGGGAGCTGGACTCCATTCACACTAGAGTCAGTTCTACCATGTGAAGCCCAGAGATTGGAGACAGGGCAAGACAGTGCAGAGGCTCCTCCATCTTGTCTTCTGGCTGAGGCCATTTCTGGTTAACTAGGATCTGATCTTCTTGATGGAGAATACCATGGAAAACTACCCAACTCTATTTAGGAACCAAAGGTTAGGATGTCCTTGCTAACTTATCTTAGCCTTTGTCAAAACTGCTCAGTTGTGCAGAACCTCCTCCAGCTAACTGGTTATCTTAGCTTCTGTGAAAATTGCTCACTTCCAGCTGTTTACTCTGCAAAACCCCCTTTGCAGCTGCCGAGTGAGATGCCTGGATGAGGTCTCTCCCCTTAAAAACCCCATGTTCTGAACACTCAGGGCCACACCTAGGTTACCGAACACTTGGGTGTGGTCCCAGCTGGCTGGACTAAAGACTTCCAGTTGGCTATACACTGTGTATGAGAGTCATCTCTGGTGAGCTCCCCTTGATGGATCGAACTCAGGTCCTTAGCTTTGGCAAAAAGCACCTTCACATGCTGATCCACCTTACTAGAACCTCGTTTTGAATTTTTCAGTATATTCTGATGGAGATTTTTTCCAGTCTTTTAATAGTATTCTTTCAGTCAGATTCTATCAGTTTGCCCAGCCAACAATCATCTATCTTTCTTCCTTTTTCTTTCTTTCTCTCTCTCTCTCCCTCCCTCCCTCCCTCCCTCCATTCCTTTCTCCTCCTCCTCCTCCTCCTCCCTTTTTTTAAAGAAAAAGGACTTACATAATTTAGGCTAGCTTTGATCTCACTATGTAGCCAAGCTGGCCTGTAATTTGCAATCCTCCTGCCTCTTGAATGCTGTATTTACAGGCATGTACTGTCGTGACCATCTGCAGATTTTTTTTTTTTAACTCCAAATAGTGCTGTAAGAACAGCCTGGCACATGAACACTTTTGAATTGTTGGAGGTGTGTTCTCATGGTAAATTTCTAGACATGGGACCACTGGGCTGCGGTGGATCTCTGAGGGTTTGCCGGACATTGCCAAATTCTTCTCCATCAACTTTGTACTACCTTTCCTTCCACCAGGAACATATGAAGGTGCTTCAGCAGGCCCAGCAGCACACTATGCTGTCAAGATTTTGAACTTTGGCCTATCTCATAAGTAAAATAAATCTTGTCTCAGTATGCTTTTGTAAGACTGATGCAGGGCCTCCTGTGCCAAGAAGGCACTTGGGATAGTTCTGATTTACATATTGCTTATGATGAGTGAGCTGAGCAGAGATTCTCGTGTTTAAGTGTCAGTTTTACATTCGCTGTTGTTCATTTTCTAGTCATATCTTTGCCGGCTTTTAGGGTAAATTTTTGGCATTTATCCTAAAAAGTTTTAAATTATTTATAAACTGGGTGTGGTGGTATGAAACTTTAGTCCGAGCACTCAAGAGCCTGAAGTAGGAGGGTTCTTTTTTCAAAAAGGGGGGGGTGGGGTGGGAGGGTACTGCAGAGATAGCTCAGCTCTGAAGATCCAGTAAGGCCATTGCAGAGGACCAGGGTTCGGTTCCCAGCACCCAGATGGGGCAGATCATAACCTCCTGTAACCCCAGCTCCGAGGGCGCTGCTGTCATGTGTTCACACATACTCTCAGACACACACACACACACACACACACACACACACACACACACACACATTTAAAAATAAAATAAACTTTTGAAAATGGTTTTTATATATTAGGAATTTTAGTGTTTTTTTCTTTCTTTCTTTTTTTGTTCATTTTTTTCCCTCTTTTTTTTTGTCATGTTTTGTGCATGTACAAGTACACAAGTCCATGCACATACTTGTGGAGGACATTAAAGGGCATGGGGTGGTTTCCTCTATTGCTCTTGGCCTATCACCTTGAGGCAGTTTCTCAAAGAAGAGGAAGTCGGTTGAACCATCCTCTCCTGCTTGCTGAGCAAACCCTTCTACCTACTGAGCATTCCACCAACCCCCAATTTTGGTCTTTTTTTTTTCTGTAATATAGGTTATAAATATTTCATCTGACAGACACGTCTTTTGACTTTGTTCATGGAGGTTTTGCTCTTCAAAAGCTTAAACAATTTTAACACAATTAAATGTATCAATATTGTATCTTAGTGAACCCTCATTTTGAGGCATAATTAGAACATTTCCCTCATACCCAGTTAATAGAGGAATTTAGCTATATTTTCTTTTAATACTATCCCCACTTGGTTCTCTGATCCATTTGGAACTTGTATCATCTCAAATGAATGTTTTTGTTGTCTGTTGCTGTATGACAAAAAGCTCCAAACTTAGTGGCTTGAAAGCACATCTGTTTCATTATTTCACGTGGTCAGTGCAGGCTGAGCTCAGCCTGCTTGGTCTGCTTGTCTTGCCCTGACACATAGTTGTGGCATTTGATGCTGGCCTGGGGCTACTCAGAGGATTGATGTGCATTTAGAGCAGGAATTTCTCTTTCCCCATCTGAGTCCATGGCCTCTGCTCTGTGTGGCCTCGCTGTGTATCTTTTTAGTGGGGCGGCTGGACTGCTCCCCTCCCTCCCCCCATCCTTCCTTCATCTTTCTGTTTTATTTCTATGTTTCATTACGATAAATTTAACATACATAAAAATCCACTCATTTAAAGTGTCCGGTTTAGCTGGGGGGTTGTGCTTGCCTTTAATTCCAGCACTCACGAGACAGAGGCAGGTAGATCTCTGTGATCTACTTAGTGAGTTCCAGTCCAGCCAATCAATCAATCAACCAATCGTTTACACTTCAATGTTTTTAGAATACTCATAAAATGCATCTTCACCATCGAATCTTAGAACATTTTTACCATCTCCTTTTATTTATTGGCATTTATTCCCCACTTTATGCTGGCCCCCTCAGCCCTGCCCAAGCCTCAGGCCACCAAGATCTACTTCCTGGCTCTTCAGTTTGTATGTGATGGACACACCATATAAATGGAGTCATGCAACTTGTAGACTTTTTTTTTTTTTTTTTTTTTCTGAGACAGGATTTCTTTGTGTAACAGCTGTGGCTGTCTTGGAACTCACTCTGTAGACTAAGCTGGCCTTGAACTCAAAGAGATCCACCTGCCTCTGCCTCTGCCTCTGCCTCTGCCTCTGCCTCTGTCTCCTGAGTGCTGGGATTAAAGGTGTGCACCACCACCGCCTGGCTCAACATGTGGGCTTCTATGACTGACTTGTTTTGCTTGTTTCATGACGGTCGTGATTTATCCAAGTTGTGATGTGTATCAGAACTTCATTCCTTTTACATACATGCATAATAATGCATGGTGTGGCCAGTCCATAGTTGTTTATCTGTTGGGGCATATTTACCTTGCTTCCAATGCTTCTTTGAACTTTTTTGCGTGAACATACAACTGTGTCCCTTGGTATCTAGGGGGATGGGGGAGTTGGTTCTACTCGACATAGCTATTTTATAAAGAGTAAAGGTTTATTTTGCCTCAAAGCTTGAAGGTTCCAGTCTGTGCGTGGCTGGCTTCACTCCTTGGGCCTGTGTGAGACACTGGTCACAGTAGCAGCCGACTTCACGCTCTGGGCCTGTGTGAGACACTGGTCATGGTAGCAGCCGGCTTCACGCTCTGGGCCTGTGTGAGACACTGGTCATGGTAGCAGCCATAGTAGAGTGAAGCTGCTCGCGTCATCACCATGAAGCCACAGAGAGGAAGCCACCGACCATCCGGGTCTTCCTCTTCCAGGGCGTGCTCTCCCCGCAAAAACCTCCCCCAGGCCCTCCCAAAGGTGCAACCACCTTCCAGTTGTGCTACCCAGTAATCAAGCATTTAACTCTTGGGCCTTTGGGGGGACAGTTATTCAAACAATAGCAGCCCCCGCAGCTGCTCAGCTTACACAAAATGATGTGTTTACACATATATAATTTACATATACCCTCCTAAATACTCTAAATCACCTCCTGATTTAGGTTTTCTTTATTTATTTAGGCTTTTTTTTTAGTGTTAAATACTTTTTGATATTATACATAAACCACAGTAAGTGCCTTTCAGCGGTAGAAGGCAGCATCCTCGATGACGTAGGGAATTCTAATTAAATCGGCATCGTCAAGAACAGACAGTTGCTTCCTGACGTGTAGCCGTTGCCTGTAACAGGCCAGTGAACACAAACTGAAACACAGGTGAGTCTTCTTGTTTCTGAGACGGTGATGGAATTTTCCCATCGTTTAAACATATTCATATGCCTAGTTATATACACCTCAGTATAAAGCCGTTCAATCGGTTTGAGGCGACACCCCATCTCTGTGGAAAGTTGAACAGTACTAATCAAGTTTAATCCTATCTTGAGAAAGGGACAGCAGTGACAGTGTTTCTGCGACTAGAATTGTTATTTTAAAGGAGAGCGTATCCACTTTACTACAAGTCAGCTTCCCTTAATCAGGACTGTCCAACAAAAACGTTGTTAACCATTCATAATCTGTATTTCTCGTGTACAAATTAGATTATGGTACACATGAAAAGCCATGAGACATTTGTTTTGTAATAAATAAGGCAGGGGAAGTACTCACTAGTAGCCTTACTCACTAGATATGGAAGTACTGACTAGAAGCCTCACTCACTAGACATGGAAGTACTCACTAGTAGCCTCACTCACTAGACATGGAAGTACTCACTAGTAGCCTTACTCACTAGATATGGAAGTACTGACTAGAAGCCTCACTCACTAGACATGGAAGTACTCACTAGTAGCCTTACTCACTAGACATGGAAGTACTCACTAGTAGCCTTACTCACTATATAAGCCACTAGGCCTGCCATTTCTCCCTCCTTGTTAATGCCAGCGAAGATCACTTTTGTTCCAGGGACGTACTTCCTGGGATTCCCCGAAAACTCCATCAGATATCCTCTCCCCTGGTAACGCTCATTTTGATATCTGTATAAGAGAATCCAGAGGCCCGACCTGGCTTCTGCCCAAACAGACCATGGATACGGTCCAGGCCTATGCGTGCCTCCCTTTTCCACAGAGTGGCGCTGGGCACATTTCGGAACTAAAGTCTGCTTGCCTTTCTCAGCATTACCCAATTTTTAATTTGCTCTCGACGGGTCAACATCACAAATGCTGCCACCTGAAGACAGTCACCCCTCTCTCTTATATAGGCTGTAAAGACAGGGTGTCCCTATGCAGTAGGGCCTTATTTATTACAAAACAAATGTCTCATGGCTTTTCATGTGTACCATAATCTAATTTGTACACGAGAAATACAGATTATGAATGGTTAACAACGTTTTTGTTGGACAGTCCTGATTAAGGGAAGCTGACTTGTAGTAAAGTGGATACGCTCTCCTTTAAAATAACAATTCTAGTCGCAGAAACACTGTCACTGCTGTCCCTTTCTCAAGATAGGATTAAACTTGATTAGTACTGTTCAACTTTCCACAGAGATGGGGTGTCGCCTCAAACCGATTGAACGGCTTTATACTGAGGTGTATATAACTAGGCATATGAATATGTTTAAACGATGGGAAAATTCCATCACCGTCTCAGAAACAAGAAGACTCACCTGTGTTTCAGTTTGTGTTCACTGGCCTGTTACAGTCCCTATGGCTGGCCTGGAACTTGCAGTGGTCCCCCTGCCTCTGTCAAGTGCTGGGATCAACAGGTGTGTATACCCCCATGCCTGGTGTCTTAGGGTTTCTATTGCTGTGATGAAACACTATGACTAAAAAGCAAGTTGGGGAGGAAAGGGTTTATTTGGCTTAGACTTCCATATTGCTGTTCATTATTGAGGGAAGTCAGGACAGGAACTCAATAGGGCAGGAACCTGGAGGCAGGAGCTGAGGCAGAAGCCATGGAGGAGTGCTTGCTATGGCTTGCTCCCATGGCTCGCTCAGCCTGCTTTCTTCTAGAACCCAGGACCACTGCCCAGGGATGGCACCACCCACAGTGGACCCTCCCCCATTGATCACTAATTAAGAAAATGTGCTACAGCTGGATCTTACGGAGGCATTTTCTCAATTGAGGTTCCCTCCTTTCAGATGACTTTAGTTTGTGTGTCAAGTCGACATAAGACTAGTCAGCACAACTGGTTACCTCTAGATTGTTCAGAATATGTAATATAATACAAATGCTAAATAAATAACTGTTGTATTGTATTGTTCTGGGGGTAATGAAATTAAAACAAGTCCCTCTCTCTCTCTTTACTTTTGAGACAGGCTGGCTTCAAACTTACTATGTAGCTGAATGGCTGGCCTTGAACTTCTGATCCTTCTGCCTCCAAGTCTCAAGTTCAGGGAGAGTAGACAGGAATAATATGTACGGCTATGAATGCAGTCTCTCATGTAATTGTAGGGTTGATATTATTTGTCCGATATATAAAATGTCTCCACTGTGTAGTGGTTAGTATGTAGAGGGAACCAAGACCGTGATAAGTGTGTTGAGGCCTGTTAAAGTGTGATGTGATTGGAATGGTGATGAAATCACAAACAATTCCACAATTAAATCAATAGTAGGTGGAAGGGCTAAATTCATTAGGCTAGCTGAGACCCATCAAGCTGTTAATTAGGGTAAAGGAAATTTAGGCCCTGCTGTAAGTTACCATGACCAGCCATGGTTTTTATTTTAAAAAGAGCATCTATCTGCAGTTAGTTGTGGAACCCATGAATAAAGGGAGCTGACTGTATTTTATATCTTTTTTTCTGAAGTATATACCTAGAAGTGGAAATGCTGAGTCAGAATGTATTTTGTGTGCGTGTGTGTGTGTGTGTGTGTGTGTGTGTGTGTAACTGCGAAATAGTTTTCCAAAGTGGTTGCACCATTTAAAAATCGTCCTCAAAGACTTTGTCATTTAGAGTGAAACCATGTTATTTTCTCCTTAGATCTACTAAATAATATTAAAGGGTTCCCATTCCCCACTTTCCTTTCCTTCTTTCTGAGAGCTGGCCCCTTCCCTCTCCTACCCCAGGGACCACCAGCCCAGCAGTCACACCATCCATAGTGAGCTGGGCCCTCCCACATCAGTCAACAACCAAGAAAACACATCCCAGGCTTGCCCACAGGCCTATCTAGTGGAAGCATTTTCTCAAATGAGGTTCCCTTTTTTCCAAGTGACTCTAGCTTGTGTCAAATTGACATAAAACTATCTAGCACACCTAGTCTTTCCTAATGACTTATTTCTTAACAGTAATTCTCTGAGTTTCAGGTTTTTGTTTCTTAATCTGTAAACTATGGATAATAATAGTATGTGCCTACAAGAGATGTGAAGATGTAGCGGTAATGAATGTAAAGTGTTTTTCACAGTGCTCATGATATATATATATATATATATATATATATATATATATATATATACATATATGTATATATATACATATATATATAATCCTCAATAAATGTTCACTGTGTATTACTATTTATAGCTGCATTTTTCCCCTAAAATCTAACTATGTCCCAGCCACAAAAATCTGAACCAACTGAATTTCTGTGTGGAGAAAGTTTTTGTGTGGAGCAATGCATTTAGTAGTTAAGGGCTCATACACTAGAATTAGGCAAACATCAAAATCCTGGGCTTGCCACTTAAGTAACTCTGTGTCTTTCCATAGGCATTAATTAACTTCTTGGAGCTTCATTTTCATTATCTAGAAAATAGGATTATAAACATCAACTTCAATCAGCTAATGCATGAGTTTATCAAGATAATTTATACTCATAGCACTTAATGCATGGTACTGTGGGTTGTGTATGTGATATATGTATGGAATGTGGTCTATGGTATCACAATATATCGTGAGCTAGACCTCAAAGGCAAAAGAAGTATGTTCCATGAGTTGGCAATAAATGGATTCTCTGGTGCTAGAACACTACACTGTGACTGAGTCATTTATAAAGAATGGCACCAAGGGCAGGGTGGTACACAGCGGCCTGGAGCTCTTGCAGGTCCTGACCTTGGACATACTACCTAACCGCCTGATCGCCCTGACTCTGAGCAACAACAAGATATCCGAGATGAAGAACGGCTCATTTTCTGGGTTCAGTGTTCTCCAAAGACTTCCGTGGTCCATGCTGCTACCAGAAACCATGTTGGTATCCACGATCCGTGTTGCCGATGGAGACCTTGTTGCTGTCCCATGTCCATGCTGCCACCAGCTGCTATGGGTGAGGAAGCTTCTGCAGTGGTACTGATGAGTGTAGACTCATAATTGAGAATGAGAGACATTGAATGTAGCACCGGCGCTACCATCTGTTCACCATGTCCGAGCGAGGGGCTGAGGATTAAAACAGAGACAAGACAGCGGGTCATTCGTCTCAGTAGATCGCCCTTTATTGAAGGAGGGAAGAGGCCTTAAGTACAGGGTTACAGCACAGTGGAAGAACCTGGGAGGGCAAAAGTTCGCTACAGATGTTTTACATTCTAGCATTCCACCAATATGCAGGATAGTAAACAAGGAAACTTCGGTAAGCTGTTTAGGAGGAATGAAACCAGCAGGGAATTAGCATAGGGAGGACATCTGATCAAGGTCAGCAAGCAAGGCAACAGCTACCCAAGGAACAGGGGCCAGGGCCCAACAATTGAAGGCTTCTGTGCCACCCCCTCCAAAAAGAAACAGTCCAGACGTGAAGCCGTTGAGGAGAGCCAATGGTGTTCCTCTGATGCTGGCTTGCATTGAGTCCTTTTGTCATAATTGTGGCCCAGTAGCTGACAGAACAGTTTAAAAATGAGAAATTATTCATGACTTGTGGCTTTTCTAGGCAGACATTTCACGTGCTGGGCAACTCTAATATCCCAGGGTTTCCACTCCGGCACAGAATTCACGTTCATGGCTTCGATCCTCAGTCTCTTGGGGTCCTTACAAAGAATCTGACCTGCCACACATTGCGTGGCTTCCAAGACCTTCCTTTGAAAGTGATGGAAGTTTCCACGATTCTGTAACTCTTGTTGTACCTGTGTGCAAAAAGCAGTGTTTCATGGCAATGCCAAGGTCTGGCAGGGTCACTCTTCGACCATAGTTTCCTGGCCTTTGAGTGCCTGGGCAGTTGACTTGATTATGCAGATCCTGGGGGAAACACTTCCTAAGTAGCCACATAAAGCCAGGTTGACCCAGAAGTATTCGCTTCTCAAGGAGAAGTCTTTCAAATGAGTTTATTTATATTTTTCTACCCTGGAGCCTGCAGTGGGTAGAGTCAGGCCAATTCCTGAGATATCTCAAGCCATTTTCCCGATTGTCCCCATGTAAAGTGCTATGCTACATTTTAGTAGCATAAATTATCAGTTCCATCTTCTTTGCCCACAACTTTCAGTTTGCCCCCTTTCTGGTCAAACTGCACTATTTTCAAAGCCCTTCCTTCGGATCCAGATTCTCACTGTAAGTCTGACTAAAAGCAGCCGGTGATAACCATACGACTGCCTATTTCATGCGATCATGAAATGTCCTCTGCCAAGTTAATTAGAATATTAATTTTAAATTTAGCCTCTCACAAAGCTTCAGGACACAGGCAAATCTCAGTAAGTTCTTTGCAAGAACTGTAGCACAAATAGCCCGTGGTCTAAGTTTTGGTTCCCCCTTGGCTTCCACTGTCTACATTTTGCTGGCATTCTAATCTTCGGGGCTCCCACCGTAACCTTCCCTTAAGCTCTGCTCCCACGAATCAGTTCCAAAGGTTAAAGGTCAAGTGTATCAGTCACAGGAATGGCATTACTTCTCTGGTACCAATTTTCTGAGTTACTTTCATCGCCTGTCACCAAATAACCGGAAGTGGGGTGGGAGGGGTGTGGAAGAGCAGCTCACTCCATGGCGTCCAGGAAGCAAAGAAACAGGGGATACAGGATCAAGATACAGCTCTCCGAGGGCATAGCCTCAGTGACCTACTTCCTAGGCTCCACCTCCTGTTTTTCGTTACCTTCCAATAGTGTCGTCACGTTACGAATCTACCAAGTGATTAATCCATCCATCACACCAGAGCCCTGACAATTCAGTTGTCTTTAGAGCCCCCTTAAAGACACATCAGAGGTTCGATCTGCTTATCTCTTAGGGGTTTCTCTCTCTCATCAAGTTGATAACCCAGATTAATCATCTCAGTAATGTTTCCAGAGAATTTGAAGGTGTCGGCGGCGTGCACTTGACGGAGCTGCTTTGGTGTTGTCCCTCACCGAGAACTCCTCTGTCTTTACAAGTTGGGAGCCAAGCCTCTTGGCATGCTGGGTAGTTTATCTGGACAGCTCCCAAGAGGCGGGAGCAATCATGAAAAACTCTGAAGCTGCCATTTTGTCAGTCAGTTCTTCCTGGCTCATCAGCTCAAAGATATGTAAAGCAGACAAGGTAAGATGAGAGAGGGGAAAACACGTCCAGGCTCAATACAAGTGACCGCCTGTGAGCCTGTCACCCATGTCAATACAGGCCACCGTCTGTGAGCCTGTCACCCCTGTCAGTACAGGCCACCGTCTGTGAGCCTGTCACCCCTGTCAGTACAGGCCACCGTCAGTGAGCATATCACCCCTGTCAGTACAGGCCACTGTCAGTGAGCATATCACCCCTGTCAGTACAGGCCACCATCAGCAAGCCTATCACCCCTGTCAGTACAGGCCACTGTCAGTGAGCATATCACCCCTGTCAGTACAGGCCACCGTCAGTGAGCATATCACCCCTGTCAGTACAGGCCACCGTCAGTGAGCCTATCACCGGCCTCCTGGCTAATTCTCCTTGGAGTCACTTTCTATTTCTGTTGAGAATCAATACGAACCTTCTCCCATTCAGAGCGTTCATGGCTGAGATTAAACAGACTTGTCATTTGTCTTGTAGGCTGACCCCAGAAGGGAACCACAGTGGTTAATATTGATTGTGAATCTCACAGGGTCTGGAGTCACTTGCAAGACAAACCCCTCGGCATGTCTATAGCGTAGTCGGAAGGTTCCGCCTCTCCTTTCTCCTTTCACTATCTCCCTTGGATTTTTCCTGCCTGGCTCCATCCTGCCCTGCCATAGGCCAATGCAGCTTTACTTATTAACCAATCAGAGCAATACATACTCACAGCATACAGAAAGACATCCCACAGCACTATAGGGGAGTTCCTAGATTAGATTAGATGGGAAGACGCATCCTAAATGTGGGTGGCTCCGCACCGTGGGCTGAGGTTCTAAACCAAGCACCAGCCCATCTCTCTCTGCTCCTGAGTTCAGATGCACTGTGATCCATTGTTCCATGCTTCTGCACCCCGATGAGCTACACCCCCAAACTGCAAACCAAAACAAGCTGATCCTTCCCTCAGTTGTTCTTGTTAAAAATTTTGCCACAGCAATGGCCAAAGTGACCAATACAGGAACCACCTCTAAAAGGTGGCTTTCTTTGGCTAGCCAATGGCTAACTTTGTTCCAGAAAAGCTGAGCTGTAAAAAGCCAGCCAGATCAGAAGTTGCCCAAGAACAGACAGAGCTCCATTTTCTCATCTTCATCGTAGAACCTGGCACCTATGACTTTGTTTAGTTGAACAAAGAGACTGCAAAGTTTCTTTTCAGCGTGGACCTCCCAGGAATCTCACCATCTTGGCTCAAGAAAAGGAGCTGATCACAAATTTCTAACGGTCAGGCTGTGAATTTTGCCTTCTGAAGATTTTCTTCACTTGAAAATAGATTATTCTCTCATACATCCTGACCACGTTTCCTCTCCCCCAGTTCTTTCCACCCCCAGCCCTCTTCCCCAGATCTACTCCTGCCTTCTGAGGATTTTCAGACATCCTTTTTGTTTTTTTCAAGACAGGCTTTCTCTGTGTAGTCCTGGCTGTCCTGGAACTCACTCTGTAGATCAGCCTAGTCTCAAACTCCCAGGGATCTGCCTGCCTCTGCCTCCCGAGTGCTGGGACTAAAGGCGTGCAGGAGAGGGTTTTGAAAGGAATTAGAATTTTTCCTAATTAGAGGCATCCAGGCCAAGGGCAAGCCCTGCAGCTGGGCGCCAGAGGTTTTTCTTCTAGTTCCGCACGTCTGTCTGAGACCTCTGCCACACCTTCATGACGTCGTCACACTTCTTTCAGCATCTCTGTAGCCTTGTCTGCGCCGCTGATAGAGTTAAGCGGGTGTTTGTCTAGTACCCTTGCCCTGGGTACCCTTGCTTGCCCCGGGTTCGTCCCCAGCGCTGCATCAGCCAGCTGTGGTGGTGCAGACTTGTGATGAAGTCAGGAGGATCAGGAATTCAAGGCCATCCTCTACTACACAAGGAGTTCCAGGCCAGCCTGGGTTACATGAGACCCAGCCTCAAAAAATAAATGCCAAACAAGAGAACACTAGGTTTTCCCCTCTTGAGAATTCTCAAAGGCAAAACAGAAAAAAACATAAAAACTAACCCTTAAGTATAATTTTCTTTCTGTCTTTGCTGTGGGCTGGATGTTTATTACCCCAGTGTAGAGGGTAGCCATTCCAGCTTTGATCTGGAAGTTCCAACCCCCATTGAGACTTCAGCAACTGTCACGCCTACAAGGCGGGGCCAAGGGAGGGGCCTGGAGACCCGAGATTTGGATCAGCGGGCGCTCTCTCCGTTCCGGGACCCTGGACGGTGGAGGTGGGCCAAGCAGAGCTCCAGAGAACACCGCTGGACTGCGATACACCTTCCCCAGACCCCCGCGACTTACCTATCCCTTAATTTGTAAGTTACGCCATTACATAAATCTCCTTTTAACTACGTGGAGTGGCCTTAATAATATCACCAATACCCCAGCCCCATGAAGAATAGATTTGTGGTGATTTAGTCCCTAGTGTGACAGTTTGAGAGCTACCATTAGCTAGTGGCTAGGTGCCGAGGGCTGCACCATAAGAACATGCCCTAAGGCAGGCCCTAGGGGACAGTGTGGGGCATATACACCTGCAGTTCTAGCGGGCTGAGGCAGGGGGACTGCTTGAGTCCAGGAGTCCAAGGCCAACCTGGGGAATATAGCACGACTTTGGGTAGTGAAATCCCTTTGTTTGGGGAGATGTAAACAAGGTCTGCCTCTTCTGCTAAGTTCCCAACAGCAAACCGAGGCACGATTCCACCAAAGTTCACTTGGGAGAGCCAATGAGTTTATTGGGCTTCCTTACAGAGTATAGGGGAGGATTTACTTAAAGGGGTACGGGTGCTACTCCCCTAAAGTGCTACACCTGGAAAGCCTTTGGCCAGCAAGGATGAGGGCTTCCCATAGCCCCATAGATGGAGCCCTCTCTTTTAATCTTCCTTGGCCTATATACCTTAGCCCTTACCTAAGGCCATGTGCAATTAGGGCACAATATCTTTTTTGTTTGTTTGTTTAAAAAAAAAGGTCCAAGGGAACTTGACCTCCCTGGCTTGTGAAGATGATTAGAAAAAAAGAGTCCTTCCAGTTCCTAATCATGATCTTGGGCTTAGACTTCCCAGCTTCCAGAGCTGTGGGCAATACAGTTCTGTTGTGTAGCCATTACCCTGGTCTAAGTAATGGGATTTTCAAAAATCAATCGCAGACCTTGCCATATGGGGTCACTGGCAGCAGGTTGTCCCCGAAGAAGGCACTGCCACCCACCCGGGAAGACTGCTCTTCAAGTGCAGCCTCTCCCTAGATTCAGGCATAAAGTGGCTGAACCTGCCACCATGGGGACCTGCCACCATGGGGTCCGACTTCTCCACCCCCAGCACTGCCTCACTTGGGGTTGGTATTAGAGACACTCAGCAATGTCTGTGTTGATCAGTCATAAACATGGGCTCCATCTGAGAAGTCCCCACTGTTTGGGGCCTTGGCCGAAGGACTTCCACAGAGAATGCTTACAAAACAGAGCTGTGGCTGACCTGAAGGTTGGTTTAGGATGGCTGTGGTCTCTCTGTGCCCCATGGCATCCTGCCTTTTCCAGAGGAGGCTGCAGTGAAATGAGGGAGGAATGTGCCCTGGTCTCCATCAGAGTCTCTGAGTCAGCACCTGTGTGTACTCAGAGGCGTCACTCCAGCTGACAGGGAAGGAGTCCTTGCGTGATTCATTGCTGTGGTCTAACGTCCCAAGCCTGGAGAGACTCTTCACACAGGGCCTCGGAATTGAGCTTCAGAAGCCTGGCGAGCCCAGAATAAAGGGGCCATCTGTGAATAGAGGAACGGTATTCCTGGGTCTCTAGGAAGGGGAGCTGAGGGGAGCGGCTCTCACGATCTGGCCCAGCTCCCCCATCCTCGCCCAGCTTCAGGCTTCTGCTACCTGTGTATGTGCTTGAAAGCATTCATGAGTGTAGCTATTAACACACAGAAAGCTAATAGGAAGGTGAGTCCACTGAAGAAAACCCGTGGGATGCACTTCAAAGGATTGAGATTGTTTGCTTGCTCTCCTCCTTCGGCGCAGCTCCGGAGAGCGAAGCATGAGACAGTTGTTCCACAATGGAATAATCCTTGGTGAGGGCCAGCGGAACGGTACAGACACCAGTCGGTTTCAAGGAAGAGCCCATATTAGCAAGGGCAGGCAGACACGGTTCCTGAAGCCGAGAATTGAAGTCACTAGGGAAAAGGTGGTGCTCTTTCCACAGCATGGCATCTTTTATCATGGCTCCACGTGAATTCACTGTATAGTTCCCCCATAATTTATTTTATCTACTTTTTTTTCTAATTATGAAAGCGATGCATACTTTCTACACATATGGTCATAGATGTGATGCACACGGTACAGGACCAGTGACTGACTCAGGGTCTGACAGAGACCAGGGCATGTTCCTTCCCCCAACCTCATAGCAGCCTCCTCTAGAAAAGGCAGGCTGTTGTGGGGTTCAGAGAGGCCACAGCCATCCTAAACTGTAGCTCTGTTGTGTAATCCTTTGCTGTGGCAGTCCCTATCCTAGGCCCTGAAAGATGGGGCCTTCCTACCCACGTGGGGCATTTGAGAGGACCCAGGAACAAGTCTCTTAAGTGCATGGAAGTAATACACACTACTGTAACAGCAAAAGGGTGTGGTTTTGAAAATGACACTTTCTTTGGGAATGCAGCTCAATTGGTAGAATGTTTCCCTCATGTGCATAAAGCCCCTGGTTCGATACCCAGCAACGCACACACCAGCTGTGGTGATGCATTCCCTGTAATCCCATCATTCAGGAAGTAGAGGCAGGAGGATCAGGAGTTCAGGGACATCCTTGGCTACACAGTGAGTACAATCAAGGCCAGCCTGGGCTACAAGAGACCCTGTTTGTCAGAAAGAAAGAAAAAGTAAAAGGGGGAGGGAGGGAGAAGAAACTCTTAGGTAATTCCACATTTCAGATGTATTTTCTGGTAACAATTTGGTGAGTATTTTTAGACTTTTACAAATGAAATATGTAAAACTTCATCGTGTTGTAAATGACTCACCCCTGAGAACCAATCTCATGGCACTCTGGGCCCAGGTGGCTGCTGTGGTTCCCCCCACCCCCAGCTGCTCTGAGCTCATTATTGTTTCTAGAACTCACTGATCAGGCCACTACCACAGCCTATACAAGACCAGAATGTTCTTCCTCGGTCTGTCACTCAGATCTCGGTATAACTGTCACCATTTCACAAAATGCTGCCCCCGTCGCCTTCCCTACAACAGCACATCTCATTGTCCTGTTTCTTCACAGTGCCTGCTTTTGTCTACTTGCTGCTTATCATCGACCTAGAAAACTCCAGGAGGCAAAGACATTGCCTCGTTCTTGCACACCCCGAGTATGTGCAACAGAAAACGGCAGATAGACAGCTGAGGGTGTAGCTCAGAAGGACCAAATGGCATGTTAATAGATGCTCAATGAAATAAATGGATAACTAAATAAGATTGATGTGAACTCTACACATAGTTCTGGAAACTTGTTGGTAGAAACTATGAGTTTATTAACAGATAATAAATAGTATTTTTTACATCTCTACGTATTTTTGGAAAAAGACATATATAATATAATTGCTCATATATAATCCATTGCTCAACATATGAATGTAATTAACTTTGGAATCAAAGAAAGGGAAAACCAGGTATGTGTTTATACAGAAGACACCTGCTTTTGGATTCAGCACTATATCATGGACATCTTTTCATACCAGTGTATGAATCTTCCTAATATTTTTATGACTGCTTGATAATACTGTGGTTTATTTGTTTTCTCTCCCTTTTTTTGGAGGGGGCAGGGCTCTTGTAGCCCAGGCTGGATTTGAACTCCTGATCTTCCCGCCTTCACCTCCTGGGTGCTGGGATTGCAGGCACCGCCACACCTAGCACCCAATTCTCTTTTGATTAACACCTGGGTTGTTTCTCATGTTTTGATCATAAAGACAGAATCACATCTATTCATATTTCTTTGCAGGTTCTATGTTCTTTATTGGAAATGATTACAAGAAAAGCCCTAAAAGGATAAATATGTACCCTGATGTTGGGAAAGCAGGCTTCGATCTGAAAGGTATACCTCATCACTGAAGTCATCCCAATCAGTGAAATTGAAAGGAAACAACTGAGTAAAACTCAGAGGCATGAGCCGTGAGCCGTGTCTCTGCCAGAGAGAAAGAGGAGGGTAAGAGATGGTCTGCTCATTCAACAAGTATTTGGTTTTGGAGACAGTGTCTCACTGTACAGCTCATGCTGGCCTTGAACCTTCAGTAGACCTTCCTTCTCCCTGAAGCGCTGGGTTTACAACCAACATTTATACAGGTTACTATTTTATTAGAGTTAGAAACCCAATAGCATGCCCTGAGAGAAGTCGATGGTGTGCCTGCCTTCCTGTGAATTGTTGTCCAATGGAGGAGAGGTGCATAAAGGAGAAACAAAGTCAGGCAGGTGGAGTGGACAATGCAAGGTGACATAGAAGAACACAGGGAGTCGCTCTCACTACAGCTTTCTCAGGAGAACACCTAGAGAACTTTTATGCTGAGTCTGGAGTCGGAGAGTTAGCCGGGTAAGGAAAGGGTTGGGAGCTGGGAGTGGGGCAGTGTCCAGACTGAGGGGGCAGCGGAGTTTGACACCTGGGGGACACAGGAAGAAAACATGTAGTGTGACAGGAGAATGAGGGAAGGAAGGGTGGTGTGGACAGATGGAACTGAGAGGGAAGAAGAGGTCCTCTGGACATGCTGAAGTGGTCGCTTTTATTAAAGGTAAGTGTGGTGGTTTGAGTAAGAACGGCCCCCATAGGCTCATCTGTTTGAATACTTAGTCACCAGGGAGTGGAACTCTTTCATAGGATTAGAAGGATTAGGGGGTGTGGCCTTGCTGGAGGAAGCAGGTCACTAGGGGTGGGTTTGAGGTTTCAAAAGCCCATGCCAGGCCCAATGTCTCTCTCTTTCTGCCTACGGCTCAAGAGGTAGAACTCTCAGCTAGTTCTCCAGCACCGTGTCTGCCTGTGTGCGGCCATGCTCCCCATCATGAAGAGGATGGACTAAACCTCTGAAACTGTAAGCATGCCCCAGTGAAATGTTTTCCTTTATAGAGTTGCTATGGTCGTGGTGTCTCTTCACAGCAATAGAACAATGACTGAGAAAATCAGTGAAGCGTTTTTTGGCAGGGAGGTCTTATGATCAGTTCCATTAGAAAATTACTGAGTGCCAGGCAGTCTGTCAGAGAGATGGAGTGCAGGATTCGACAGAACTAGAGGGATTCCTTTAAGGAGCCAAGAGAGAGAACACTGGCCCAAGTTACAGACACAGTGCTGGCCATGGAGAGCAGTGTGTGGGCCAGAGATGTGTGACACACTAGACTCAGGTGTGTGTGTGTGTGTGTGTGTGTGTGTGTGTGTGTCTGTCTGTCTGTCGGGGGTATTGGCGGTGAAAGTGAAAATGAACACAGATGAAGAACAGCTTTAGGTATGGATAACTGAGACAGGAAGAGAAATGGAAAGAAGGAAGGGGGTGGAGCTTATTTCAGACACGTCAAGTTTGAGGTGCCTGTGGGAAAGAGGGGAGGGCTGGGATGAAAACAGGTGTCTTAGCATCCAGATGACAAATGCTGGAATTTTGTCTCTTCTTCTCTGTGGTATGCTTTAGGTACAGGACATCACTGGACACTTGAACCACGGTGAGTGCTCAGTAAGTATTATGGTGAGAGAGAGACTTGTTGAGGACACAGAGAGGATGCTCCCAGAGGGAGGTGCCGGGGGGGGGGGGGGGGGAGGGGGGGCGAGAAGTAGGATGTGGCCAGTTGGCAACGCTGCCAGGGCTGTTGAACAAGTCAAAAGCAGCGACAGAGTCCAAAAGATTCTGGCAACGAGGAAGTGGTTGGTGACTGGTGTGAGGGCGCTCTTACTGGCGCATTGGAAGAAAAGCCACGTTCCAGAGAGCTGAGTAGCTAAAGGGGGTGTAAGGAGAGAGAAGAGGCATGATTAACTCTTTCAGGAAGTTTAATCGAGAAATAGGTGTGAAAAGAAGTGAAGATAAAGTAGACGTAGGGATATGTATTTATAATGCCTGTGCTGAGGAGGTGGAGGCAGGAGGATCAAGAGTTCAAAGGCCAGCCTGAGCTACACAGTAAATTCAAGGCCAACCTGAGCTATCTAGTGAGACCTAATTAAAAAAGACCCCAGGTCTGATCTCCAGCAACACACACACACACACACACACACACACACACACACACACACACACATACACACACCCCACGCGCGCGCTATGCATGCACACACTCCACTTACAAAGTGAAAATAAGGCTATGTTATTGGGGTTTGGTGTAGAAACTGACTGTTGATTTTAAAATGTAGAGGATAATAAAGAATGTAGAACAGCTGAAGATAGACTGAGAACAAAGTTGGAGAATTTAGCTTCGTGAGTTCAAACTTTCCAGGAAGCCTCCACAATCATTAGAGTCAGTGGCATATGGCTAAGTTTATGATCAGAACTGAATATGAAGATGGGAAATAGACTCACACTCATTATCAAGGACCTTTTTACAATGTTGCCAGTGCCCTGCACTGGGAAAATCATAGGCTTTTCAACAAATGGTGTTGGGACACAACAGCATTTTTCTATTTTAAAAAGTGAGATTGTGGGCCAGATGAGACGTCTCATCTGTTAAGAAGGCTTGATGTGCAACCATAAGGACCAGACTTCAAATTCCAGAACCACACCAACAACTATACCTCTAGGTTCAAGGGATATGATAGAACATGCTGGCTTCTGTACATGCACAGGCATTCATACCTGCACACACGGGCACATACCCCCATACACACGTGTGTGCAGGTACTCAGACACGTGAATGTGTACACACATGCTTGTACACACACAGGCTGACACACATGTGTACACACACGGGCAAGCACCCACACAAATAAAATAAATCTTTAAGAAATGAGCCTTTATTCTTACCCCTTCCCATTGACAAAAATTGATTTAAGATCGACCGTAGACTTAAATGTGAGAACTGTGCTGAAAAGCTTCTGGAAGAAAACGTACGAGAATATCTTTATCACCTCAGAGCCGGTCAAGGTTTTTTCCCTGTAGGTTACAGAAAACAGCAACCTTTAAAATGCAACAAATTGGATTTCTTCAAAGTTAAAAGTTTGTGTACTTTTAAGAGATGGAATAGGCAAGTCACAGCAGGAGATTTAAGTGCTTGCGATTTAAAGATGTAATCACTACAGATCGAGTTCCAGGATAGCCAGGACAGTTACACAGAGAAATCCTGTCTCAAAAATACAAACCAAAACAAACAAACAAAAAAAGATATAATCAGCAAAATAGAAAGCAAGCCCATAGCTGAATAAGAACAAAAGCAACGCTGTTTAAATCAGCAAACACATTTCACAAAAGACAGCATGTGAAATGTCTGCTAAGCATGTGGGAAAATAGCCCACACTATTTAAGCAGGGAAACACAAATTAACCTGATTGTATGTGAACTGAAATAGCTAAACTTAAGTTACAGATGACATCAAGTGTTGATGAGCATGGGAAGCAACTGGAACTCTCACACATAATTTTGGAAGGCAGTCTGGCAGCTTCTCATAGTCAGATGTTCACACACTCTGTGACCAGCAATTCAATGTCTCGGTATTGTCCAAGAGAAAAAACAAACTAAACCCCAATCTATCCATAAGAAGACTCATGGAAAAGTGTTCCTGGCTCTGTGGCTTAACTAGCTGATTGTATTGATCAAGGTTTTCCAGAAAAACAGAACTATTGATATCTATCTATAGGCCTCTCTCTGAATCCTGTTTATGTATCTAGATAGATATGATTTTTTAAAATCAGGAATTGGTTCACATGATTATGGAGGATGGGAAGTCCCGACATCAACAGCTGGTAAGCCGAGAGACTCTGGAGAACAGAGAGTATAGTTCCAGTCTGAGTTATACTCAGAGAAGATTGATGTCCTGGCCAGAAGACAGTCTGGCTGAGAGAGCAAAAAGTCCTGCAGGCTTTTGTTCCATTTGAACTTGCAATGGATTGGTTGAGGCCCGCTCACATTGGAGAGTGCAATCTTCTGGGCTCATACTAATGGTTCAAATGATAATGCCATTCAAAAACACCTCAAAGGTATGCTCAGTATAATGTCTGAGCAATTATTTCATCACTTCCTGACCCAGAAGAAAGGACACATAAAATCAGTTATCACTGGTCCACCCTTTGTCAACTTGACACCCAAATGTATCTTACATCATGCTTAATCTTCAAATAAAGATGATAATGAGGTTATAATTTTTAGTAACATCATAAAAATACCCTGCATAAAACCAAAAACCACTAACCTCCCTTCCCCAGAAGAGGAACTGAATTCCTTGTGGGGTATTTACTTTCTCTGTAATATTCTGTAACTTAAATATTGTGACGTAAAATTAACAATGTGTAAATACTATGATATAACGTCAATACGTCTTCTGCTACATGGTGAGGGAATAAGGTAGAGGAAAAGAAAGATGGGTTTAGTGTATAGGTAAATAAGAAGATAAATTAACATCTATCATCTATCTAACTTTCTACACATGCATAATAATAAAAAAAAAAAACAGAGAAAATACCCATGGTAATTATAGCCATTGTTTGTATAGTTGGTCACATGGCTTTATTTAGCTTCCCCATTTACTTATTCTGTATTCTCCTGTCCTTTAACAACCATCTCAATTTTGTCCCAGCTCTTTTCCCGGTAGAGTCCCCCAGACTTGGATTCCAGGAGGTCTGAACCATCCATATGCTGGCTTCATTGAATTACAGTGTTCTATTGGCTTACATCACAGAGCACGCCAAAAGGATTGTGCACACTCACAGGTATACTCACACACATTCTCTCTCTCTACGTTATGTGTGTGTGTGTGTGTGTGTGTGTGTTCCTTATTTCACTGCAGAATAGGAATCCCGTTTCCTTTTGGTAATCAGCATCAACCACCCCAGCCATCCAGTACCTTTTCTTTGTTTTTGATTCATGAGCTAATGAACCCCAAGTGGACAGGGGCAGTCTTAACTTTCAGTACAATGCAGTCATTGTTATGTCTCCTGGAGGAAGTAGCTAAGACTGCTAGACCAGCAGAGCAGAATGTGGTAATGGGAAGCTACAATTTTGCTCATTATTGAGTGGCACCACTCACATCTATCCACGACTTCTGGACCTTTGAAACCTTCTTAAGGAGACACAGCACCATGTGATGGAGCACATAGAGTGTTCTAGAGAACCTTGCAGCAGATCTACAAGATATTGCCATCTGGAAGAGGGGGAGACCTGGGGCCTACAATCTCCTTCAAGGGCATGTCCTCAATGGAACAAAATGTTCCAATAGGCCTCACTTCCTGAAGTTTCCACCACCTCCCAATAGCACCACACTCCTTTCATTGTGTTTTCCACCCTGCACTCCCCACCATAATGTGCTGCCTCACTACAGGCTCAAAGCAATGGGGTTGATCAGTTACAGATGGTGATAAGTAAACGCTTGCCATTGAGCAGTACATGCAGCCTCTGAATGGAAACTATGAACCCAGATAAACCTATCCTTTTTACGAGTTATCTTGGGCGTTTTGTTAGAGTCTCGGAAAACTTACTTGCATAGTCAACATCTGGAAGCAGCTAGTGGAATGGGCTTTGGAAGATTCTGCTACATAGAGCCAGCCAGGACTGAATTACAGGGTCCATGGTCAGGTTGGCCTTGATGGGTAGAAGTCTATATTGCTGAACCTAGGCATGTTTTCTCTCCTTGATACCACTGTGTTCTCATGAGCTTGCTGGGTGATGTTAAGGATGGCTGGGGATAGACGCTGACTGGCATTCATAGTATTGTCTTTCAAATCATTTTACTACTAAAACCCTCCTTTGCTAAGGTCACCCTTTGGTTATTATTCACATGGATGTGAATGTCTTTATGTCTTGTGTCCACAAGAGAGCTATATCTATAACCGCTTCTCAAGTTTCCTTGATACGAATTTTCCAGTTCTGTTCTTCTCAAGTCCCTGGCCATTCTACCAAATAAATGATTGGTCACAGACAATGAATTTGTATCTAACCATAGACTTTCCTTTTTAAACAACGTGAACTATCAGGCAGACTTCTGTAAGCTCCACCCGCTGGGAAGATTTCCTTCGCCAGTCCTCTCAGGGTGTCCCAGAGGGGTATTGAAGGCACATCTGTCCACTTTCAGGTGGTCCCTGGATGTTGTGTGACCATCTGTGAATGAGGCCTGGAGAGAAGTCCTCCACTGTCAAGGGATCAGGAGATCCCCCACGAGGCCACAGATGCAGGCTGGGAGACAGAAGGCAGTGGGCGGAAGTGGGAACTGTTGTCCTTTGGTCCACTTCCTTCTCCCTCAGTTTGGAGATCAAACTCTGCATATGCTAAGCATGCACTCTACCACTGGGCTGCACTCCAGTCCTCCCTCCCTTTGGTTTTCAGAGAGGGTCTCATTACGCAGCTCAAACTGAACTTTAATGTATCATCCTCCTGCCTCTGCCTGTCAAGTGCCAGGATTACAGATGTGTGCCATCACATCTGGTGCCGGGTCACTTCTCCACGTGGTGCAGTTCCTTCTTCAGGACCTGTCAAGACCTGACATGGATCTCTTTCATAGGATGATGGAGTCTTGAAGTGTGTACCCTGCTGATGGCTTCATAAATCAGATAACACTGTTAATGGTGGCCAGCTTAGGTGTCATGGTAACTTAGTTGACCTTGGGCAATCATTCAGTTTCTGCTAAGTCCTATTAACAAACCAAGAGCTGTCTCTCTAAAGGGGGGCATTTGTCTGTAGATGGCAACAGAATATTGGTTAAAATATTAAGGCAACTCCACGTAGTTAAAAGGGAGGTTTATTTTGTGGGGTAACTTACAAGTGAAGGGATAGGTAACAGGGTCTGGGAAAGGTGTAGCACCGTCCAGCGGTGTTCTCTGGAGAACTCTGCTCCGTCTACCTCCAGCGTCCTGGGTGCAGGAATCAAGAGAGCCCATGCTTCCGGATCTCGGGTCTTCAGGGGTCCTCTCTCAGCTCTGCCTTGTAGGCGTGACAGTTACCGAAGCCTCAAAGGGGGTGGTATTTCCAGGTCAAAGCTGGAACGGCTACCCACTACAACAGAGCTTAGGTTAAAACCCTAGGCTTGCAATGCATTTCACCCATGGGGTCCTGTGAAAGATTCCAAACAGCATGTCATGTGATGCTGGCAAGGCAGGTCACATTAGCTTAGCTGGTCGTGTGACCAAGTGGCAGACCAGTTTGTACAACAACAAGGAACTATTTCAAGGAATAATTCAGATTACTTTCTTATTCTGGCTACACTGAAAGCTAGCAACTTTTCAGGCCATGTGAGGCAGATGAGACATGCATTGCCTCACAAATCCCCAGCAGTCAACTGAGCACTGGGCCTCACGTGTGATGGCAGCAGAGGTCACGTGGAAATGCTTATATTTCTCCTTTGAAGAAATATCTTGACATACCTCACATCACAGACTTCCAGAAGTTTCATGGAATGAACGACATTTGTAACGAATCTACTTCAGTAATGAAACTGCATCTGGTATGGAAGCTGCAATTAGAGTCACCACCTGGGTAAGCTTATAATAACCCACTATCATTCTCCAAGATCCACCTGTCTTCTGTAGAAGCCATATAGGGGTGTGGGATGGGAGTGTGGTGGGGATTACTACCTCTGCATCCTTTCCTTCCTCCCCCCTCACGTCCTTCCCCCATTCTCTCACTTTCATTTAAATATTTAAATTTATTATTATTGTTCATGTATATATGATGTATGTGTGTGGGTGCACATACCGCCATGCATATGTAAAGATCAGAGGGCAACTTTGTGGTGGAGTCGGTTCTCTCCACCCACTTTACCTGCATCCTGGGGATCAAACTCAGGTTACCAGACTTGCACTTTTATCTGCTAAGCTATCTAGCAAGCTCTCTCTCTCTCTCTCTCTCTCTCTCTCTCTCTCTCTCTCTCTCTCTCTCTCTCTCCCCTCTTCTCTTTCTTGCTAAAAGTTGAACTCACGACGACCTCACACATTCTACTCAAGTACTCTACCACGGAGGCGTACCTTGACTTTCTTCCTCAAAGGAAGCGGTTGTGGGCCATTTCCTTTAAGTCTTGATGTCGACAGGAATCTCTGTAATCCTTCTAGAAACTCACTGTTGCCTTTGCCTTACTATTGAGGCAGTAGCAGTGGCTTCTGCCTCACCATCTTCAGCCCAATAGCCACCTATTCCTCTCGGTCTTTCTGTTGTTGTAATGAAGTCCCCGAGGCTACGGTGCTTTATGAAGAAAAGAGCTTATGTGGCTCACAGCTCTGAAGACTCAAAGGCATGCCACTGTCATCATCTTGAATCTGCTGAAGACCTCCTGGTGGATGGTACCACAATGACTGGCATGCAAGTGACAGTGTGGGACTGAATCACTAGACAGGAAGCCAGAGAAGCTGCAGTGTGATCAACTTCATTTGGTTTGGTTTCTATGATCATTCTCTTGTGAGAATTACTTCAGGGTCCCATAAGAACTACCTTAACCTCTTTTAAGAGCAACGCTCCTGGCAAGCACTAGCCTACTTTTTATTAGAACTCACCCCTTAAAGGTTTCTCTGTCTCCCTTTCCTCACACTGAGGACCAAGGCCCATTTTGAGATACCATGATAATGAAAGATTAACTAGAATGTGGAATTGGAAGGTGGGGGGGGGGGCACGGGCATATGATCAAGGCTGTGGTAGTTTGAGTGAGAATAGTCCTCACAGGTTCATAGGTTTGAATGCAGTTGGTGGAACTGTTTGGGAAGGATTAGGAAATGTGGCCTTGTTAGAGGAAGCGTGTCACTGGGTGTGGGCTTTGAGGTTTCAAAAGACTCATGTCATTACCAGCTTGCTTTTTTAGACTTTAACTTGTAGATCAAGATGTGAACTCTCAGATGTTCCTGCTATTGTGCCTTCGTTCCATAAGGCCGATTAAATACCTTCTTGTTTAAGTTGCCGTGGTCAGGGTGTTTGGTCACAGTACTAGAAAAGTAACTAAGACAACATCTTTAACCCAAGGGGACTGTTGCTTTAAAAGAAGAGAGAGTTCAACAGTGCGGCACTTACCTACCATGTCTATGGCTTTGCTCTCTGCAATACCCATACCTGCACTGAAACACAGTGGGGTAGGAGAGAGAGAGAGAGAGAGAGAGAGAGAGAGAGAGAGAGAGAGAGAGAGAGAGAGAGTTCATTGAGTGAACCAGTGAACTAGTTCACCTTGAGGCTTTACTCAGCAGCAGAGCTCATCAGACACAGATACTCCATCTTGAACTTCCCAGCCGTTGAACCATAAGCCAAACAAACCAGTTTTCTTGTAAGTGATATTTGTATCACTCTACAGACTGGGGAACTGATGTAGGGATTCTACCAGCTGCTGAGTACACTTCTAATACCTATGCATTCCAGAACTAAGGAAATGGCCAGCTAATGGGGCTTGGGGAGGCAGTCCCCTGGATGCATTGTAGGGTAGGTCTGGGGACAAAATTTTGCATTACATTTGCAGTAAATCATAGACTGGTAGGAGAGCCTAAAAAATGGGTGTGAGTGTCCACAAGATAGAATTCAACATATAAGAAGAAGAGAATCAAACTGAGCCGTGGGGGAAGATGGATTTATTTACAGCTTGGTCAAACTCTCAGCCCCCAATCTGTCAGCTACTCTCTGAATAGATGGAATGTCTGTCTGGGTCTTGGTGACAATTTATAGTTTTTTTTTTCTCAAGTGGATAATCTTTCCTGGTATTTAATGAGATTCCTAAGGAGAGAGATTTAACGAAACTTTATTTCATTTTTAAGTCAGAGAAGGGAAACTTCAGGGAAAGCGGATCAAAGACCTGGGAAGGAAGGTCAGGGAGACCTTGGCTTGGATTGCTTTTTCAGATCGGCGCTGCCAAAGCAAGGCTCTTCACAACACTGTTTTCTAAGCATCTCCAGTCATTGGTTTCACACCCGGACCTACCACTTCTGGACTTCCTACTTAGGAGATAACACATGCCTGACTGTGTTTGAGCCTGAACTTCTGGATACGTATGACTAAAGCATCCTAATCAACAGAGTTGGAGACTGGATTTCCAGAGCCAGCTGGTAGGAGCTTAGTGCTAATATGATTTGAGAATTAAGGAGATATACCTGGCGTCTTTATAAGCTGCTGTGGCCAAGACAATGGGGTTATTCATTTTTCTACACACGTCAGGGGTGACTCACACCCAGAAATCCCTAGAAACCAGTGAATTTAAAAAATTGTTTTATTGTTATAATTTTTTTTGAGACAGGGTCACATGCTGTAGCCCAGGCTGGACTGGCACTCACTATGAAACCCAGGCTGACCTAGAGATAAGGGTGATTAGTCCGGCTCAGGCTTCTCAGTGCTAGAATTATAAGCATGGGCTAACGTGACCAGCTTTGAGTCACCAATACTGAATTTCTGTATTTTTATTTGAACCTTTTTGTTCTTATTTCTTTTAAAAATCAAAGTAAAACTCTGAGCCTTAATCTTGTTGGCGTGTTTATACTTTATTTACTTGTGTTGGGGGGGGGGGGGGCTGGGGCAGGGTCTCATGTTTCCCAGGGTGAGCTCAAAGCTGCTATAGAGCCAAGAACGATATTGAACTTCTGATCCTCCTGCCTCTACCTCCTAAGTGATGGGGTTGTAAGCATCCACTAGGATACTTGGTTCTATGCTGGAGATCAAATCTAAGGCTTTGTGCATGCTAAACAAGACCTTTACCAGCTGAGCTGCACCCCCAGTTCACACCAGCAGCCCTGTTTAGTGGACAGATTATTTAATCTACCACCCCACAGGCTCAGTCTCCCTGGAAAGACTGGGCCCAACTAGTGAAAAGCCTGGGGGTATCCCACGAAGTCATCAGTCAAGGGCCACGATAAATCTGCCTCTGCTGACTCAGATCCTTTCCAGTTTGGTGATCTCGCTCTTTCTGAGCCCAAGGTCTTCAGTGAGGGGGGAAAAGCCCAATGGCAAACACTTCATGCCTTCTGGGGCCTGATTCTTACCAGAGCTGGTGTCTCTTTCTAATGTTCTGGCCCCTGAGAGTTCTTCTCTGCCGCCTTTCCTTCATCCCTCTCTCCATCGCCTGCCCCCTTCTTCCTCCGTGTCTGTTGCTACCAAAGACAGGAAGCCCCATTATCTTTAAGCAGCTTCTGCTTCCTGTCTTGAAAGAATTCCTAGGGGTAGGGGGAACCCGACGAGAAGCACTTCTTGGAGAGAGGAGGCAGTGGAAAAATACAGAAAAAAAAAAAATGTAATATGTTGTCTTGTCGCAGGCTCCTCAGAGATGATTGATGAGAACCCAGTCCCATAAGAGGGCTGGCTCGGTGCTGGGCAGCAGCCAGTGAACCAATAACCACGTGACAAAGAGAGAGAAGATGTCATTCCATAGAACTTTCCAGGAAGCCTATGTGGCTGCTCAAAGCTTTGGGATATGGCTGGCTCTTTTCCTGACTTCAGCCCTGGGTGTTGTTAAAAAATGTCTTTCTTTTTTCTTAAGCATTGTCTTGGTTGTCTCTCGGGGTCATGTCTTGGTTGTCTCTCGGGGTCATGTCTTGGTTGTCTCTCGGGGTCATGTCTTGGTTGTCTCTCGGGGTCATGTCTTGGTTGTCTTTGGGGCCATGTCTTGGTTGTCTCTTGGGGTCATGTCTTGGTTGTCTCTTGAGGTCACGTCTTGGTTGTCTCTTGGGGTCATGTCTTGGTTGTCTCTTGGGGCCATGTCTTGGTTGTCTCTTGGCGTCATGTCTTGGTTGTCTCTTGAGGTCACGTCTTGGTTGTCTCTTGAGGTCACGTCTTGGTTGTCTCTTGGGGTCACGTCTTGGTTGTCTCTTGGGGCCATGTCTTGGTTGTCTCTTGGGGTCATGTCTTGGTTGTCTCTCGGGGTCATGTGGTCTCTGTACATACTTCACAAGTGGTGGGAATGATGAAATGAAATCACTTCTGTGAAAGGTTTTTGTTCTGACGGAGGAAGACCCTGGCTGCCACCCAGGGCTGGAGCAGCCCTTGCCCTCTCATTCTCCTTCTCTGTGGGTCGCCCTTGTTACAGCTGCAGCCTGAATCTGTCACCATCTCCACATGACACTGGATTTTCTGGCCTTTCCTCTCAGTGAAATCAGCGCAGCAGATGTCCATACAGTTTGGATTTCTATGGTTTCCCACCTGGAACTGAAAGGACCTTTGAGATAGTTACAGCTGACTTCCGACCTATAGATACAGCCAGGCTCCGAGGAGCCAAGGAAACTGGCTAAGGTCACGTGTGTGGACCGGGTTCGGTACACTTCTTACTCTCAGCCTTACATTAACACCCTGATGCTCTGGTCTTTCCCTTAATTCTTATTGTTCCCTGGATCCTTGGGGATGATTTACCTGCATTATCTTGCTGCTGCAGCCTCTGAGGCCAGCATTCGGGACCCATCCTGCTGACTCCTGCTCTTTCCAGCCTGTTGGGCTGTGAGATTATTAACCCAAGGACAATGAACGCTTGTAGAGCTCATGGGACTCAGATATTGGCCTGGGCTTTGCTCACATCCATCATCCATCATCTGTAGAGCATTTTTTGAAGGGGATTGGCACCATGAGTCGCTCAGAAGACACCCTCCATTATTTCTCACACATGCACTCTCAGATGGTCGGGGTGGGGGAGGATCTCCTACATTAACCTCCTTTGTAGCTGGAATTAAAAACTTGCACCACTATACCTATTACAGGTATGTTTTGGACATGTTCACATGTGACTTTCTGGTTTGAATCATTTCAGCTTAGGGATGACTTTAAGTCAAATCACATAGCAAGCAATTCTGAGGCCTTTTGTTTCCCATGGTTTTGAACAGCTTAATTAATGACTAAAATGGCTATATTATAAAGTTGTCCTTAAATCTTCAACTATGCTGAGTGGTGGTACATACCTGAGACCCCAGTTCCCAGGATGCCGTGTCAGAAGAATCTCCAGTTCGAGGCCAACCTGGGCTATATCGTGAGCCCCCCGTCTGTCTCACACAACAAAACCCCTCAACTGTGTTCCAGGCCACTCTCCACATACAGCATTCTGTAATTCAAATTACAAGGTCTAAGTGCCTCCTTGAACACTATTTTCCCCCTTTCTCAGACCTGGAAACTGAGTGGGCCGGTTAGATGACCTGCCGTAGTCAGCCACTTTTAGAAGTGGGGGTCACAACCAAAATACTCTCTGGATTGTAACACAGTGATTTTTGTCTCTTCCTATCTATGGAACACAGACTGGTCACATGATCTGCAGAGTAGCTATGGTGTCGAGATGGGGCGGAGCCTGTCCAGGGAGCTGCCTATCTTGGTAAAAATCTGATGAAGTATTTGTAGCTTTAAAGGAGGCAGACCAGGAAGTGTTCTGGTAGAATGGAACCAAGGTTTCCAGGGCAGACTCTGTTTACCCTGGGCTCCTTCCTCACCTCTGACTTCTCACGTTCACCTCCATCCTGGTTATGCTTTTGATTATGTTAGCCACAGCACAGCAGGAGACCTGTTATGGACTTCAACTCAGGTAAAGCCAGATCCTTGGCTTCACCAGAGAAAAGAATTTTCAGGATTGAAACAGTATCAGGATGAGCCCATATCAAGCAGAGTTGTTCTTTAGTTAATTAATTTTGTGTGTGTGCATGTCTAGAGTAGGTGTGCAGATGTGGGTGTCTATGTGCATTCTGAGGCCAGAGGAGGAGGTTGGTGGTCCTCCCCTATTCCTCCCTCCTCTTCCTCCACTGAACCCAGAACTCCAGGTCTTTTGGCTAGGCTGGCAGCCCGCAAGCTCCGGGGGTCCTCCAATGTTCATTCTCCTTGGTGAAGAGGTACAGGACCATGCCTAGCTTTTTTTGTGGGTGCTGGGATCCCATCTCTGGTCCTTATACATGTGCAGCAAACACTCTTAACCATGGAGTGTGGGGCGTTTACCCATCAACCCCACAGCTCCCCAGAGTTTTCTTGAGTGCGGGCAGCAGGAAATATTAGATAGAAGGATTTAGATTGTGGAGATAAACAGATAGAAAATACAGGATAGCCTCGAGAGGGCCTGGAACCTATTCCAATGAGCCCTGACTGTCTCTGCCGCAGGGTATTTATAGAGACGCCAAGGTGTGGAGCAAAAGACCTCCTCCCCCAGCACAGCCAAGTGCAGACCATCTCAGACACCTGCACTCAGGCCCGTGGTCCAGTCATTCTCTCTATGCGGACCTGCTGGGTAAAGCCACAAGGAACCTGAAAATGGGCTCCCACAATGGAGCCATGTCTCCAGTGCCAGTAGGAGTTTAGTAAAAGACATTTTAAACGTAGATCTTAAGCAAGGGAGCAGTAGAAGGGGGGATTGATGAAGAAAATAAGTGTGGGTATGGACTTTTCAAGGGACAGTCACACTGAAGTGTCCTAGCAATGGCCGTATGTGGGATTTTGGAAGCTTCTGGAATTTCACTGTTCAGCAGGTTTCTAAAGGACCCTCCCTTCCTCTCTCTCAATTCGATTTTTTTTTTTTTTTTTGATAATTGAGATTATAGGGTAACTCTGGAGGTGCCAAATGGGATTAGAGTCAGATGGAAGATAAAAGCTGGAGTTACTGGGTTTGCAAAAGGGGGCTGAGACATGTCCTTTGACTGCACACGGGCTGCTGGTGAGAGTCCAAGAAAACTGCAGGCTTATAGCTGGGAGAGGGAAAGGCCTTACGCAAACATTACTACACTGAAATCCTTGATTCTCGGCTGACAAGAGGCTTTAGCAAGACTCCAGGGTGAGGGCTTCCTTACTCCCCAAGTCCCCCAGTTTCCTTTTCTTTCTGTCCTGCTGGATTCCATGACTCGAGCTCTGAGCCTGAACCAGGCTTTCCTCATCAGCCAGTAGTGTTAGATCCCTGGAGCTGGAGGCAGTTGTGAGTTCAACTGGATGTCAGGCCCTAAACTCTAGGCCTCTGCAAGACCAGTATGTACTCAACTGCTCAAGACATCTCCCTAGCCCCTGGTTTTCCAAAGTCATTTAATTATAATATTTTTACCAATTTATTGAGAATTTCATACATACAATGCACATTGGTCAAAGACTGAATTTTAAAAATTCTTAATTTTTTATGCCATATATCTTGATCATATTCTTTCCTCTCCTTCCAGATCTTCGCACCTCCCTACCCACACAACTTCATGTTCTTTCTCACTTGCTCTTAAAAAAAAATTACAAAAAAACCCAACAAAATAATAAAACAACAAAACCAAAATTCAAAACAAATTATAAAAAAAGAATCAAGAAGACAAAATAACACGAAAACAAACCAAAAAGTGCACAAAAAACCATGGGGTCTATTTGGTGTTAGGCAACCACTCCTGAGCACGGAGCCTGCCTTGGAGTGCGTTTGACATACACAGTGACAGTCCATTGGAGAACACTGATTGTCCCTTTCCCAGTCGGTATCAATTGCAGATAGCTTCTTGGTTAGGGGTGGGACTTTGTGCCCACTTCCCCTTCTCAGGGCTGGGATTCTGCCTGGTTTGAACCCATGAATGTCTTGTGTGTGCTCTCATGGCCACTGTGAGTTCATATGTATATCAGTGTGTCTGTGTGTCTGCAAGACACTCATTCATTATTTGGAGTCCTCCATCACCTCTGGCTCTTACAATCTTTCCACCTCCTCTTCTGCATAGACCCCTGACCCTTGAGGGGAGGGATTTATGGGGACATCCCATTGAGGACAGAGTGCTCCGAAGTCTCCCATTCTCTGCACATTGTCCAGTTAACTTCTCTGATGAGGGCTGATCTATGCACTGATCTGAATCCCAGCCTTCAAAGGCTGAATTTTTAATGAACACTCTGTGTGTGTGTGTGTGTGTGTGTGTGTGTGTGTGTGTGTTATCTTACACAGGTAGCCTACACATCAATGTACTGGTTTGGAGTATGGGCAAAGCTCTCACCTCCGCTATACTGAGGCTCAGAGTTCTGTAGGGCGGTTGTGAAGTGTAGATGTAAAGATGGAATGTACAGTACTTAGGGTAATGTCTTACATATGGTGAGCACACAACACAGGTTCACTGCTACTGCTATTATGATGGCTTTAATGGTGTCACCAGTCAGCTAAGGTCATACTACTGCCACCTGCTGCAACTTTCTGCCCGACCTGAAAGTTCTTCTGTCAGCCTTTTTACTAAACCATCCGCTTCCCAGCCCAGTCCAGGACATTTCTAACACTTACTCCTTACCACGGAGCCCCCACTCGATCCAGGATCCAAACACACTCCTGACCTGTCCGACACCTCTGCACATCGCTCCTCCACAGGCTGGTTGGTAAGGTGTTGGGAACGCTGATGGAAGCTGTCTTTGGGTGGACGGATGGTAGGCAGGCACTTCTTCTGATTTCCTTTCTTTCCTGTCTGCATTTTCTGATTTGTTTTGCCATGAGCATGCATGTATTGCATTTGTACCAAGAAAAGAATTATTTTTGGTTTTTAGAAAATCCGCCTGTTGCCACGTCTAGGAAACTTTCCCTGAGGGGTTCCACTGAATTCTGAGCACCCCTTTGAAGCTTCCCGCCCCCTCAGCACCTGCCTTCCCTGTGCTGTGTCGTATTTACATCGGCTCGAGGGTGCTCTGTAGACATTCTTGAAGGGGTCGAGCATCCTTGAGTAGGCAGTTGGCAACTTGATGGGAGAGGTTGTATCACTTCTTCTTTAGAAATAGCTCGAGTGTTTCTTAGCCAACTTCAGTCTTCTACCTACCCCTGAACTGAGTCCAAGACTGTGAGAAATTGGTTGTTCCCTGATGAATTCTCCGTTGTCCCCAAGGTAAAATTCCTGACACGGGCTGGAGCACTTGCACTAGCATGTGCAAGGCTCTGGTTGGACTGCCAGCACCGCCGTAAGATTTCGGACACTTCGGTAGCATCAGAGGGCAGTCTTTGGGGAGTCCAGATACCCCAGGCAGTTTTCTTCAAGGACTTCCTGTGTCATGGAACCTGGGGCCCACATTTTAGCCTATGCATGAAGTTAATCCAGATATTTCAAAAGGTCTAGACAGCCTTTAAATTTATTTTATTTTATTTTATTTAGTTTAGTTTATTTACTTATTTTTAAGACAGGGTCTCACTATGTAGTTCTGACTGTCCTGGAACTCACTATGTAGACTAGGCTGTCTTTGTTTTCTTGTTTTCTTCTAATTAAATTTTTTTTCATTTATTTTATATATCTACCACAGTTTTCCCCTCTCTCCTCCCCTCCCATTCCCTCTACCCACCTTCTTTTTACCCCCTCCCCCTCCCACTCCTCCATTCATAAAGGGGCAGGCCTCCCATGGGAGTCAACAAAGCATGGCACATCAAGTTGAGGGAGGACCAAGCTCCTCCCCCTCCATCAAGGCTGGGCGAGGCAACCCAGCATGGGGAACAGGTTCCCAAAAGCCAGCTCACACATCAGGGACGGGTCTTGATCCCACTGCTAGGGGCCCCATAAGCTGTATAACCACGCTTCACAATTGTCACCCACGTGCAAAGGGCCTAGGTTGGTCCCATGCAGGCTCCTTAGCTTTCGGTCCAGAGTCTGTGAGCTCCCACTAGCTCAGCTCAGCTGTCTCTGTGGGTTTCCCCATCATGATCTTGACCCCCCCCCTTACTCATACAATCCCTCCTCCCTCTCTTCAACTGGACTCCAGGAGTTTGGTCCAGTGCTTGGCTGTGGATCTCTGCATCTGCTTCCATCAGTTACTGGATGAAGGCTCTCTGATGACAATTAGGGTAGTCACCAATCTGATTCAGGAGAAAGCCAATTCAGGCACCCTCTCCACTATTGCTAGGGGTCTTCTTAGCTCAGGCCATCCTTGTGGATTCCTGGGAGTTTCTCTGGCACCACGTTTCTCCCTAACCCCCAGATGCCCACCCTCATCAAAATCTCTCTTTCATTACTCTCCTACCAGTTCCTCATGTTCCCATCCCTCCCGACCCCACCCCCACCCCCCCACCCCCGGTTTACTAAGAAGATCTCATCTATTTCCCCTTCCCAGGGAAATCCATGCATCCCTCTTAGGGTCCTCCTTGTTACCTAGCTTCTCTGGGGCTGTGGACTGTAGCTTGGTTATCCTTTAATTTACAGCTAACATCCACTTAAGAGTGATTACAGACCATGTTTGTCTTTCTGGGTCTGGATTACTTCACTCAGGATGAGTTTTTTCTAGTTCCATCCATTTGCCTGCAAATTTCATGATGTCATTGTTTTTTTTAACCACTGACTAATTCTCCATTGTGTAAATGTACCACATTTTCTTTTTCCATTCTTCCATTGAGGGACATCTAGGTTGTTACCAGTTTCTAGCTATTATGAATAATACTGCTATAAATATACTTGAGCAAGTAAGTGTTCTTGTGGTATGATTGAGCATCTTTTGGGTATATGCCCAAGAGTAGTATAGCTAGGTCTTGAGGTAGATTGATTCCCGATTTTCTGAGAAGCCGCCATACTGATTTCCAGAGTGGCTGTACCAGTTTTGCACCAGCAGTGGAGGAATGTTCATCTTACATCCTCTCCAACATAGGCTGTCATTAGCATTTTTGATCTTAGCCACTTACACTTAGACAGGTGTAAGGTGGTGTATCTCAGAGTTGTTTTGATTTGCATTTCCCTGATAGCTAAGGATGTTGAACAATTCTCTAAATATATCTTGGCAATTTGAGATTCTTCTGTTGAGAATTCCATCAACATTAAACTAGAATGTTTAAATCTGTACTCCATTTTTAATAGGATTATTTGGTATTTTGATGTCTAGTTTCTTGAGCTCCTTATATATTTTGGAGATCAGTCCTCTGTCAGATGTGGGGTTGGTGAAGATCTTTTCCCATTCTGTAGGCTGCCGTTTTGTCTTATTGACCATGTGTCTTTTGCCTTATAGAAGCTTTTCAGTTTCAGGGGGTCCCGTTTATTAACTATTGATCTCAGTGTCTGTGCTACTGGTGTTATATTCAGGAAGTTGTCTCCTGTGGACTAGGCTGTCTTTGAACTCACAGAGATCAGCCTGCCTCTGCCTTCCAAATGCTGGGATTAAAGGCGTGCACCACCACTGCCTGGTACTCTTTCTCACTGGTTTTCTCTAAGCCCCCAACAGCTCTGAGAGGCCTGGTAAAGGATGAGTTATGACTAATTTGCTCATCTGGTGTATGTTTAAACACAAACATGATTAAAAACAGATGTGACCAAGAACCTGGGTTTTCCTGGGCGTGGTGGCACACACACACACACACACACACACACACACACACATACACACGCACACCTTATTACTTGTTACCTTATTACTCAGGCAGCTATTCCTAGAAGAAAGGAAAGAAAGAAGGAAGGAAGGAAGGAAAGGGGAAAAAGGAAGAATGGAAGGTAATAGATTTAAGTCAGGCATAGTAGTGTAAAGGGAAGGAGGGCTGTATGGGTCAGACAAAGGTTTGGACAACATGGCCCCAGTGTGGCTATCTGTAACAAATGAACCAAGATGGCAGCTACCAGGTGTCTGGGCAACCATGGCTTAGCAATAAATATAAGTATTATGTAACTCTTCACACAACCATTTCTTGCAAAGTGGCACTTTTGTGTAGTTTTACTTAAATGAGTCCTTGAGACCAAGGGCATACTGCCTCCTGTTTCTTACATCTTCTTTAATTTCCCAGCCCCTTTGGAACTCTAGGTCCTGGGCCTCAGATCGTGGACCTGTCACAGTGTGAGCACTTGTGAGGTAGAGGCAGGAGAATCAGGGGTTCAAGGCCATCCTCAGCTACACAGAAAATTCAAAGCCAGCCTAGGCTATGTGAAACCACATCTCAAAAACCAACAGACAGAAACCAAGAGTAAAAGAACAGGGGCTTAGGACTGAGAAGATGGGCAGAGCTTTGTTTCATCTAGCTCTGTCTGGAGGTTACATATTTACTTCTAGGCAGCGATGGGAACACAAGCCATCTGCTGAATAGGACTGTTATGAGAATTAAGGAAAGTACGGTATAAGAAGTGCTCTGCTCTCACTAACTGGAAGCTTTCATTACCATGGGAAACTTTCAGTGCAGCAGAGACAGGAAGAAAGGGCAGTTGTTACCACGGACTTGAAAAATCCTTCTTTCTCAGAAGGGAGAAAGGAAGAGATACTCGTGTGGAACAGAATGAAAGGTGGCATTGTCATAGGCGGGAGAAAGTGAGGGTATGGTGTTCTGGGAGCCATCTACAGAAAGTCTTCTAAGGATGGGTAGAGAGATGGAGACAGGGAGAGGGCATGTAGTGTAGAGGAGGGATGGTGGGTGGGCTATGGGCTTGGAGTGGCCAACAGGGCTGTGGGGTAGCAATAGGCTGGTAGCTGAGAGTTCTTGTACTAAGGGAATAAGCCCTGCATTTGAACCCCTGAGGCATACTATGATCTTGGGAATGTAGACTAGGCAGTTTATAAACACCAGAAACATCAACATCCAAGGTCAAGGCATCAAGTAGCTTTAGTGTTTGGTGAAGACCCATTCCCTAGTTCTTTTTTTTTTTTTTTTTTTTTTTCATTCCCTAGTTCTTAAACAGAGCTTTCTTGCTGTGTTCTCACAGAGTTGGAGCAAGGGGGCTGTGTGGGGTCTCTTATGAGGGCCCCATCCTATGAGGGCTCTGCTCTCATGACCTAGTTACCTGCCCCAAAGTCCCTCCCCCAAATACTTAGAATTTCAATGTATGAAGTTGGGACTTAGAACATGGCAGTCACTTACCCTAGGAGCCTGGGTTTTCTTGACTGCGTAATATAACTAGTGGTAGCTCCTTTCCGTTAGGACTTTTTATGAGGAGTTAATTACATAATTGTGTGGATTAGGTCACTGAATGCTAGCCAAGGTTATTGTTGTAACACTAATTACCATAAAAACTACACTTGGGCTTTTTACTTCCACAGAAGAATTCCATCTCAAATCCATTCAGGTCTTTCTCATGCATTTGGATACTCACATGCATTCATCCATCACACAACAATATTAATGATATGCTGTACATGTATGTTTGTAACAATACAACTTTTAAATAGCATGGTTTGTGTGTCGAGCATATGGAAACTCATTTAATTATCCCAATAATGCTGGGAAGTGGGAGCTATTATTCTCCCTACTTAAACTTCGTCATTGTCGTTAGTGTGTGTGTATGTGTGTGACTGAGGAGGCCAGAGGAGAGGACAACTTCTGAAGTGATTCTTTTCTTCTGCCACAAGTTCTGGGGACTGACCTCAGGTTGCACAGCTAATAAGTGACAAAGCTAGAATTTTTCATCCCAGGGAATCTGGCTCAGAATTCACGTTCTTAACTATTTGACTACTAGAGTCCTGCATGGTGTTGAAAGACTCCGGGAAGAATGGAGGAGGAAAATGGAAATTAAACATGAATTGTATCTCAAGGCAACCAGGAGGAGTGAGAGGGCCCTATAAGACCACACCCACCTGTGATCTGCTTGGGTCACACCAGAAGTCCTTGTGTCATCTGTAAAATCAGTCAGGAAGCTGAGCACATTGCAGATGCCTCTGGGCCACAAGTCTTCCTGGCCCAGTGCCAGGCCAGAAGACAGAGTGTGATGGGATAGATGTAAATATACCCAAATACTATCTGAAAGAAATATACATATCAAAACAAAAGTAAAAACAACACAAAAGCACACAGCCTGCTGAGTGTGGGTTGCTGAACCCCACAGTGGTTCACAGACTGGATTTTTCTGTTCTCCTTAGCTAGGTAGGCTAGACACCACAGCACAAACATGTTTGTTCTCTACCCTGGGTACGCTTCCCACATCCCCAGCGTTTTTCCACTTAGCCCTCTCTGGCTTCTGATGGCTGATGCTGTTGTGCAAACATTTGAACACTGGTTATTTAATAGTCCTAGTATCCTGAGTGCCAACTCGAGATAACTAATTAGCAAATTATGTTAAAAACAGCCATAATCTAAAAAGCTTAATTATATAAACACATAGTTAAACTATCTATGTCTGTTTGTTTTTTGAGACAAGGTAACATTATGTAACCCTGGCTGACTTGGACCTTCCTATATAGATTGGAGTGGTCTTGAACTCACAGCAATCTGCCTGCTTCTGCCTGATGGGATTAAAGGCATGTGCCACAATGCCTGGCTATATATATTTTAAAGGTAGGTTAGGTGTAATGTCTTATGCTTGCAATACTAAAACTCAGCAGGAGGCTGAAACAGGAAGATTTCTGAGAGTTTGAGGTCAGCCTGGGGTACATAGTGAGCCCTTTATGGAGAGAAACACCATCCAATCCCACTCCTCAGAAGATTTAAATCTTCAAAAATCACTGCTTTATAATTACTTTACTACATGGCATGCTGTTACATGTTCATTTCTACACTTAATGATGTAACTTAGCTTGACTTCAGCCACGGTGGAATCATCTACACCAACGGGACCAGCAAACACTGCCGTCAGCACCTCCCCCAAAAACCATCCCCACTTCCCAGAGGATCCACAACCCTAGTTAGATTCATAGCTGATGTTTGGAACCCTGTGTTTCAGCAGAGGGCTCCACTGAGAGTCCTTGGATTCTACCTGGGAGGAGGGGGAGGTAGTGGAGGAGGAGGAAAAGGAGAAGGAAGGGAAGGAGGAGAAAGAGGAAGTGATATTGGGCAAGGTGAGGCAAAACCAGGCAGGACCCTGCCTAATGCCCCAGTTCCCCAGCTAGGCCAGCCCTACCTGGGCTTGTATGTTTCAAACACACATAAGCTTCTTGAGTAAAGTTCTTCTAATAGTTAAAGAAATTGAAAGTGACTGATCTGATCTACTCCTCTTATTTTACTGTTCAGGAGACGAAACTTTACACAGTTCAGGTCCAGAGTGTTGTGAGTTCCCCTGAGCCTCCCAGAGCGTGGCTCACTGCCTCCCCTAAGGAAGCCAATGCTGTGGCATGCCAGAGGAGGGGCCACCTTCCTGCAGAAGCCAGCCTCAGCTTCTGCTGATACTGAAGCAGACTTCTGCTCCTCGCAGATCGTGGTACTGGCCAAAGCCACAGCCACTGTGCCTCCTTGCCCTGCACACAGCAGACTCTCCAGCTAGTCTGGAGAATGCTGTCTCCCATTAATAGAAATCTTTAGAAGGATGCCCGGCTTTCTAGACCCATGTTGTCTGACTGACTCAGGTCAAACTGAAAGTCTGACCTCTACAAGCAGGTGTTTTAAGTTGGTTCTCATTTTTTGCTTGAGGAGATCTGCTTAAAGTCTCAGAAAAACAAACACAGCTAAACACACCCACAGTGGCCATGCTATTTTGTATTAAGCAGAGCCAGAAATGGGTATCAGGGCCCGGTTAGAGGGAAAGAGGATGTGGTTTGGTAGAGGTGTGGGTGATAGGATATATACAGGGAAGAGTGTAGATCAGGGACTGTGTACAAGGGAGTGTGTCGGGGGTGAGGTGAATTATTTGGGGGTGTGTATATAGGAGGAGTGTATGTGGGGAGAGTATATACAAGGGGGAGTGTCTACAGGGTGATTTGTACAGGGGGCATGTATACAAGAGAGAGTGTGTACAGGGGAAGTATATACAGTTCCACGTGTCCAGATGTATATGACTTCCTGGGACAAAGTCTTGCTAATTGCTTCCCTCTAACAATTTGATTCTTTTGTTACCAGTTAGCTTTACTGTATCATGTAATCTCAATTATACAGTGCTTAATGCACACATGAATGCCTTGCACAAACACATTTTTATGCTAGCACTATGATGAAGAATTTCATAATAAACCTTAAATTAGTTGTTTAAAACTGTAGTAACGAAATACCACAGACCAGATGGCTTAAACAACCAAAATTTATCTGCGTATCGTTTTGTAGAAGCCAGAAGTCCAATACCCAGGTGTCGGTAGCAGGGTCTTTCTCCACAGCTTGTATGCTGCCTTCATAGTCCATACTCAACTCACATTGTCCGCTCCTGGGGTCTTCTAAGAGCCTCCTTTTCCCCCCAATTATTTATTGTGCGTGTGTGACACACACAGGTGCATGCGCTATGGCACATGTATGGCAGTCAGAGGACGACCTGAATGAGTTGATTCTTTCCTCCCACGTTGTAGGTTCCAGAGATAAAACCAAGGTCATCAGGCTTGGGGACAAACACTTTTGCCCCAGAGACATTTTGCTGGCCCTATGTCCTCTATTTATGAGAATCCCAGTCATATTGGATTAGGGCTTGCTCTTAAGACCTTATTTTAACTTAATCACTTTTTAAGAGACATCTCCGCGTTCAGCTGCTGTCTGATTTGCTGGAGGTTAGGGCTTCAATGTATTAACTTTAAAGAGATGTAATTTGGCTCATAGCAAATGTTTAAGGGCTGTTTTACCTATACTGCATGAACATGACCCCAGTCACAAACTTGGACATGAGGGGTCCTTCTTCATTGACACTGAGAGGTTTCATCATCTACACGAGTTGGCTGTTATGCCAGTGTTGAGAGCCTGTCGGGGAAGTAAGTGCCTTAAAAAAAAAAAAAAAAAAAAAAAAAAAAAAAAGCTCCGCTGACTTAAAGAATTTTGACATTTCTATTTCTCTCCTTCAAATTGCCTTTTTGTTTTTGCTTTTACAAAAAATTATTTTCATACTTGGGAAGTCCCCAAACAATGCTCAATATTAGCAGACTAATGACTAATATAGCAACTAGTGCCATGAAAGTGGCTGCAACAGCTGAGCAAGGCTGAAAGCAGGCAGCAAGTTCCCTGATGGAAGCCATGAGGGCGTTCAATGTCAAGTTGTTTCTTGTGGAAAAAGAACAATAGAGCGCTTCCTCTTGTCCTGGGTCACCCATTCCTCCATCGCTTCCCGAGTCCGTTAGCATTTGTTCGACATCTAAAGCAGGCTGGGCAGGTGAATGATATTGTTGTGTCCCCTGCCTTTATCAGTTTACAGTTGAGCTGTACTAGCTATTAAAGAAAGTGACTCACAGTCTCTGTCTTACACACGGAGAAGATTCTAAAGGGGCCCTGAGCGATGCTTCTCTTCTGGCTGGAGTAGTGGATTCACTCAATCTCCAGAAAAGACTTAGAAGATTGTGGCCTAAGACTTGTATGAGGGGCCGGAGGGAGAGATGGCTAAGCCTTTAAGAGCACTGACTGCTCTTGCAGAAAACTTGTGTTTGGCTCCCAGCACCCACATGGTGTCTAACAGCTATCCATAGCTCTAGTTCCAGGAATATGACTCCCTCTTCTGACATCTGCAGGGACCAGGCACGCATGTGGTACACATACATACATGCAGGAAAAACACTCACACACATAAATAAAGAAATTTAAAATAGCATGATTTCGAATGAAATGAGTGAAACCCCTTGACAGATGGACATTCAAAGATGAGCTTTAGGTGTTCCTGGGATGACCTGGGCAGTAAAAACTAAGTAAGAAAAACCACAGTGTACACTCTTCTTGTCTTCCGAGCTATGTCAGTGCACACCTTGAGAGGATAGGACCTATGGTGTGAATGTGGGTGTCGTGGTGCAGACTGGGAATCTAAATACTAGACCTACTGTCTGAGCTGAGAGGACCGTGAATTTGAGGTCAGCCAGCCCTACATAGTGAGACCCTGTCTCAAGAAACAAACAAAGCAAAATGAAATAGTTTAAGCCGGGTAGTGGTAGCACACACTTTTAATCCCAGCACTCCGGAGGCAGAGGCAGGCAGATCTCTGTGAGTTCGAGGCCAGCCCGGTCTACAAAGTGAGTTCCAGGGCAGCCAGAGCTACACAGAGAAACCCTGTCTTGGGGAAAAAAAACCCAAAAACCCAAAGCCCAAAAACCAAAACAAAACAAAAAACAATTTAAGATGTGTTTTTCATAGTTTCAAACATCCTTTGTTGAAGTGAGCATCTTAAAGGGAAAGACAGTTTAACCCAGACCGCTACAGTACTCAGAGTTACAGACTCTGAAGATAATAATGGCATAGAGTAAACATTCACATTCCAAAAGAGAGGAAACAGAAATCCAAAGGATTGGACCAAACTGGGACCTGAACCCAGACTCCATGTCTGGTATCTGAGGCATGGTATGATGTGGACTACAAAGGCTTGAGCAGTCTTGTTACAGCCTTGCTGTTTGTAGCTCAGGTGGCCTCTGTCTTGACCTGAGTCCTACTCACTATCTGTGGCTTTCCCTGACAGATGGTCCATATTCCTGGCATCTCAGAATTCCTGGGTCCCTATTGCAGTCTGCACTTCATACACACAGACCCACGTATTTCCCTCTCAGAGGCTGCCTCCGTGTTTCCTGGCCTTTCAGGCTTTCCTTTGCAATCTCTGGTTGCCTACACAACTCTTCCACTCTTGAATTTTGTATTCCTGCATCATGTGGACCATGCCAAGGTCTGCCACTAGCTCAAGTGGTAGCTGCCCCCCCTAAACCACAGTTACAGTGCCTTCTGAGTAGCAAGGTGGCTGAACCCAGGGAAATATTTCTTTAGGTGACCCTGTGTGAGCAGGCTATCCCTGTGGATTTATTTTCTCAAGAGAAAAATCTTTGGAATGAGTTTTTAATTTCATATCTGGGAGCCTGGGAGAGATGAGATCTGGTCAATTTTGAGATGTCTTGAAGGCGTTCTTCCCGTCGTTCTGATATAAAGCACTGCTGTGGGATGGTCTTCCTGCATGCTGTGGCCTATGGCAGGGCAGAATAGAGCCAGGCAGGAAATCCAAGCAAAGAGACAAGAAGGCAGAGTCAGAGGAGATACTGAGCACTGCCAGGGGAGCAAGATGTAATGGAAGACAGGTAACGGCACAAAGCCATATGGCAAAATATAAATTAATAGAAATGGGTTGACGTAAGTTGTAAGAGCTAGTGAATGATAAGCCTGAGCCATAGGCCAAACAGTTTATAGTTAATATTAAGCCTCTGGGTGATTACTTTTTAAGCGGCTGTGGGACTGGGGATGGGAGAGATTTATCCAGAGTGTGGGGCCGGGCGGACCAGAGAAACTTCCCTGTAAAGCACTTAACTTTTCTATAGGAATGTGTGTTGCTTGTATGCAATGTGTGTGTGTGTGTGTGTGTGTGTGTGTGTGTGTGTGTGTGTGTGTGTGTAGGCTAGATGACAACCTTGAGTATCATCTTCAGGGTTTAGACAGGGTTACTCATTGGCCTGGAGCTCACTGATTAGACTGGCTGGCCAGTGAGCTCCAGGGGTCTTCTTCCTGTCTCTACATTCCTAATACTGGGAATACAAGCACCCGTCACCATACCTGGTGTTCTCACACGGGTCCTGGGGACCAAACTCAAATCCTCATGCTTACAAACAAGTGCTGTGAGACATCCATCCAGCCCTACCTATTCAGATACTCCAGTCTTTTCAGAAACCATGCTTTCCACAACCCCAGGTTTACACAAGCTTTTCAAGTCTTTCTGATTTTGTTCTTGATTCTTTCTGTAAACCCAGTTAAAAGGAGCTAGCAATAACCTTGTCACAGCCTGAATACTGGACTGCTGTGGAATAATTCCACCAGATTAATTAGTCCATTATCTTCAGACTCAGCCTCTCTCAAAGACTCAGGCCCTGGGTAAATGGAGCCAAGTTCTTTGTCAGCATATAACACAGGTGACCTATACTCTAATCCAAAGAAGAGTCCTCGTGTTCTCTGAAACCTCATGAACACAGTCTTCACTGTCTTGATTCCAATGACCTACTTCTTCCAGCATTCGAGACTACTGAACTCCCACCAGAATGACTCATCTCTATAGTACTCTAGGCTTTCTCTATCCATATCTCCAACCATTTTCAAAGTCTTCCCACAATTACTTCCAAAGGCTTACGGACATGGCCAAAATCAGTAACAATCACTCGGCTTCTCTGATATTAATTTTCTTTTAGTTTTTGGTCACTGTTAGGAAAGATTTATTTTGCTCTTTGCTTTAGATATTTCAATCCACAGTGGCTTCATTGTTTTGGAGGCTGTGGTGAGGTAGAATATCGTGAGAGAAGAAGCTTAGGATAGAGCCTATTCTTTTTCTGGTGGGTAGGAGTCATAGAGAGACACTGGAAAGACCCAAGCATAAAATACCTCTAAGGATCCACCCACCGAGGGCCTACTTCTTCCAGTTAGACCCCACCTATTAAAGTTTCCTGTACTTCCTGAAATAGAGCACCATCTGGGGACCAGGCCTTCAATAGACCAGCCTTTTAGAGAGACTCTTCGTATCCTGACCATAACAACACTCTCAATGGAAAAAGCATTTGTTTGTATTAAATTAGGTCTTTAATGATTCATGGCTGAGAATAGGAGCTAGGGGTGTAGTTCAGTCTGTAGAGTGCTTGCCCGGCACATCCAAGACTCTGGGTTTGATCCTGAGCACCTCTTAAATGGGGCATAGTGGTACGTACACACCTGTAATCTCAGCTGTTGGAAGGCGGAGGCAGGAGGATCAGAAGTTCAAGGTGATCCTTAGCTATGTAGCAAGTTCAAGGCCAATCCCTAAAAAGAACTTCATGGATGGGTTAGAGGACAGGTCTTGAGCTATGCCTCCGGCAGAACTGGTAGAATCCTGCAGAAATGTCTGCTGGGATCCGGGCTCGGCAGGAGAGAGAGAAGCCCAGCATTCTCCTTGAGGCAAGGAAATCCTACATTTAAGGCCAGCCTGGGCTCCATAGCAAGACTCTGCCTCATAAAAAAAAAAAAAAAAAAAAAAAAAAAAAAAAAAAAAAAAAAAAAAACCAACTAAGAAAAGAAAAAAGAAGTGTCTGTTGGAGTGGCCTCTACCTGTGCCACGACTGAGAAGCCACCACCAAGACAGAAGAAGCTTACTTCAATCCAGGGCTGGGAAGCCACCCCCCAGGATGGCTGTACCTGCTTGATCTATGTGGGCAAAAGGGAATGGCCATGCTCAGCTTACTGCTTCTCTGCCTCAGGGAGCCAGATGGGCTCTGGGGCTTTTTACTAGCAATGCTGTGAAAGTCCAGTGTGCATAGGCCCATGTTTGCCAGGAAACACAAGAAACTGTACATCTCAAAGGGGGTGCTGGTGCACATTCTTCCGTGTGAAGGGTCCAACCTGCTACTCCGTTAGTGCCGAACTCCCACATCCTGCCATATGTTTCTTCCCCAGGGCAAGTGTGATACTTATGGCAGTCAAGTTTGGAAGAAGACACGTCACAAGCATAGGCCAGTCCTCTTGCCTCCTTCATCCACAGAAAACAGGCTTTTTGCATTATAGCTCCAGGTGATGGATATAGTTCTTCAAAGTTGCCTGCAACCAGCTGAGTAAATGGGGCCAATACTGGGGTCCAATATTAAAATGCTCACTCGTCTACAGAGCTCGTAACAGGCATATCAGAAAGAAAAGGGGGAATCCTTTGATCTCTACATGTCAGTTTACTTTTTCTCTCTCAATCAAGGGATCTGGTCCAGAACCTCGGCCTGGAGAAATGGTTTGAAACTGTCCTGTGCCACCGGCCAGCACCTGGCACTCATGATAACGCCTGTTCTGAAGTGCCAGAAGCTTTCAAAGCGTTTCACATTTGTCTCTCTGTGATTGTCACACTGCCGGGACAGGAATCATCAGCTCAGGATGAGGCTCCTATGACTTCCTAACATCTTTATGTTGTGACACTTGTAGGAGATCTGCAAATATCTGTGTACACACACACATACACACACACACACACACACACACACACACACACATGCATGCACGTACACACACGTGTATATAGCAATTCAAGAAAGGTATGAGGCTGCTGGGATTCTGGCTGCTCTAAGTCTTGTCTGGCTACTCTAAGCGTTGAGTTGTTTAAGTTGGCTCTCAAAGCCATCCACTACCAACCAGTTAGGAAATTCTGTCTTAGGGAAGTGGGTGAACTAGTTCAAGGTTACAAGGTTACTAAATGTGGTGATTTGGATGAGGATGGTCCCAGCAGGCTCATGTGTTTCAGTGCTTGGTCTACAGTTGGCAGAACTGTTTGGGAAGGATTAGAAGGCGTGGCCTTACAGGAGGAGGAGTGTCACTAGGGGTGGGTTTTGAGGTTTCAAAAGCCCATGCTATTCCCCAGTTAGCTCTCTCTCTGGCTTGTTGTCTCAACATGTAAGCTCTCAGCTACTGATCTCAGTAAGCCTGCCTGCTCACTGCCATGCTGCCTGCTGTTGGTCATGCACTCTAGCCTTCTGGAACCATGAACCCCCAATTAAAAGCTTCCTTTTCTAAGTTGTCTTGGCTGCGGTGTTCTGTCGGGGCCATAGAAAGGTAACTTAGGCACTAACTAGGTGTTTAAGTCCGGATCCTCCGAGTCTCAACCCAAACAGCTTCAAACACAGTCTGCAGTGGGAAAAGCCTTTATTACCAGCACAAGTCCTCATTAGAGCTTCCAAGGTCAGCGAAGGTTCAAGCCACGGTTTCTTATTTCCAGCTGTCTGTCTACTGGGTCATTATCCAGAGATACAACCTGCCTCCTGACCTGTCTTTGCCTTTCTGAACCAGAGCAGATTGCCCTGATTATGTTCTAGACAAGTGGGCTAGAGATGGGAGAATCTGCTTTAAAGTCTTGTGACCTGGGTAGGCCCCCTTTTCTTGTCTTGCACCCCACCATGGTGCTGGCAATACCTGTTAGGTAATCCAAGTGCTGTTTCGCTTCTCAGTGCAGAAGAAGCTCTCCTGTTTAGTATGACCTCAGCAGTAGACGGTCCATTGATCAATAGTGTTGCCAAGCAGAACTATGAAAAAAAAAAAAAAGATAAAAACGTACCTCAAACTTTTGTTGTTGTTGTTGTTGTTGTTGTTGTTTTGGTTCTGGGAATCGAATATAGAATCTGACACATGCTAGGTATGCTGGTTGGTTAGTCAGTTTTTGGTTTTTTTTTTTTTTTTTTTGTCAATTTGACACAAGTTAGTGTCGTCTGTGGAGAGGGAACCGCAACAGGGAAAATGCCTCCGCCTGCTTGGCCTGTAGGCAAGTCTGGGGGCATTTTCTTAATTAATGATGTGAGAGGGTCCAGCCCACTGTGGGTGGCACCGTCTGTGGGAAGTTCATCCTGTTTGAATAAGAAAGCAGGCTGAACAAGCCATAAAGAGCAAACCAGTAAGTAGCACCCCTCCATGGCTTCTGCTTGAGTTCCTGTCTCCAGGTGCCTGAGTTCTGCCCTGACTCTCTTCAGGTTGGTTTTGGTCAGTGTTTTATCACGGCAAAAGAGAGCAAACCAGGACACTAGGCATGCGCTCTACCAATGAGTATACCCCCAGCTCTTCCTTAACCTTTTAAATTCAAAGTATACAGGTGTATTTAGGCACCATTTTATTTAAGGTAGGATCATGACATTTTCCAGGTACAGACATGTAGTAGTTGAAGTTCTACCTTGTCTTTCTTGCCTTAATTGTGCCCACAATTCATTGACTCCACAGATACTTAGCGTGTCCTCACTATGTGTCAGGCATATTTAGGCGCAGTGGATATTTTGGTAACTAACAGTTGATATTCACGGAGTTACATTCAACTGGAATTGTCTTTAGGTCTCGGGATTTGTTTGTTTTTCATTTTGCAGGGCTGGGGTTGGAATTCAGGGCCTCAATGCAAGGCGAGCACTCTGCTGAGCTGTCCACCCAACGGTTTCAGCTGACGTAAAGCGGACAGGGAACATAAGGACACAAGGCGACACTCTGTGACACTCCTGCCTTTTACCCGCTCCTCTCTGCCTGTCTCTCCCACACCAGTTCAACAGCAATATTTCTCTGTGTGTGCCGTGTCCTCCCGGAACCTCTCCAGAGGGTACCGCTCTGATTTTCACAGGAACAAGAACTCCTGTTTTTTCATTCATGTTTCATTGGTTTTTCACAGTAATTAAATTGTATCATTAAAATTACAAGCATAATGGCAGACGTGGGCGGAAAACAAATAGCACTGACCTCTGGTGAGCACTCAGCTCAATTTGTGAAACAGAAGAGCCCAGGAGTAGCTCTCGTAGTTGACCACCCAGCATGCAGGGCGTGAACGCATTTTACAGAGGCAGAGGGGCGTCTGCCAGCCTGGTGATGGGTTAGGTCCAAGGCAGGTCCAAAGGCTTCTGCCTTTCCTTCTCCATCCCAGTTCAGATACATAATGGGCTTTGACGGACTTGTGTTACTCCCGTTGAAGGGCTCAAATAATTCACTCTTTCCCATCCCCTCCTGTCTCCTCCCTTCCCTTCTCTTCCCTTCTTTTTCTTCCTCTTCTTTCTTTTCTTCCCCCTTCTCCTCCTCTTTTTCAAGTGTATGTAGCTCAGGATAACCTCAAACGGTATATCTTTTGGTTAGCCTTGTATTCATAATCCTCCTTCTGAGTGCGGGGATCAAGCATGGACCACTGCCCAGCTCAAGCACTTACTTTAAAGCTTTATTAAAGTGGGGAAACAAGGGCTGTTATCCAGCCATGTTTTGTTTTGCTTTTATACAACCCCTGAAGCACGGCTCTGCGTGGCCTTCCATGTGCTGTCCTTTTCTCTGCAGTCTCCCCTGACCTCTCCTTGGTCAGGTCCCGCCCTTCCTCCCAGTGCTTCCTCAGGACAGCAGAGTCCCCACCCAGCTCCCTCCTGTGCCTCACAAAACCCATCCCTTCAGAGGCCGACTGAGAGTCACCACAGGGCAGAGAGAGGCGAATTCTGGTCTGTGGACAGGGTAAAGGAGAGTCAAGAGAACCTTGGCTTCTTCCCCTCAAAAGGCAAATAGAAGTCAGCACACACACACACATGCACACACACACACACACACACACACACACACACACACACACACGTATGTATGTGAAGGGGGAGAGGGAGAGACAGTGTGTGCGCATGCTGTGTGCTAGCATCAGCTCTAGTCTACTTTTTTAATAAAAAAATTCACATTCCCTTGTTATTATGAATTGGCTCTGTTTTCCTGTCTTCGATTTCACAACAAAGAGTCCTCTCTGCCCTTCCAGAACCATCCAGCCCAAGTGGCCCTGGGTTCAAAGAACATGTGGTCTCTAGGCTTCTCTCTGGAACAAAGTACTCCGTCGCTCCTCGGGGATTAGACAGCCGCCTGTGGCGGAGCCAGCCAGCCAGTCACCTTGTGTAACTTGTGGGGAAGAAGAGAGCAATCCGTCCCCCACGGTACCACCTCTAAAGAGCAAGTACCACCCCTAAACAAACGGGCAACTGTAATAATAGGAGTAAACGACAAAGATTGTCCTAGGTCCATGGTGCTTCTGAAGCGACAGTATGGTGACAGAGATTATTTAATCCCAACAGCTTTGTCACTGACAATGAAGTTAAGACCCCAGGCACGATGACCAGAAGACAGGCCTGTGTGCTGCGAAGCTGGGGAAGACCCCTCTCCCGTTTAGTCATCTGTTGCCACCAGGATGTCAGCTGTTTCCAAAGTGTAGCCACCAAGACCCCGGGTCCCTGCCCTACTCTGTGTCTTCCTAAAGTCAAAGCTGTTTTCATAATAATCCGGTGATGTGTGTTTCACTGTCTGACATCCTCACGGATGGAGGATGGAGCAAAAGTCGCAATGAGTAGCGTTCCTGGTGTCTTCCCACACACGGAGGTGGGACACCCCACTGTATCAGCTGCCGCAGCTAGACACTTGCACAAACTCAACGCCACCACTCTCTCCTAAGAATGTCCTTGATGAAGCAAAGTTATCAGTTGTATTAAATATTGGTACTTCTCCAAATAACCTGTATAATAAAATGTGAATTATGCATGAAATATTTTTTTATGTATTCCGAAGTATGATTGTTACTATAGAAAAGCACAGAAAAACACCAAGGCAATTATTTCAATTGTGAGTTGAATGGACCACTTTATCATAGGACATCTTTTTTTTTTTTTTCCTTGAAAGAATGAGTGACAAAGAGTGCCTTTTCAGACTGGGCATCTGGCACACACTTTCTCAAAAATGAACAAAGGGAGCCTGTCTCTTTGAGGGAAACAACAGGTAGTATTTGTTGCCAATGATGAAATGTGAGCTTCTATGTGCAAATTAGAATTTCAGAAAACTCATACCTAGTACTGTGGTGCTTGGTAGCTCGCCAGTGCTTAAGGACCTTCTTGATGAGGTCAGTGATATTAATGAATAGGATTTTCTCCCGACATGGTTTAATGAAGTGCATTTTTCGGGATACTTGCACAACTCAGGGATCCTTGAATAACTCAGGAAGCCAATACTTTGCTATGACTAGTGCATTGTGCACAGGCTACTGAATGCATGAGAGGTACATTCTAAGCACTTAAGTTGCCTCTAGCAAGCCCCTAGGCTTCATCCCTGGCTCCTCCACAAAGACAAAACAAAACAAAAGCAAAAGCAAGCACAAAAATTAAAAACGGTATTCTAAGTGTAAAGCAGATGGACGGATGGATGGAGAGATCACCAAAGTTCGCTGACACAATGATCAGATTCCACATTGGAACAACAATTTAAAAATACCTAGTAAGGGATCAGCGAGATAGCTCAGCGGGTAAAGGCACTTGCCGCCAAGCCTGATGACCTGTTTGAGCCCCAAGACCCATATAGTAGAAAGGAAAAACTGACTCCTTCAAGCTCTCTTCTGCTCTCCACACAAGCACTGCGCATCTGTGCACCATGCACACTAAGTAAAGTGTCATTAAAACAGTTAAAAAAGGGCTAGAGAGATGGCTCAGCGGTTAAGTGCACTTGTTCTTGCAAAGGACCTGGATTTAGTTCCCAGCTCCCACATGGTGGCTCATGACTGTCTGCAACCCCAATTCCAGGGGATCTGGTGTTTTCTTCTGACTTTTGACCACACTGGGCATGCACTTGGTGCACATATATACATGCAGGCAAAACAGTCATTCACTTAAAAAAAAAAAAAGCTTACTTTTTGTGCATTGTTTAATAAGAATATCCACGCTGGGTGGCGGTGGCACACACCTTTAATCCCAGCACTTGGGAGGCAGAGACAGGTGGATCTCTGTGAGTTCCAGGCCAGCTTGGTCTACAGAGCGAGTTCCAGGACAGCCAGGGCTACACAGAGAAACCCTGTTTCAAAAAAAACAAAACACAACACAAACAAACGAAAGAAAACAGAAATATTTATGCTAATATTTAATGGGCTCATTTTGGTTGTACTACAATTAGTAAACATATTAACATGTCTACCAGGAGATATAACCTCCCTACCTTTCAAGACTATAAAGGGGTACTGAGACTAAAATGTTTGACCCTCTGGAAAGTAGACCGGAGGGAAGGATGTCTGTCTCCTTTGCCAAGTAACCCAAGGCTGTCACCGTTTTTTTAGTCCTGCCCCACACCCAGTGTTGAAAAACTGGGAAGAACTTTGGCACCTTGAAAATCAAAAGCCTCAAAACAAAGAGAGTCTGAAGTAATGAAAAGGAGAGGTCTTCAGGGAGCCATGCTACAGTGGCCTCCAGCCCTGCAGGCTGCCTGTTGGTCTCATACCCAGTCACCCACTCCCACCCACAGGCCCTGGAAAGCTATTGTTCTCCAGGTTCTCAAAACACAGAGCGACTTAAGAAAACCCAGAGCTGACCCCAGCCCTCAGCCCCTGCTCTGGGCTCCAATGCATGGAGGCTGGGTCTCAGGTTCCAGTGGAGAAGGAATGGTACTGTAAATCTCTCCCAGACCACTTGCCCACAGCTGCCAGAAAGCTGCTTCCCTGTTAGTAAACAGGGCTGCCTGGGCCATCTTTCTCCTCTTTAATAACCTGTGGGGCATCTATTGATTGCACATGCTAGTCTCTCATAAATTAGAACAGGGGATGCCTTCCGGTTGCTCTGGAGCAGCGTGGACGGTGAAATTGGCTCACTAATACTTCATGTGTATGGAGCACAGTGTCCTGTGCCACATAAACATAAAGAATATGTATCATCAGGAGCTGAGAATGCACGGGGACAGCTCTGGGGGCAGCCACAGCATCTGGGCATGCTGCAGACTTTAATTAGGCAGTTTCTTCCACTCCGACCAAGATTGATATGGGAGGGAACCACAGGCCCATGTGGGTAGATGGACCTGCTCTTCTTCTCTGGTTCCGTCGGCAGGAATGGGAACCAGTAGAAGGGGATGTACCTCCTCTTAGCCTGGGTTGTGAGTGGAGCCCCAAGTTAGAAATCAAAGGATGATTTTAAAACCCTTCTTCAGGGGCTGCAGAGGAGTTCTCACCCCAGTACCAACCTTAACAAGCTGGGTCTCAGATGCACACCTGTCACCCCAGCAACAATCTGGGTGGAGACAGGAGGGCCCTAGAGGAGATATAGAATGAGAGTGATAGAGCATGGCACTGGGTATCCTCTCCTGGCCCTGAGGGTACCCACACATACTCATGTTCGAATACCACATGCTCACTCACAAACAGGTACACACACCATTCAATCAAACAGTCATAAAACAAATAAACAACAACAAAAAGCCTGTGTCAGCTGCTGGGGAATACAGATAAAACCACAGAGCTCTAGGCAGTGCCTTGATTCTTACCGGTACTCAGTATTCGGTTTCTCAGTACTCAGTACCAGACACAGCCATATGAGATGAAGAGTCCAACAATGGAGTGTCTACAGGAAAGACACATAGATACGCACAGATCCATGAGCAGCACAACATCCCCCCTCACACGCACATGAGGTGGGACACATTCTGTGGCAGATGGCTGGCTGGTGCCCGCCCTCAGGTCAACTTTTCCTTCCATTTTGGTCATAGAAAACATACTCCCAGGGATGGCCATGTGCTCCACTAATTCTGACCTCCCAGCATCTCTTGCAGCTTTGGCTAAAGAAGTATAAACAAAGAACAGTAAGAGATTTCTGCAGTAAGAGTCTGCTTATGGGAGTGTGAAGATTTGTTGTTGTTGTTTTGAGACAGGGTTTCTCTGTGTAGCTTTGGAGCCTTTCCTGGAACTCACTCTGTAGACCAGGCTGACCTCAAACTCACAGAGATCCACCTGCCTCTGCCTCCCGTGTGCTGGGATTAAAGGCATGTGCCACCACCGCCCAGCCCAGTGTTTAATTCTCTCATGGTTAACTGTCAACTTGACAAGATTTGGAATCACCTCGGAGACACGCTTCTGGGCCTGTGAGGGCATTCCCAGGAGGTTTAACTGAGAAGGGAAGACTTGCCCTGAATGTGGACATCACCGTCCCTTGGGCTGTCCCCCCAGACTGAGCAAAAATAGGAAAAAAGGAAGAAGCCAGCCAAACACCAACATGTCTCTCTCTTTGCTTCCTGACTATACATTGTGACCAGCCACTTCAAACTCCAGCTGCTGTGTCTTCCCTGCATGATGGACTACATCCCTCAAACTGTGAGCCTGAACAAGCCAGCCTTTCCTTAGGTTTTCAGTCTGGTATTTTGTCACAGTGAGAAAAGAAATGGATACATATTATACACCGATGCCCAGGGCCTTTGAATGTGGTCTTATAGATATTGGTTTCTTGAAGAGTTAAGTGGTTAGGCTGAGCTCATTAGGGTGCACCTTGAGCCCATATTAATGATATGTTCATAAACGGGACACAGACAGAGAGACAGACACTTCCATTTGCACACGCATACACACACAGAGACAATGGGAAAATGACAAAAAGGGCAAAGACTGGGGTGATGCTCCTACAAACTAAGGACCCCCAAAACTGACAGAATGCAAGAAGCAAGAAGAGGGGCCCGGAGCAGACATGTGTCATGTCCCCCTGACACCCCAACTCTGACAACCCACTCAGCTTTCTAGCCTCCAGAACTGGGCAAACTGTGGGGAATGCATTTCTGCTAAGCCACCCTGTGGTGATTGGTTGTAGCAGCTCTAACACAAGTGCACACACACACACACACACACACACACACACACACTCACACGCACACGCATGCTCTTCTTCATCACGTTTTGTCCAGTCACCTGGAATGCAGGGAAGAACGCTCATTCTCACTTCGTCATTTTGGAGCACAAAGAAGGCCACATTCACACATGGCAGAGCAGAGAGAAAGCTAGGTGTGAAAGAGGAAGAGATGCTGACCTCTAGCCTCCACACACATGCACGTGCACACACTCATGCACACATAGTCTTACACCCCCCCCCCCCCCCCAAGTAGTATAAACACCACCACCACCACACACACAAATGCATTTGTTGAACTAGCTATGGTAATTCATGCCTATAATCTCAGCATTTGGGACCTGAGGCAGGAGGATTGCCATGAGTTTGAGGCCACCTGGGCCTAGTGAGTACCAGGACATCTAAGGCTATATAATGAGAGCTGTCTCAAACAGACAGATAACAGACAGACATTTAATTAAAGAGGAAAAAAATTCAAATTTTACATAAGAAAAGGAGGATGAGGACAAAGAGACTAAAGATATGACCAACTGAAATGTATGCGTCTTGTTTTTTAACATAATATTTTGTTTTTTAACATAATATTGATTATTTGGGAATTTCTCATAATGCACCCTGATCATCCTTACTTCCTAGTCCTCCCAAGTGCTGCTCCCCAACCCTTGTGGGCCCCCCCCCCCCCCCCCCGCAAAAGCTCAATGTGTGTTGTCAATATAGTCACTGGAGCTGGTCAAACTGGTGGCCAGCCCCTTAAAGAAAAGTGAGTCGTTCCCCACCCCACCCCTGCCAATAGCCATCTATTGTGGAGAGCTACACTTCAGTATCCTTATCATAATCTGTAAGAGTTCTCTTCTATGGCTTCTTGTCTAGGTTGTTACTCTTTTGGCAAGGGGTGGTGGTGGTGTTGTCACTGAAGGCTTCTATGTCTCTTCAACTGTGAGTAGGCAGTCATCAATTCCACTGTGTAAGCCTCCTCATCCTTCAGTCAGCAGGAGCATGGATCTCGGACTTCCCCATGGTATCTGGTGACAGTACAGACCACGGAAAGCCATCTGGCCTCTGGCCTCAACATGTGCCAAAGACCTCAGCATGGTCTCCAGTGGCAATATGGGCCATGGACACCAACAAGGTCCCTGGCGCCAGCCCAACCCATGACATCAACATGGCCTCAGGCAGTAGAACAGAACATGGATTTCAGCATGGCCTTCAATGACTATACGGGCCATGGACATCAACACAGCTCCTAGCTGCAGCAGTACCATGGACCCAGACATGGCCTCCAGTGGCAGCATGGATCATGTACATCAACATGGCCTCAAGTAGCAGCCCAGGCTACTCACATCTGCATGGTCCCCAGTGGCATCAAGACCCACAGACATCAATATAGCTCCAGAGAGCAACACAGACCATGGACATCCACATGACCCTCAGTGAAAAAAGACATTAATATAGCCCTGACTTAAGCAGGACTGCTGTGGGATAGTCTGTATGTCAAATTGCTCTGATTGGTCAATAAATAAAACACTGATTGGCCAGTGGCCAGGCAGGAAGTAGGCGGGACAAGGAGAGAGGAGAATTCTGGGAAGTGGAAGGCTAAGTGAAGGAGACACTGCCAGCTGCCGCCATGACAAGCAGCATGTGAAGATGCCAGAAAGCCACGAGCCATGTGGCAAGGTATAGATTTATAGAAATGGATTAATTTAAGATGTAAGAACTAGATAGCTAGAAGCCTGAGCCATTAGGCCAAACAGTTTAAACAATATAGGTCTCTGTTTTTACTTGGTTGGGTCTGAGTGGCTGTGGGACTGGTGGGTGATAGAGATTTGTCCTGACTGTGGGCCAGGTAGGAAAACTCTAGCTACACAGGACTAAGGACCCAGACACATGACCCCCAGTGGCAGCACAGCCCATGGACTTCAACATGGCCTCTGGTGTCAGCATGTGCCATGGACCTCAGCATTGTCTCTGGTGGCAGTACAGACCACGGACATCAACATAGACACCATCATAGCCCTTGGTAGCAGCACAGGCCATGGACACTCACATGCCTCCGGGGCAATATAGGCCGTTGACACCAACATGGCTCCCAGCAGCAGCCCAGCCCACAGACATCAACATGGTTTCAGGCAGCAGCACAGACCACAGACATCCGAATGGCCTTCAGTGATAACATGGGCCATGGACATCAACATGGCCCTGGGCTGCAGAAAATCTTATTTGGATACTGATTTACCAAGAAAACTTGTTTAAATTTTCTTTAAAATATTTAATGCTATTGTTCTCTGTGTGTGCCTACATGACATACATGTGAAGATCAGAGGACAACATTATGGAGATTGGACTCAGGTCTTCAAGGCTTGCATGGCAAATGCCCTCATCCACTGAGCTGTCTAGCTGTCCCACCACTACCCTGCCTTAATTCATGAGGCAGTCAGGCATGGTGACCCATGCCTATATGTATAGTTCTTGAGCAGCTGAGACAGGAGGATTATAAGATTAAGGCCAGCCTGTGTACACAGGGAGCTGTCCTTTTTTCCCTATTTTTATTCAGTCTGAGAGGCCAGCCCATGCGATGATGCTCTCCACGTTCAGCATGGGTCTTTTCTTCTCAATTAAACTTGTCTGGTAATGATGTCATAGTCAGGCCCAGAGGTGTGTCTCCTAGGTGATTCCAAATCTTGACAATGGAGATTAACTCCTACAGGGGCACCCTCAGGGACAAAATTGCCCTACATAGAGAACAACAGCTTTCAATATCTCTTAGACACATTTACTGGAACATATACATGTGGGATGATTTTATGTTGGGGATTTGCTTTTAAATGAGTCCAAGGCTAGTCTGTATATACCAAGAATCCAACTCAAACCCAAAACAAAATAGATGAGAAAATTGGGGAAATTTCAATACTAGTTGTACATCAGATATTAAGGAGTTACTATTAGTTTTTATGCATACTAATAATGTAAGTTTGTATTCAGAGTGTTCTTCTCTTTTAGACTCTGAAATAGTGGTTCTCAACCAGTGGATTGTGACCCCTTTGAGGGTCCCATATCAGATATCCTGCTTATCAGATATTTGCATTATGATTCATAACAGTCACAAAGTTACAAAATAATTTTATGGTTCAGGTCTCCACAACATGAGGAACTGTATTAAAGGGTCACAGCATCAGGAATGTTGATAACCACTGTTCTAAAGCATGGCTTTCTGATTTTAGGCAAGTAAATTTTGTGTATGTGGGGGGGGGGATATAGTTTTGCTATGTAGCCCAGGCTGGCCTGGCACTCAAGATTCTCCTGCCTCATCATCCTAAATGTCAGGATTACAAGTGCACTTCCCCCATCTTTCATGATGCTAAGTGACACTCCTGTATTCTTTCTACTCACTAGATATAGCAGTCTCCTCCTCGTTCACACTCAAAATCATAAAAACACCCCCAAAATGTCACCAGACATTGCCAATGTCCTCAGGAGGAAAAATTGCCCTGCATAGAGAACAACTCCTTTCAATATCCCATAGATATATTTACAGGAAACATATATGGATGCAATGATTTTCTTTTGGGATTTTGTTTTGAAATGTTGGGAGTGGAGGAAGCCCTGAGTGTGTGAGGTTCTGTGTGAATATGTGTTGATAGAGGCATGGCCCTATCAACCATAGATCTGTCAAGGACCACAGAGCCTCAGACTCAAAGGGAAATGGCAAAGCCTTCTCTTTTGGTCCATGTATGTATGGATGTTGGTAGTGTGTGCAGAAAATGTCCACCATATCTTTCTCCCCCAAGAATATTTACAGCTTGAAGACTTTCCGTGTGGAGACTGCTCCTACTGAGATGAGCTAAACCTGCCTCCATGTTCAGCTGTATACCATAAACCTGCCTCCTTGTTTATCTGTCTATAATAAACCCCTCTTCTTTGTTCAGCTGTACACAATAACACCATCTTTCTGTTCGCCTCTATTCCTGGATTCTGAAGTTTCTCCAGATGCTCTCATGACTACCCAGTCCCAGCTTTTTGTACATGTATCAGTCTGTCTGTCTTTTTTCACTCCCTTGAACTTCAGTTAGGTACATTCCTGGAACCATGCTGGACATGGCATGTTATGTTCCCTAATAAAAAACTTAAAGTACATTTAAACAAATGTAAAAATTCTGTTTAGACTTGGTGTGGCAGTTTAAGTGAGAATGGCCCCCATAGGCTCATATGTTTGGTGGAACTGTTAGGGAAGGATTAAGAGGTGTGGCCTTATTGGAGGAAGTGTGTCACTGGGTGTGGGCTTTGAGGTTTCAAAAGCCCACACCAATCCCAGATGGTGCTTTTTCCTTCCTTCTCCCTCCCTCTTCCTCTCTCTCCCTTCCTCCCTTCCCTTTATTCCTGCCTGGTGGATGTCTTCTCCTCACGTAAGTTCTCAGTTACTGCTCCAGCACCATGGCTGCCTGCCTGCTGCCTGCTATGATGGTCACAGGCTCTAGCCCTCTCAAACTGTGAGCCTCCAAATTAAATGTTTTCTTTTATACGTTGACTTGGTCATTGTGTTTTGTCACACAAATAGAAAAGTAACTAAGACACTTGGCTTTCCATCAACGTGGTAGACTTAGTATTCTGAAATATTCTCTCAAATGTGAATATCCTGGGTAAAATATAGTAAATACCGACCTTCTTCAGCCCATAACTCATCTCACCTCTTTTATGTGACCACTAAAATCCAGGGTGCTGAGTTTCAGATCTGACTGTAGGGCTGGGGTTGCTCAGTGGTAGAGAGTTTGCCTATCATGTGCAAGGCCGCCAAGCCTTCTCCAGCACTAAAGCAAAAACATTTGATGGGGTAAGGCAGGATTTGCCGCGGAGGTCACTTAACTGTACCCACCCTGTGGTGTCCTTACAGGAGCTCCTCTTGGACCTACTTCGGTTACTTGGTAAGACTCCATTGGCATGTTTACTCCATTACCAGCTCTTCCTGGGGGTTCCTTCTCTCTCAGTCCCCAAGGTCTGGCCCAGTGGTAGTGGTGAGGGTTTTCACTCTTTTGAGGGGCCTGCCACCCATCTCCCAAAGAAATCACACATGGAGGCTTATTCTTACTAATGAATGCCCGGCCTCAGGGTGGCTTCTTTCTTGCCAGCCCTCCTTAACTTATTCTGTCTACATTTTGCCTCTGGGCTTTTCTCATTCTCTTACTTCTGTAAATCTTACTCTTACTCCATGGCTTGCCCCTAGGGTCCTCCTCCTTCTCTGGATCCTAGCTCTCCCCTGCCAGTTTTCTCCTTCTATATATCCTCTCTGCCTGCCAGCCCCACCTATCCTTTCTCCTGCCTTGCTATTGACCATTCAATTCTTTATTAGAATTAGACCATCAGGTGTTTTAGACAGTTACAGTAACATAGCCTCACAGAGTTAAACAAATGCAACATAAACAAAAGTAACACACCTTAAAATAATATTCTACTACACAGTGGAACTGTGCTCAGAGCTAGGTTCATCTGGCCTTGCATAGCTCTCAAAGAGTCTACTCCATCGGCTTCTGTTCACAAAAGCTTCAGGATCTGCCTGAGCATGAGGTTGACTTGTTACCTTCACAGACACACACACACACACACACCTGCAACTTTACACAGCCACCTGGGGTTTTGATTGGCTAGTCAAGAGTGCACAGGCCCTCACAGGGATTATGTCACCTAGACTGATCATCAAGCCCCTCATCTTCGCCAGGATCCTGAACATTTAGAGGTTCAGCCAGAATCACCTTATGATATAGGTCATGAATTCTTATTCAAGCCCATCAGGGGTTGAATCCAAGGAAGGGCCTTATCTAGAGACAGACTGGATTGAAAGTTTTCTGCTGAGTTGAAGAACTTGTCCTGAGGTGGGGATGGCTGGGGTTTGGGGTGTGAGGTGGGAGTTTAGGGTGTGGGCAGGGGGTGTGGGGAAGAGTCATGATCAGGTTCCATCCTTAGGTCTGAGGCTGGCTGCCCACTTCAAGGTCTAGCTAAGCCTTCCCAGCAGATCAACTGTCAGAGCCAGCCGACAAGTCGACTAGGGTATCTGAGTAGGGCGTGAGGCTGAGGGAAAAACAGAAGCAGAAGAATAGACAGAGACAGAAAATCAGTGCCGGGAGGGCTACTGGTCAATACCAAGCGAGCCCTGAGTGTACTTCACAGCCAGCTTCTGTACAAACTGAAAGGCTAAAGTGGAACAAAGCACAGCACAGGCCATCTAGCCTGTCCTTGATTCAAGGAGCAGGCAGTTTCGTTATCTCAAACATGTGCCACCTGCTGACAGCAGCAGCCTGCCTAGAATGGGACATTTGCTAAATAATTAGTTCTTTCCCAGGAGCTAATCAGGACTTTCTCACAGCCCCTGTACTTTTCCCAGGAGCCGTATCAGAGCTTTCTCACAGCTTCTGAAGACACTAGATAGAGCAAGCAAGCTTTGGACTCTTCGGGATCAGAATGGACTTCAGCTTCAAGCTGAGTCTCTGTGGGAAACTGAGTCACTGTGGACTTCCACAAGCAACACAGGTGGGAAACCCCTCAGGCCCCAGGGAGACGAGGCCTGCCGAAGTCTCCTGACAGAACAACCGCTTGTTTTTACCTAATGTTCCAACCACAGCAACTCGTTTCTAAAGGTGGGCGGTGGCGTCTGTCTGGAGGAGAGCTCTTGAGGTGAACCGAAGGCAGGAGGGGGGGCCACACCACTTCCTCTCGAGTTCTGAGTGTTCTGACTGAGTCATCCATCCTGGCTCTACACTGATTTTCTGCTACTGGCCTACTTGAGTGGAAAGTCGTCTGGCCACTGGTGAGCTTCAGGTGATTGAGAGCCATGGGTGGATTTACGTGACAAGTTTCCCCCTCTCCTTAACAGAAAGGGACTGTTGTACAGGATTGCAAGAGAGTTTAGCAGTCTCAAAGTCCTAGGTTCAAATCTAAGGCCCTCCATATATTAGTTGTGTTCAGCTGTGGGAAAGCTCATCAATGTCCCTGGGTCTTGCCTTGCTCATATGTAAAATGGGAGTATTCCCATCACTCAGATGCAGCATGAGTATTAAGTCTCAGTAAACACCTACTTGTGCTATTTGGGGCAAACAACACTGTCTGTATCCGTGACCATAGGTGCTTCTAACAGTGAACTCTCTGGAAGCCTACTCTTAGACATAGGTTCTTTCAACCTCCAGCCCTTGTCAAGCAACTGAAATAGATCTAGAGAAGGAAGACAGTTAACTGGCACAGAGGCAACAGGGAGAGAGCCATTTGAGGTGTTGGAACAAAGTGTCATTGAAATCATTGAGTGTGAGTACAACCTGACTGAAATGCGTTTAATTTAATTCTACGGAGTATTGGGAGGTGCTGTTCTCACTGAATGTCTGTCTGTGATGACAGACAGTTGGTTTTGCTCATTCAACTTCCACTTCTCATCCTGAATACCAAATTGTGCTTAGAGAAAGCTGTCATTTAGATATGGTCTGAGTGTGTCCCCAAAGGTCATACAAGTAAGAAGTCAGGAAGCCGGGTATAGTGATCTTTATCAGTGGTCCTAATACTTGGGAGATGGAGGTAGGGGAGTCTCCAGTTCCAGATCAGCCTGGACAGCCTAGTGGTATCTCATCTTTAAAAAAATAAAAAGGGGGACTGGATAAATGTTTAGTGGTTAAGAGACTTGCTGCTCTTCCAGAGGACCTGAGTTCAGTTCCCAGGACCCACAACCCAACTCAAGGAACCCAAGCCAGGAACCTAGGGAAGAAACTGTGGAGAAATCTTGCTTGCTGGTTCACTCCAACTCATGCTCAGCTAGCTCACTCCAACTCATGCTCAGCTAGCTCACTCCAACTCATGCTCAGCTAGCTTCCTTATGCAGAGGACCTGAGTTTGATCCCTAACACCCACAACCTCCTGTAACTTCAGCTCCAGGGGATTTTACAACTTCCTCTGGACACACATGCACACACACGTTTTTAAAAAATATTTTTAAAAAGTATTTTAAAAATGCTTAAAAAGAAGGTGGAAATTTAACTTGACTATGTTACTGTAGCACTTAGGGTTAGAAGTAGGGCTTTTGAGATATTAAAATTATGTGTCCATGTTGAGTCTTCATGACTGAAACCTGATGGCTTCAGAAGGGACTAGAAGACTCATATATGCATACAAACTCCTGGTCTTCTGCTATATGATGCCTGGGGCACCACCTCAGGGCTCTGACAGCAAAAATATTGTCACTAGTTGCAAGCCCTTTGACCCCCAGAACTGTGAACTAAGTAAGCCTCGATTCTTGGTAAAGTTATTGCCCTGGTTAGTTTTGTCAACTTGACATATGTAACGAATTTTTCTCTGTCCTGCCAGTCAGCTTCCAAATAATGACACATAGACTCCTTATTAACTATGAAAGCTTGGCCTATAGCTTTGACTTGTTCCTAACTAGCTCTTATAACTAATTTAAAGTAACCTATTTATATTCATTTACATCCTATTACATGGCGTTACCTCTCTTCCATCTTGTACCTCCTGTTTCCTCTCTGTGCCTCCTCACATCTCCTGTGTACCTAGCTTCCTCCTCCTCTTCCATTCTCTCCCTGGAAATCCCACCTGTACCTCCTGCCTAGCTACTGGCCATTCAACTTTTTATTACATCAACCACAGCAATACATCTTCACACGGTATGAAAATATCCCACAACAGACACAGCAGCATCATTTGAGAAAGGAGTCTCAGTTGAAGGATGGTCCTGGTCAGGCTGGTTGGTGGCCATCCGTTGGGGACTGTCTTGGGAGTTAATTGATGCAAGAGGGACCAGCTCACTGTGGGCAGCACCATTTCCCAGACAGGTGGTCCTGGGCTGTAGAAAAAAAGCTGGCTAGGCATGATTCAGTGAGCAAATCAGCAAGCAGCATTTCTCCCTGTTTTCTATTCTAGTTCCTGCTTGAGTTCCATCCTTGACTACCCTGAATGATGAACTGCGACTTGGAAGTGCAACCAAAAAAACCCTTTACTCCCCTAAGTGGTCCTTGGCCAGTGTGTTTTATCACAGCTACAGAAAGGAAACTAGAATAGTTACCGAGTCTCAGCTGTTCTGTTACAAATGCATAATGTTTTAATAGAGGAAAGTCCCCATCTTCTGGTCTTCCCATGAATTAAGGTGAAGTTGACCTCATGCCCTCCAGCTCCAGGTGCAAGTCCATCCTCGGGATGGCTGGTTGGTTACAGAATGAGCTCTTTGTTGAGAGTGGTCAGGAGACTCAGCATTGGTGCATCTGCTGGGAACAGAGTGCACTGGAGTTGCAAAGCTGAGAAAAGTTAACTCAAGTCACTTCTGGCCACGTTGCCACCTTCTGGCTGGAGTCTACCTGAGAAGCAGAGAGGTGTAGATTTGGGGTTGCCCTTGACAATGCCTGGGACCAATCGTTCCTGAAGAGATAGCATTTTCCTTTACAGGGATTTGCTACCTTCTTAAAGGCAGCTTGGGCTTGGCTTCTGCTAACGGCAATCAAAGGACTGTGACTAATGCATCTATTCATTTTTTATTTTGATGAACAATTTGCAATTTTTACATTGTGGCATAAAAAGACAGAACTGTGACATGTTTGACAACATACTTTTGACAGTTCTATTTCTGAAGAAGGCCCGCTGGGAAGCTGTGGGAACCTCTTCTGTGTCTTGGCTCTCTCTCCTCTTCTAAGCACACTTTCACTCAGAACTCCACAATGCAGGGTAACGATTTGATGATGATGATAACTGGGCTCCAGAAAGATTACAGCAAGCATGAGTAGGATTAGAATGAGTAGGGAGTGACAACTAGAAAAAAAAAATTACTCAAGAGACCAATATAATAATTCAAATGAGAAGGGACAAGCATTTTCACAAGGTGAGGGCCATGAAACTGGAAAGGGGAGACCCTGCAGAGACGGGGTGACTGTGGTTTGCCAACAGATTAGAGGGGGATGAAGTAAAAATAGAATGGTTTCATCTGGTAGGCCCTGCAGGAGCTCAGTTTCCTGCCTTGTGCCTGACTTACCTGATGTATATGATAATGTGTGTGTCCTAGTTAGCATTAACTGTCAACACAGCCTAGAAACCTGAAAACAGTTTTTTGTTGTTGTTGTTTTGTTTTGTTTTGTTTTTTGAGACAGGGTTCCTCTGTATAGCTTTGCGCCTTTCCTGGAACTCACTTGGTAGCCCAGGCCGGCCTCGAACTCACAGAGATCCACCTGGCTCTGCCTCCCGAGTGCTGGGATTAAAGGCGTGCGCCACCACCGCCCGGCCGAAAACAGTTTTAATTGAGTGATTGTCTTTATCAGGTTAGGCTGTGGGCATGTTGAAGGATTGATTTTCTTGATTGTTAATTGATATAGGAGAGCTCAGCCCACTGTGGGCAGTAACATTCCCTGGGCAGGTGGTTTGGATTGTATGAGGAAGCTAGCTGAGCATGAGCAGGAGTGAGCCAGCAAGTGCTGTTCCTTCATGGTTTCTGCTTGAGGTTCTGGTCTTGAGTTCCTACTGTGAGGTTCCTCAAGGATGGTCTGTAACCTAAAGTAAAAGTGAGTAAGTCCTTCTGTCTTCTAAGTTGCTTTTGGTCAGAGTGCTTTAACATAGCAATAGAAATAAATCTAGGGTAGTATATATTTCTTCTCTGTCTTCCTTGAGAAAAATTCAAATGCCCTCTTTGAGGGCAGTGGTTTTATTCAATGTTGAGTTCCAAGCATCTAAGCTAGAGACCGGCACAGAGTAGGTCTCCAATAAATAAGTACATGAGTAAGTAAATGTATAAATACTTTGTTGTTGTTTTTTTCTGAGACAGCCCTAACTGTCCTGAAACTCACTTTGTAGCCCAGGCTGGCCTCGAACTCACAGAGATCCGCCTGCTTCTGCCTCCCGAGTGCTGGGATTAAAGGCGTGAGCCACCACCGCCTGAGCTGAGCAAGCTCTTCTTAAACAACTAAACAACAGCCTGATGGCCTGACACAGAGGACAGCAGACAATCTGAGAGATGAGCGGGGCCGGAGGAGTAGAGGAGTTAAGATGGCCAGTCAGCTTGGAGTCCAAGGAATTCATGGTTGGCTGTGCAAATGGCACTGCAGCCTGGTGGCTCAGGGGTTGGGCGGCTGCTCAGGAGAAGTGAGGCTCTGGTGGGGATTATGCATCAAAGGCTGGTGGAGACTGGGATGCTGGAGGGGTCTGGGAACAAAGTTTTAGAGAAGGCCTATGGTGATGAACTTGTCCTGGTTTGCCCTGGACTTTCTTGGAAACCTGCTTAAGCCCAGACAAACTGAGATGTCTGGCCAATCTAAGAAGATGGAAGGAGAGAGGGCTGGTTGGAGATGAGGCTCCTCACAGAACCCGCTGAAGGGAAGGGTTCCAGTAAAAACAGGTCTCCTTGCTCTTACCAAAGACCAGTTTGTTTGCTTTTTAAATTAGTGTGTGTGTGTGTGTGTGTGTGTGTGTGTGTGTGTGTGTGTGTGAGAGAGAGAGAGAGAGAGAGAGAGAGAGAGAGAGAGAGAGAGAGAGAGAGAGAGAGAGAGAGCATGTATGTAGGAGCCAGAGCATGCATGGAGGTAAGGAAGTGAAGGAGGGAGTCAGTTCTCTCCTTCTTCCGTGTCACAGGATTGGACTCCGGCCATCTCATTGGTCCCCAAGGCCAGTCTTGTTCTGATCTTCCGAGTTCACATTACCTCTTAGTCCCCTGCCTCCACACCTTCCAGGAAGTACTGGATAGCTTCCTGTCAGCTCTGATAGCTGGTTTGTTTCTGGGGGGTGGGAGGTGGGGGTGGAGGGATGGGAGGGGGTGAGGCCCTAGCCCAGGCTAGTTAGAAAAATTCTGGATTCTTAAATTGTGGAGTCTGGTGCCTCAAATGGTGCTCCTCACAAAGGGCTCATTCTCAGGAACCATTTCCTGTGTGTGCCAAGGTGGGACTAAGAGTGTCAACTCTGTGGGCGCTGTGGCTGGGGACACAGGAAGCTGCCTGTCCCTTGTAAACAACACAGGCCAAGGGTAGTAGCACCTGCTTGCTGCAGCTCTTACACTGGACACTGAGTGGTGCTCAGGTCTAAACTGAGGGAAATTGTTACTAGGTACATCAAAAAACAAGAGAGCATGCCCCAGAGGAGAATTTTTAAGCCTCTTTTTAACTTGACAATGGAGTGAGCCCTTGATTGTTATAGCCTTTGGATCCTTGATTATATAAAGAACAAGTTAGCCAACAAATTGGGAATTAGCATGCAAATTTCAAAATATCTAAACATAGGCCTTATCACAAGGTCTTGTTTAAAGAAACTCAATGTTTGACTTGCAGAAAACGGGGTTATTGCCCTCGGGGAACTTTAAGCCTTACTTGAAGAAGCAAGACATACATCAAGGGATGATAAGAACCTGAGTATGTTTACAAGGTTATTTATAGGGAAGCAGAAACCAGTATTGTGTCAATTTCCCAGCCCCTTAACCTAAAATACTCAGAGCCACCTGAGTATTTATTCCCCCAAATATTGTGCATGCTAATAAACTTATCTGGGGTCAGAGACAGAGCAGCCACAATATTAAACATAAAGGATAGGCAGTGGTAGCACACACCTTTAATCCTAGCATTCCAGAGGCAGAAATCCATGTGTTCAAGGATACAGACAGGCATGGTGACTCATCACACCTTTAATCCCAGAAAGCAAGCCTTTAATCCCAGGGAGTAGTGGTAGAAAGCAGAAAGGTATATAAGGTGTGAGGACCAGAAACTAGAAGCATTTGGCTGGCTAAGCATTTGGCTGGTTAAGCATTTGGCTGGTTAAGCATTCAGGCTTTTGAGCAGCAATTCAGCTGAGACCCATTCGGATATGAGGACACAGAGGCTTCCAGTCTGAGGAAACAAGACCAGCTGAGAAGTTGGCCAGGTGAGGTTAGCTGTGGCTAGTTCTGGTTCTCTGATCTTCCAGTTCACTCCAATACCTGGCTCAGGTTTGATTTTATTAATAAGAACTTTTAAGATTCATGCTACAGGCAGGGAGAATGTCCAGTTCTTCCGGGGCAGAAGGCAAGGGGAAGTGCTTCTATAAGGAACCTTACACACTGACCTTCTAGGAAGAAGGAAACAGAAATGGATCAAACCTAAATTGGGTGTGGTGGTACATGCCTGTAATCCCAGCCTGAGTAGATAGGAAGAATCTAAGTTAGAGGCTAACCTGGGCTACATGGCAAGTTCCAGGCCAGTCTGGGTTATGAGACCTTATTTTAAAACAAAACAAAAAAAAACAAAACAAACAATAACAACAACAAAAATCTGAGAGAAAGAAAGGGTTTTGATATGTTGCTGAGAATTTAATTCCACAATGTTTATATAAGTATTATATTTATAGGGTAGGAGTGGCGGCTCCACCCCATATAATCTCTTAGGGCCCCAGGCTGATGGAGGTTTGATCATCTTGAATTGTTGCTGCCTCATCATTGGCTTTCAGGGTTGCTAGAGCAGGAAAAGAAAACTGTAGGATATCTATCAGCCAGGGATTTGAGTGGGTTGTATCACTTCCATGAAGACCCAACTGGCTAAACCCAACTCACAGTGAAAGGCATTTGGGATATGTTTGCATTCTTTCTGCCCTAAAAGAGGGAAATCGAAATAAAGTATGATAAACACTAGGAAATATATCAATCATGGCTTCTTATTCAGTCTTCCTGTGACAAGCTAACACATATTTTGTTGATCTTTATCTTCATTTTCTATAAGAAAAGCGAGGCAAAGGAAAATGAAATCACTCAAGTTCCCACAGCCAGTGAGAGGCACTTGTCCACTAGGGTTCGATTCTAACCACTCTGCCATATGCCCTTGGTCACACACATCATAAGCATGGGAATCCTGTCCCGATCCTGGGTCCCCTGTGCCTCCTCCACACAGCCGCACACAGCTTCTGGAAATGGTGTTGGACTTTCACCTGCCCGTTTATATCCCTAAGACGTCAGTTGTATAAATCCATTCCCAATACTTCTGACCCTCCTATCTTGGTATCCCATCTGTTCAGAGGACGTGGCTGAGAACTTGATTGTGAATACGACGCTGGCTGGTGAGATGCCATGTCTAAATGGGACGCATCTTGCACGGGCATCAGCCACCGTCAGCACCATTGTGTCCTCTATGTCTGCCCTTGGGTGAGGCATTCTGGTTCTCTGTCCTTAACTGCTCCCAACAGAAGTTCTTCTCATTCTTTAGGAACAAAAGTTAAATGAACTGCGTTTTTCTCCTAAATCAGTGTAATGGGACAGATTATGTACTGACAAGTAGTGGGGAAGGCACTGGCAGCTGGCACGGAGCGTGGCTGAGCAGTGGATGCACTTGGAATCCAAGATGTCTCAAGCCCTCAGAATTATTCAAGTTTCCTTATGTAACCTGTGTGTCCAAGGTCAGACTAGCACAGAAGCAATGTCGGGGCCACACTTCCAGTAACATCCACTCTTGAAACCTAATATGAACAGAGATCTTGTTTGTTTTGTTCTTTGCTACATAGTGAATACCCAAATCTACTAGAATATTCTGGAATCTAGTAGAGGTGCCATTACTCAACATGTTTGTCGAGTAAATTTGCTGACTAAATAAAGCGTTACAGTATAGTGATAGAATACCAACTTAAAGAGACCCAGGCTAGAACCTCACGGGCTGTGCGACCCCTTAAAAGGTATTCTCCTTCTCTGACCACCTTCTTCCTTATTGGTAAAATGAGCCCATTGTTGCCCGCCTGGGGTTATCACGAGATAAATGTAACCGAGGTCAACTATGTTTAGGATTTTTTTTTTCTCCCTGTTGGTTTAACAAGACACTTAAGCAAGATCTAGTCCCAAGGGCAGGCCCCCAGCAACCCACTTCCTCCCTCCATCTAGGCCACACCCCCTAAAATTTCCAGCCTCTTCCTAAATAGCACTACCAGTACCACCTGAGGACTTGAACTTGTGGGGACATTTCATATCAAGCCACAGGAACCACCTGGTCCAGTGCAGCAGGCTTTAGCCCCTACTGATAAATCCCTGCACAGAGTCCTTCCCAAGTTCCCCTCAGAAGCCTTTTGCCAGTCACCAAAGGCTTCCTGGCTGTAAACTTTACAAATCTCATAGATTTCCAATGATCTCTCTCTCTCTCTCTCTCTCTCTCTCTCTCTCTCTCTCTCTCTCTCTTGTTGTTGTCTGAAGATGAGATTTTGAGGGCCATTTTGCAGCACCCACCATGTAGGGTGCTAATGTCTCCAGCTGATTGATGGCCTTGCCTCCTATTCAAACCCAATGGCATCAATGCCCAGTCGACAGCATCCGGGCCACTGCTACAGCCAGTCCATGAAACATTAGGTGCTGGCCAGAGACACCCACTATGGCCCATCAAAGTCACCCAGTGTCTCTGTTCGGTCACTTCACTGAACAGAGACACAGAGAGACTTCAGCTGCTGAAGCAGGAAGGGCCCGTAGAGTACCAGCAGGTCACGTGTCCCACATGGCTCCGCAAACAGAACATCACCATCCATATAACTTGGGAGTGCTGTGTAGCTTCCTCTGCTCCAACACTGCACCACTCAAGTCCATGGGCTCCCCCAGGTGATTAGGATTTATTTGCCCCCACAGGCTGCTAGATGGGAGCCAGAGAGGTCTCTACCAGGTGTTTCTGAAAATCACTCCTTCCCTCAGGAGTCAAGGACATTTTCAGCAGCAGCAAATTGCACCTGCCGGTTTCCTTTACCTCCGTGTGTCCTTCCTGTGGCTCCAGAGTCCTTCCTATGAAGTGTCCTGACAGGCCTCCCCACTGACCCTCTATACAGCACCAGACAGGGCCAAGCAAGCCTCAGTTAAAGATGCTTTGCATCTAGACCAGAGCCTTGTCATATTTAAGAGAGAGAATTGAGATAGTAAAACCAAAAGGCATTAAACATTCTTGGGTCTTCCAGATCCGATCGACGGACGGTGATGCAGAGATGGCAAAGTCAAGGTCTCCTCTGGTGAGTGTTAGGAAATCGTGGCTGAATCGGAGGACGAAGTGAACAGCAGAGGCGGGACGTCCCAGCCTTCAGACCAGATGGGAGAAGAGTTCCGCTGAAACCATTAAGCAAGGAGTTATTTGCAGAGCTTGTGTCTAACGTGCAAAATACCGATAAAGCCTGAAAACCAGAAGACCTGGCGGGGGGGCCCTTGGTGAGGCTGTGTAATAGAACAACACGCTGCAAGTTCTATGCGCTCCGCCTCTAATGTTCAAACAACTCTGTGTTCTGGGGAAAACATGCCAAGCCACACTTTCTCCTTCCCCCACCAATGGACAAGGAGGAAAAAATGATTTTCAAAGCAAGTGTATCCTGGGGCTCTTATAAAACACATGGGGAACTTGTTTTTAAGGTGTGGGGATACAGCCATTGCCTCATGCCAGGCAAGTGCTAGGCACGTGCCCCACCACCAACCTGCACCCCTACTCCTATATATGTATATAATGCATAATTTTAAAGGGTTGGGGGGGAGGGGTTAAGACAGGGTTTCTCTGTGTAGCCCTGGCTGTCCTGGAACTCACTCTGTAGACCAGGCTGGCCTTGAACTCAGAGATCTGTGTGCCTCTGTCTCCTGAGTGCTGGGAAAGGCATGAGACACCACTGCCAGCCTAATCTTAAAGTTTTAAGAAGATATCATTTTATAGGTTAACAGGGTGCCTTACCTAATTGAAATGTGACATGGGGGACCTTTTTTTTTTTTCCAGTCCAGAGATGGAAGTAGAGGAGAAAAGAAAGATGAGGGGTCTGTAAGTGTGGAGAAAGAATGGGGTCAAAACTGGGGGGAAATGCCAAGAGATGAGAGGGAGATTATCCATCTGTAAGTATGTGTGGCTGAGTGCGGTTCGGTTCATGCTCCACACACTCACTCGGGGGAGTGAGCTTTTGTCAAAACGAAGGGCAGAGCTCTACAATTGGATTGATGTGACAGGAAGACGTGGTTGGGGTTCTGTTTTCAAACACGGCCTGCATGTTCAGTCCTTGGGGAGAAACAGCCATTTTGAATCCTGGTCTGTCTGGATTTCCTGTCTCTGTCTTGGGGTAGCTGGGGTGGGTGACTGCATCCGGTGGGGTTAGGGTGATTCACACATTTTATCACAGTGGCAGTTACAGCTGCAAAAGGATTCAGAGCAAAGGCAACTGAGGGGTGGGTGATGAGCCAATATTTCAGGGCTTGGCTAATCCTGCAGAGGCTGAAGCCCATAGCCGGGCCGAGTTTACTCAGCCCCAGAAAGTGTTCTGAAATAGGGCTGTCTGGGGACATTTTACCTAAAAACTGGCCTAGGCTCTACCTGTGTGGTAGAGTAACCCTGAGCCAAGGCTGTCTCTTTTCCAGTGTCATTCAAACCCTTTCCTTTTACGCTTTTTGCACAAAATGGGCACAATTAAATTTTCTCAATTTTATAAAATTGGGCACTCTGGCCATTCCCAACCTTGCTTTTTGTTTGTGTTTTGTGCAATTATAGCTTTTACTATGACCAACTTTTGAGGGGGAGGGTTTCTATTTTAAAAAGCAAGCAAACAAACCAAAAAACATGGTCTCATGTAGCTCAGGCTAGCCTCCAATTCACTATGTAGCCAAAGATGACCTCCTTCCTCCATTTCTCCAGTGCTGGGATTACAAGCATGGGCTCCTGTGGCTGACTTACAGTAAATATTTTCATGCACGCATACACACACATTTTACTGAGCACACACACATTTACTGGTAGTCATCCACCTCAAAATGAAGTCAGGTTGACCAGGATTAGCAAATGTTCTTTCTCCCGAGAGACTAACTGTATAGACTTCATATGAACACTAACTGTAACCACATCCTCTACCAACACTCAGCTCCCAAACTGTCAGGATTTGGTCAATAATTGCCAGCTTCCTTAAGTCATGCTTCCCGGTACCAGCCAGTTAGACCCAAATATGTTCTCCACGCCAATCCCGTCCTGGGTGCTCAGCTTCTGGTTAGTTTGCTTCCAATTTCCTGTGTAATCATCACCCAACAGAGCATAGTCAAAGCCCTTCCTTCCCCAAATCACCATAAAGCTCTCCCACTTCTCTGTCCCTTGGGGTCTTCGCCAACACAGTGATGGTAGCTGAGCCCTCAGATGTAGCATGTTCTTTGTAGGACTCATTTGTCCCGGGTCTCATCAGAGTGGGCTTTGTTGACACTCACCCTCCTGGCAGCTCTTACCTCAGGTAGATACAGAATCGGAAGGAAAGGCCAGACACTGAGCTCTTGGGGAAATACCTGGTTCATTCTAGAAGGCCATCTATGGAAGAAACCTAGCTTTCACATATCACACATACCTAGCCTCCAAGGCCTTGGACCCTGTGTCCTCCTTAGACTTTCAGCAACAGAAGCAGCAAAAAGCCACGCAAGATAATATATGTGCTGCCCAGTTCATATTGCCCCAGCCCATCACACTGCTGCATCGCCAGCCCATAGTGCTGTGCCAATTACCACCACAAACACTGAAGACACTTTTCAAAATATGGTCAAGCCAACTCCAGCAGGACCAGCCAGGCATTAAAACACTCAGACACGATTGTCTAAGCAGAGAAGTACATGCCAGTAAATAGGAGTCTGGGCTACGGTTAAGCAGTCACCTGGATGACAGCCCCAGAGTTAACCTTTTGTGGACAGACCTGACCTGTCATCCCCACAGAGTGGCCTGGCTAAAGAGGACACAAGGTCCTGAGATGGGAGAGGCCAGGCGCGGAAATCATCCAGACTGAAACCGTGGTGGTTTTCTTCACTGTTATTTCTCCGGGCAACCACAGAGTAGGTGGTGTGGGGGAGTCAGCTCAGGTCACTGCAGAGCAGGTGTGAACTGTCCCGTTTTGTAAAGCCTTATAGCTAGAACCATCATCCCACAGACCTGCTTCCTGACAACCTACTGTGTTTCTAGCCCCGAATTTCCTTGGGGGTTTGAAGATGTCTTTGAAGTATTTAACACCTTGGAATCACTTGCAGAACTCTGCCTCTGCTCTCATTGAGATTCCTTTATAAGCTAACAGGGCTTTTGTAGAGGCCTGGGTTCCGGGCTTACTGGGAAAAGTTTGAACAGTTCCTCTCTGGCCTAACAGTTTGAGAAATTAAGCTAGATTGTTTGTTTTGTTTTGTTTGTTTGTTTGAGACAGGATCTCATGTGTCCTAGATGAACCTCAAAATTGATACACAGTCAAGGATGACCTTGAACTTCTGAGTCCCTTGACCTCACTTCCCAAGTGTCCCCATGAACCCCGGTCCTCTAGAAGAGCAGCAAATGGTCTTTGATCACTAGGCCATTTCCAGCCATGCTATACCCCTTTGCCTATCCATGTTTCTCTATCAAATAGACTTTTAAATTTTACTCAGCATTATTACAGAACACACTTGGTTTAATGTCTGCAAACCTTCTAAGTTAATAACATCTTAATTACATCATTCGAATCCCCTTTTTGAGACTCAAGAGTGTTTAACCTACCCATGGTCACACAGCCAAGAGGGTCCACAGGCTCAGCTGACAAAATCCGAGGCAGTGTTGGTGGTGGGGACTGGTGGACTGGGTGATGGTGACTGTAGAATTTCTGCTCTCTTTAGAGCTGGGGGTGCTTCCCCCAACTGTCCTCCTCCTGGGGTGAGCAGTGAGTCTAAGGGCTTCCAAGGCACATGGAGAGGGACTTGTGGCTGCAAATAGCCTCCAGGTAATTAATCTTCATGCCCTTTATGCAAGGGAGTGCATACATGGGCCATCTTTTGTGGGGTCTTAATGGAAGGAAAGGCTGGAGACAGAAGAAGTTAACTGGCTTCTGGGGCAGTTCTGGACACACACTAGAACCGGGCAGGTCACTTCCTGCTCGTAAAGGAAAGGTGGAAGAAAAAAGCAACAGAATGTTCCTACTCCTTCTCCTACTCGGCCAGCTGCAGAGAGTGAAACAAACGAGCTTCTATAGTTGGAATCCTTTGTTTGAATACAGGTTAAATTTGGCTTCTCTGCTTAGACCCCAGGTCAGGCAGCTGAAGCCCTATGGCTTCCCACAAGGCAGTAAATAGTAGCTCTCGGAAAAATGACTGTGTTGTTTCAAAGGGGGAGACAATTTATTAGAAGACTCAAAAATTTGTATGAGTCCAGAATGAATCAAGGGATTCTCCCCTCCTCTCCTTGCCACCACCAGCCCCAACAAGTAATGCTCCTTAACCTCCTTCCCTGTCGCATTTAGCTAACAAAACCACCTGATAATGAATCTCATTCTTGTCCAAGTAGGAAAGGGCCAGTGCTAAGTGGCCTGAGGCAGAGTCCCGGAAGTCCACAGGCTGTTGGCCCATGAAACGGCAGATCCACTTTGCTTCCTGCCCTGGCACCAGTTCCACTATCCACCAAGACGGTAAACTGAGTGCATTCAGGACTGTCCAGGGCTGAGAAGGAATCTGCCCTGTCTAATTTCTCCCCTTCCTCGCACAAATGCTCCTGCAAAGCTTCCTGCTTCTCAGGTCCTCACACCTTCCTCAGCTTTTCCCAGAAGGAAGCTGGTGGGGATCACATATGCATAGGCAATGGATCCATTCTGTACTTTCTCACCTTCTGACTGAGGTGTCTAGGCCCTAGACACTTAAGAAAGAACAAGCCAGAAGCAGAGAAGTGTCATTGTGTTTGTCCTCTGGTTGTGTTCCTGGCCAGCTCCCCAGCCAGATCGAGCTCTTGAATTCTCAGGTCCTGCTCTGGGATTTATGAAACACCAACCCTAGGGCACTGAAGCCCCAAGGGAGGGGTGGCTGTCAACTACCTGCTGCTAGAAGAAAGTGGATCTGTCAGAGTCATCACTTGTTTCAGAATATTTGTTTCACTATGCAAAGATGTGTGGCATTTGTTTTATGTTGAAAAATATTTCTTTAACTATGTGAAGTTGTGTTGCATTTGTTTAATTATGGAAAGAAGTGTTGCTGTTTTACCTTACCTGCCCAAGGCACCTGATTGGTCTAATGAAAAGCTGACCAGCCAATAGCGAGAGAGGAGATATAGGTGGGACTTCTGGGCAGGGAGAATAAGTAGGAGGAGGAATTTAGGCTGGGGGGAGAAAGAAAAAGAGACACCAGGGAGACTAGAGAGGCTAACCAGCCAGACATGGAGGAAGCAGGAAAGTAGGACATATAGAATGAAAGAAAGGTAAAAAGCCCCGAGGAAAAAAACATAAATGAATAAGAATAGGTTAAATTAAAAGAGCTAGTGGGACAAGCCTAAGCTAAGGTCAAACATTAGTAATAATAGCAACAATAATCAGAAGAAGAAGAAAAGAAAGAAGAATAAGAAAAATGAGGAGGAGGAGGAGAAGAGGAGGAAGAGTAGGAGAAGGAGGAGGAGAAGGAGGAGGAGAAGGAGGAGGAGGAGGAGGAGAAGAAGAAGAAGAAGTTGTCGTCTCTGTGTCTTTATTTGGAAGCTGGTTGGTGACCCAAATAAAATGCCAACTACAATCACTCATTGCTGGGCTGGGCTACAAGCTTTAGACAAGGGCACACAGCAAGCTTGGGCCGGGATGGAGTTTTGACCTGAAGAAACCTTTCTGAAGAGAACCAAAAAAAAAAAAAAAAAAAAAAAAAAAAAAACAAAACTGTTAGCTATATTAACCCAGGTTAAAAAAAAAAAAAAAGTCCAGAAGTGAGTCTTGGGCTTTTTTGAGGGGCAAGTTTTAGAGCAGCCATTATTTAGTTCTGGAAAAACCCATGTAATTAACAATGCAAATTTAGGGGTTGAGTAGCTGGAAGGCAAAGGTGCTTTAGTGATGGAGTGAGCAGGTGGGTCTATGCTGGAGTCCGATGTGATCTTTGCTATTTCCTTAGGTTCAGAAAGGATTTGTTGAGGAATGAGGCCTGTGGCAGGCTGCTACTCAGAGAGTTGGCTGTGCCCTGGCACAACTCCCTGTGGATGAACAACGTGCTTTCACAGAGGTGTCATAGGAAACCTGGGTATCGGCAGCTCCCAACCAGAGCTGGGAGGATTACTCACGGAGCCTAGCCTGTTATGCTGCTGGGGTTCTCCAGGAGAGAACACCTCGGCCTCGACAGTCATGCTCATAAACAAGCACCCTGGTGTTAATGTGGAGTGATGGAGTTATGGTGGTGTCACTATGGATCTTTGTCACCTAGAGTTCTGTTGACAGTCTTTCAGATTCTGTTCATCTCTGAAGAGCACATGCCTTTTATAAGATCCCAAATAGTAATGAACAAACCATAGAGTGGATATGATTTGTTTATTGCAGAGAAACATAGATAGACATGTTTGTGTCTTTCCACTATGTCAGAATTTATCAAATAACAATCAGTTTATACTGTGTGGTGTTGTTGGGACAACTTACTAAGTTGTCCCAATTTCCCTTGATAGCTGGCCATCGGCAGTCATGGGTTCGATCCCAATCTTAATTACTAGATTATAATTACAATAATAACTCTCAGATCATGCACTATTCTTCATGAAGTATGTAATATATATTACAGAGTATCTACAAAAGAGGGCCTTAAAAAAAAAAAGCTGCAGAGTTCAAAGACATCTTATGAAAGCAGCGTCAGCTACAGATACAAGGAGTCACTGCAGGTGGGTAGATAGTAGTCAACTCATTTGAAGAGCTGCTGCAGGCTTGCAGAGCTAAAGAGCAGAATCTGTAGGGTTGAACTGCAGTCAACAACACCTCCAATCCCAGAAACCAAGAGGGCTAAAAAACAATGGTGAGTTTGAGGCCAGTTTGCTATACATTGAAACCGTGAACATGACAATAAAGTAGAAAATAAATTATATTGGAAAGTAAACAAGGAAAAGGATTTCCTGTCCATCAATGAATGAACAGATAAAGAAAACATGTGTATTCATGATAGCATCACTTAGCCACAAAGAAGATTTAAATTGCATCATTTGTAGGGATGTGGATGGAGATGGAGAAAATCACGTTAAGTGAAATAAGCCATATTTAGAAAGACATTACATGTTTTTGTTCATACATGGACTCCATAAAAAAATTAAAAGTAAATAAATAGGGCTAGAGAGATGGCTCAGCAGCTAAGAGCACTTGATGTAGGATATTTGTACACCGTGTGAAAATGTATTGCTGTGATTGGTATAATAAAAAGCTGAACGGCCAATAGCTAGAAAGAAGTTAGGCGGGACTTCCGGGAACAGAGAGGACTCTGGGAAGAAGGGCAGAGATGCCAGGAGACACGGAGAGAAAACAGGAGGTGCAAGATGGAAGAGAGGTAATGCCATGTGATAGGAAGTAGATTAATATAAATGGGTTGTTAGAAGAGCTAGTAGGAACAAGCCTAAGAAACAGGCTGAGCTTTCACAGTTCATAAGAAGTCTCTGTGTCATTATTTGGGAGCTGGTGGGACAGAGAAAGATTGCTTCTCTCCCAGAGGCCCTGGATTTGGTTCTTGGAGCCCATGTTAGATGGCTCACAACAATATGTAACTCTAGTTCCAGAGTTTGGATCCAATGCCCTCTTCTAGCCTCTGAGGGCACCTGTACATATGTGGCATACACACATGCATGCAAATGAAACAAAACGTAAAAGTAACAGATGACATTAAGTTGGGTATGGTGGTCCTCGCCTGTAATCCCTGTATGCCAGAGGCAGAAACAAAAGGATCAGGACCCAGCCCGGGCAACATGGCATGTCCAGGGCCAATGTGGGGCACATGAGATTCGGTCTCAAAAAGCAAAAAATTAAAAACACATGAAATAGCCAGGCGGTGGTGGTGCATGCCTTTAATCCCAGCACTCGGGAGGCAGAGCCAGGCGGATCTCTATGAGTTCAAGGCCAGCCTGGGCTACCAAGTGAGTTCCAGGAAAGGTGCAAAGCTACACAGAGAAACCCTGTCTCGAAAAACCAAAAAAAACAAAAAAAACAAAAAACAAAAAAAAGAAACCCCAAACAAACAACAAAAAAAACCACATGAAATTATTCAGAGTCTATTAGAGAAGAAGATAGGAATGGAGGAAGGGAGATCAACATAAAGAATTGGGGGGATGGGTGTGACCAGAGTATATACATATGTGACTGTGTCACAATAGAACCCATTATTCTGTGCAACTAATATGAACTAACACTTTTTAATTAAAAAAGAAAGAAAAGGGACTTTCTGAAAGTAAGATACTGCTGCTGCAGCCCCATGCCCTTTTCTTGGAAAGAAGCTCATTATTTCACAGAAAGTCCGCCCGGCTCTTGGCTCTATATTGCAAGAAGCCTGTTCCTGAAGGTGTAGCTCTAGCTAAATATAGCCCAGGTATTCAGTCTGAGAGCAAGGGATGCCCATCCCCATTACCCCTGGTATCATGTTCAAACCTAAAGAATTCAACGTCTTTAGCAGCTACAGACACAAGATTCTGTTTTCTCCCATATGAAACTGAACTCCCTTTTGGCCAGAAGGATGGAGACACTTTAGACCTTCACATTACTAATTCAGGAAGATAACGAATTATTTGGTCCAGCTTCCTCATTTAACAGATAAGAAACCAAGGGCAAGGGCCATAGTTGCTTAATGGCTACACAGCAGGTGTATTGACTATCTTCTTTCAACACACACACACACACACACACACACACACACACACACACACACACACACTGTCCTTGCTAAGAGAAACCAATGGAATTTGATGAAATGCTAACATAACTGGCATACTCAGAAAATGCAGCTGGGAAAAACATCTTTCTCTTGCAGCAGCAGGAGAAGGACAAAATTCTCAGGACAGTTCTTTTCATATATCTGTAACTGAATTTTGTGGGTTAAAATTTGGGTTAAAAATCTAAATTGAGGGGCTGGAGAGATGGCTTAGAGGTTAAGAGCACCGACTGCTCTTCCAGAGGTCCTGAGTTCAATTCCCAGCACCCACATGGTGGCTCACAACCATCTGTAATGAGATCTGGTGCCCTGTTCTGTATACATAATAAATAAATAAATCTTAAAAAAAAAAAAAAAGTCCAAAAAAAAAAAATCTAAATTGAGAGCCAGATGTAGTTAGTGGGCATGCCTGTAGTCCCAGCTACTAGAGAGTTGGAGGAAGGAAGATTATTTGAGCCTGAAAGTTCAAGCCCAGCCTGGGCAACATAATGAAGCCATGTCTAAAAATCAAAAGAAAGGAAGAACAAAAAGAAGGAAGGAAGGAAGAAAAATCTAAAAATTTTTCTAAAGTAATGAAAGTAATAAAAATATGATATCTCTATGATTTATGTAGGAATTAGTAACCTTTGTAAGGAAGACACATAATCCCAAATTATAAATAAAAATAACTATGGATATGTCTGAATAAAAAAAAAGCTGTAAACAGGCTGGAGAGATGGCTTAGAGATTAGTAACCTTTAAAAGGAAGACACATAATCCCAAATTATAAATAAAAAAAAACTATGGACATGTCTGAATAAAAAAAAAAGCTGTAAACAGGCTGGAGAGATGGCTTGGTGTCTAAAGAAAGCTACATGGGCCGGGCGGTGGTGGTCCACGCCTTTAATCCCAGCACTCGGGAGGCAGAGGCAGGTGGATCTCTGTGAGTTCGAGGCCAGCCTGGGCTACCAAGTGAGTTCCAGGAAAGGTGCAAAGCTACACAGAGAAACCCTGTCTCGAAAAACCAAAAAAAAAAAAAAAAAAAGAAAGCTACATGGAGGCATCTAGCATTGATCTTAGATGACCAAGAGGTCAGAGCTAAGAGCTAAAACCTTACCCTTCCTCCTGCAGTGGTCCTACCTCTCCGAACTAACTACCCCTGTGTTAAAGTCTTTATATAGTGTTCCTGTTCTGCCTTCTCATTGGTTGTAAACCCAACCACATGACCGCCTCATCACAGCCTGTCTGTATAGGCCTCCAGGTTTTCCTTGCTTGGTATTGAGATTAAAGGCATGTGTGTCCAATAATGGCTGTATCCCTGAACACACAGAGACTTACCTAGCTCTGCCTACCAAGTGCTGGGATTACAAGTGTACGCCACCACTGCCCTGCTTTCCTATGGCTTGCTAATAGCTTTTAGGGGTTAAGAGCACTGGCTGCTCTTCCAGAGGTCCTGAGTTCAATTCCCAGAAACCATATGGTGGCTCATAACCATCTGTAATGAGGTCTGGTGACCTCTTCTGGCATGCAGACAGAACACTGCATACATAATAAATAATTAAAATATTTTTTTAAAAAAAGCTGTAAACAATATGTATAACCAGTGGTTAATGTCCGCATATAAATGTTTTTCAGTAAACAAACACAAAAAGCAAAGACAGCTCAATAGAAAAATGCACCAAGTATATGAACTGGATAATCACGAAAGTGATACAAAGTTTCACTGTGTGCATGAACAGTGATTTTAGGGAAGTGGATTATCACTGTGATTTCAAGTCCCTCCCAGCTTCAGAGCCAAGCAGACAGAAGTCATTGGCAAGGGCTGTTCTCTAGGGAGGTAGGTTTCTCACAAAGCTCACACGGAACAGCAGTCATTGTTTACTGACACCTGGCCTTATTTAATTCATTCCAGGAATCTAGAAAGGCCCACCATGATGGTAATTCCTGTAATTCCCAAAGTGGGGAGACTGAGGCAGCAGCATTGGGTAACTACATACTGAGACTCAAAAAGAAAAGAAGAAGAAGAAGAAGAAGAAGAAGAAGAAGAAGAAGAAGAAGAAGAAGAAGAAGAAGAAGAAGAAAGCAAGGGCTCAATGGTAGAGCACTTGCCCAGCATGCATAAAGCCTTGGGTTTGAATACTAGGTTGGTAACATCCTCTTAGACAGAAACTCGGTGTTTGTATATAAAGATCTTACTGAAAGGCAACAAAATCACAGTGAGGTTAAGACATAAAAGTTGAACTTTCCCAGATAATAGACCTAATAGACAAGAGTATGCTCCTGCCTCTAGGCTTGGTGTCTAGAGAAAGCTACATGGAGGCATCTACCATTGATCTCTGTAATCACCCATTGCTGCTAAGATTATACTGTCAACTAATTATAGCTAGACCTTACTATGAGTTTTCTGTGTGTTCTCTTTCCCATACCCAGCTGAAGGGCAACGTTTATCATCCTGATTTATTAAAGCCATGCAAGTTAAAATGTGATACAGGTCTATAGAGCACATAGATTTTTGTCTAACTGATCAGTTAAGAGTTATCTGTAATGTCTAATGGTGACAGAAGAGGGTTAAAATACAATCCACTACATTGTTGGTAAGGGAATTTCTTTAAAAAGTCATGCATATGTGTGTGGTGTATGTGTTTGTGTACCTGTGTTTACATGTGTGGGCATGCTTGTGTACTTGTGTAAGCATGTGCACACAGAGGCCCAAAGCTAACTTTGGGAGTCTTCCTTCACCCTGTCCATATTACTCTTTGAGGCAGGACCTCTCAGTTGAACCCAGAGCTCACCAGTGTGGCTAGTCTAGCGAGGCAGTTTGCTCTGGGGACTCTTGGTCTCTACCTCCTGCGTCCCAAGTGCTGGAATTACAGGAGGGTTGCCATGCCTACCCAGCATTTTTACATGGGTTTCAGGAATCTGGACCTCACTCCTCATGCTTGTTTAAGAAGTGCTTTATCCAATAAGCCATCTCCCCAGCCACTGTGATTATCAATAAAGCTCACTGAATATCAGTTATGAATCCCTTTGACCTAGCAGTTATGACTCAGAACTATGTGCCACTACTTATTGCAGTCTCATTTCTATCTGAAACCCTTGGGCTGAAGATGTAGCTTGGTGGCAGAACCATATATGCTTAGTATATGTGAGGAGGCGCGTTGATTTGTTGGGGCCACAAAACAAAACACCTACAAAAACCCTACATGGCCCTTAGTAATAGAAACGATGAAACGAACTAGAGCATATCTTTCTCTTTTCCCAGAAGCAGACCGCATGACCAGTACAAGGTACATGTTTGAGCAGCTTTAAGTGGATAAACTGGGGAGTGGTACAGGGAAGGGCAGGCAGCCAATGGCAGGAGCAATTGCCTGTTGCTCCATAAACGAGAGCAACCGGAGTGTAAACTTTCAGGGAAACTGTGAAAGCAGTACCGAGTGCATGCCTGAAGACCGTCCCAGCTGAGAGCCAGAGAGCCAGAGTGCTTCCATTCCAACGGCTTTGAGTCACTTAAGGCTTTGTCCCCAGTGCACACCAATCCCCAAGCCCTTCCTACGGTCAAATTAGCTTTGGTGGCTGGAGAGAAGCAGCCAAGAAGAAGGAGCTACCGGCCATCAGAAGTCAGGCTGCTATGTGTAGAAATGATAAGGGTTTCCAAGGAGCTTTGGGCAGAACACTGGCCATGCCAGCCACACACCCTAATAAACACAAAGGGGCCTTTGGAGAGAATGGCCTCTTACAAGATAAGCAAGGTACACATGAATGTTTATCAGTGCCTCTACTCTGCTTTACATTTTATTTTATTGAGGAAGTCTCACTAAGTAGTTCATGCTGGCCTTGAACTCTCCATCTTCCTGTCTTAACCATTGTGACTACTGGTGTGTGCCACCATGTCTGGCTAAGGCTGTGCAGCCTTATGACAATTTCCTTTATGGTAATTTGTTTTTTTTTCTATGGTAATTTCCTCTGAAGAGAGCAGAATGGAGGAGAAAGTGGGTTCTCATTTTCTATTTTATATATTTCTGGGCTTTGTTTTGTTTTCACAACAAACCCAAAGGCCATCTTCTTTCTTTCCTTTCTGAGTACTTTTTAAATTTAAAAAGTGGGTGCTGCTGTAACTCAGTGGTAGCATATTTTCCTAGCATGTGTGAACCTGAGTTTAATCCCCAACAACAGGTTTTTCTCTTTCTTTCTTTCTTTCTTTCTTTCTTTCTTTCTTTCTTTTTTTTTTTTAAGTTAAACAAAGGAGCTCGGTGTCATTCAGAGGTAGAGCACTTGTTCTAGGTCCAGTTCCCATTAACTAGGGGGTGGAGTGTGGGTAAGAAAACAGAAAATACATTTGTTAATTGACCATTTAACAGTTTTTATCCAGTGGGCCATGTGGCAGGCTCCATCTCAGACACCTGCAGGAGTAGCTGAGAAATGTCACTCACGGATCTAACCGTCACCTTGGAGACGAGACCCCTTCCAGGACTTAAGAGACTGAGCAGTAAAAACTAACAAGTGAAGGAAGTACTTAAGTCACCTTTGCAATTTCTTTGTATTGACGGAGAGTTGGTTTATGCCCTCAAAACATCTATGCCATTCTGGAAGCTTCTGAAGTCATGCCTTTATGACTTGCAGAGTTTTGGGGACACTGGTCTAGTTAAAAGAGGAAACTACCAACCGTAGCGGTGCATGCCTATAATCCCAGCACCTGGAAAGCATCCGGGAGGCTGAGTAGGAGGTTGCCATGAGTTGGGGGCCAGCCTGGGCTACATAGTAAGTTCGAGGCCAGCCTAGGCTACCATGTGAAACTCTGGGGAGAAGAGAGAGAGACAGAGACAGACAGAGTGGGGTGGGTGGGTGCAAGAGTGGGGGCAGAGGTCCACAGCAGAGGAAGTGTCTTAGTATGTGTCTGGAGAGCCCTGGGTTTGACCCCAAGCACCACCAAATGCTAGTACGTGTCTGTAAGTCCAGCAACTCCAGGAGACAGAAAGAAAAGAAGTCTGAGTTCTAGGACAGCTGCATCACACAGTGAGAACAGAGGCCTAAGAGCACAGTACTAAGTTGTGAATGTTTTCACTTGGAGCCTGAACAGACCCTGTTCATTGACAAGTGGTAAGGGTGGTGCTTTTTCACACCAAATTACTTCACAGTGTTTGTTCACACCCAGCAGGGAGGCCGTCTTGGAGACTAGTGTTTGGTTTGGTTTGCACTCCTGGGCAGATCCTGCCTCTGAAGAGATAAGTGTTTGGCTGCTTCAGGTCCAGGGATTATAAATGTGACCCCAGCTCTTCCCTGGATCACTGCCTGGAATTCCTGACAATAGCAACATAGGAGAACGGAAGGTTTGAGGGATTTTGTTTTGTTTTTCTTTAACGGAGAAAACCATGCAAACACTCTACTATTGAACTATATCCCCAACACACACACACACACACACACACACACACACACACACACACACATATCGCCTTTTTGTTGGTGGTGGTGGGTTTTTTTTTTTTTTTCCGAGACAGGGTTTTTCTCTGTAGCTCTGGCACCTTTCCTGGAACTCGCTCTGTAGCCCAGGCTGGCCTCAAACTCATAGAGATCTGCCTGAAAGGCATGCACCACCACCGCCGGCTTCCTTTTTTTTTTTTCATTAAAAAACAAAAGGCCCACAACTCTTCATGTAGTTTAGGAACTTACCAAATGCTTGATTGACATTTTATAAGTTATCAGCCCAGTTTCTTTCAGAAAATGTTCTGGAAGAGTACCACGGACAGAGAATGGGAAACACCCGGGCCTTGGTTCTTGTACCAGCTGTGCCTGTATTAGCCGGGCGACCTCAGGGAAGTCATCCATTCACCAGTCCTGTATATGGAAGGCTTCATCCTTCTGAGTCACAAAGATAAAAGACACACTTTCTGTCTCCTGAGAGCATACAGAAGACCAGAGCAGAAGCCGATGTTAGTAAATAACCCGGGGAGAGCAGCCTCAAGGTGAGGCACCCAGCTGGGGCGTGGGGGTGGGGGGGAGGGCAGGAAGTCTCCTACGCTCTCCGAGTTTCAGTTTCTCAGCTGTGAAATGGACTTGTATGCATTGGTGCAATACACCAGACATACTTCAGTTCCAGATGCAGCCCCTGCAGTGACTCACACATGTCTATTTGTGAGTGGGAAAAAAGCTTGATAGTTCTCATCATCTCTCTACCTAGGACTCTTGTGCAGCACGGTCTTGCCTTTCTGCCCGAGTGCACAGCACCCGCATTCAACACCCACATCACTTCTTGGCTCCCCAGGATGCATGCTGGGCTCTACCTCTGAGATGCATCCTCCGCCCTCCAGATGTGCTTACTATGTAGAGGTGCCCAAGCTCACAGAACTGAGATTTGCTAGATGTGTAGAAGCGGGTCGCAGCTGAGCCCACGGAGTCCAAAATGACCTGGAGAAGACAAAGAACGAAGAGGAGAATAGAGAGTGGAAGGGAAGGGACAGGGTCAGGAAAGCTGGAGGCAAACGATCCCAGCTCCTGGGAGCCCAGCCTGGCCTGAACAGAGATGGGGGAGGTGAAGGGCCTGGACCGGCCTGGAGGCTCAGGACGAGGAAAACAAGGAGAACGGTCCTTTGTCTTTTTTTCCTTTTTCAGCAGCCGTTTTTATTTGTCAGAAGCTCTGTCTTCTAGGGGACAAAGTCAAGATGAAATTAAGAAAAGAACACAGACTTCCTAAATAATTAGGGAGCCCACACCACCGCTGCAGAAACCCGTGTTCCCTGGCAAGGGTTCATTTAAACTGCGTTTCTCACTCATTAAGGTCCACAGTCACTCATTCACTTGGTGCTAGCCTTGGGTGGGGTACGAAGTTGCAGGAGACTCAGCTCCTGATTCCCATTTGATTCTAGTAAGCATTTCCTGGGCATCCTCTCTGGGCCAGACACTGGACTCCATCCTAGAATTAAAAAGGAGAGTACAGCTTCTTACCTTATCATCTGGTTGATTTGCTAATAGAATGTCTCTATGCTTAGAACACCCTAAGCATTGCCTTGAACAGACATTATTCTCGCTTGTGATTCTGTCGGTTCTCTGGCCTTGTTGGGAGAATAAATCCAGAGGATTTATTCTGGAGTCTTGGCAGTTCAGCTTTGAGCTCACAGTGTGTGTGACTGAGAGAGAAAAATGGTCTGTTTCCCTATCTCTCCCCCACAGGCTTAACAATGCACCTGGCTGGGTCAGGAACATTCACTTTGTTCTCCAAGTGAGGTGCTCCACACACACAGTCATTTTTCTGGCTCTCTAAAATGCTTGCCTCTACCCTCCAATTTCCTACCTTTCTCTTCCACCTGTCTTGTTTAATAATTAGGCTGCTTTAATAACTGCTGTTGATGGGGGGAGGGAGTGAGATTGCTAGGGCTTACAAGACCTTGGGGAATACAACAGCTTCTGTTGCCAGAGTCCTCCCGCTCTGAACAACTCCCAGGGCGTACTGCAAGCGAAAAGGCTGCTCTTTCCTGCACAGGACTTGACTGACCTTGGTTCATTCTGTCCCCAAGGGTCTCGCTAAGGCTTAGGTTCCTGTCCCCAACTTGTGTTGTTCCTACTCCTGGGGCTTTTTACTAATGGCATTTGGTCACTGCTTTACTCCTGGGGTTTTTTTACTAACGGCATTTGGTCACTGCTTTTCAGGTACTCACTAGGTCTGGAAACCAGAGCAGACTGGACTGAGCATACAGAAAAAAGGAAGCAGTCGAGGCGGCTGGGAAACTGCAGGGAATTCAGGAGGCCTTCTTGGTAGAGCACCTGTCGGCTCAAGTACACTCATGCACCGGCTTCAGGACAAGCGATGAGTACCTCTCTACCTAGGAGAGTGTAACCAGAGAGAGACGAAGATGGAGATGAAGATGGGACACCCATTACACACAAAGGGAGAGCCAGAGAGACCTTCATGTACACTAAGAAGCTACGCAGTGTGGGGCAGGAGTACTGGTTTCGGAGTGACGTGGATGTGGGTTCAGATGCCAGCTCCGCAACTGACTGGCAGATGATCTTAGGCTTGTCATTTAGTATCTCTAGCTTTGGTTTTCCCATTATAAAATGCAGTTAGTAATTCTTTTCAAAAAGTATTTGTTTATTTAGGGCTGGAGAGGTGGCTCAGCCTTCGAGAGCACTGGCTGTTCTTCGAGAGGACCTGGGTTCAATTCCAAGCACCCACATCGCAGCTCACACCCATCTGTGACTCCAGTTCCAGGCTTTCTGACACCCCCACACAGACATACATGCAAGCAAAACACCAATGAACATAAATAAAATAAATTATGTATTTAAAATATCGGTTTATTCTGTGTGTGTGTTATGTGTGTATGTGCATCACATGTGTGCAGGAGTCCATGGAAACCAGAAGAGGGTATTAGACCCCTTGAAACTGGACTTGCAGGCAGTTGTGAGTCATTTGGGTGCTAGGAACCAAACCCAGATCCTCTACAGTAGCAGTAAATGCTCTTATAACCACTGAGCCATCTCCTTAGCCCCAGTTAATAATTCTTCACAGACATTTGGGAACAGATGATATACTGTGCTAAGATACCAGCATGCACTAGGCATTCAATGAGCAGCATTAAGGCATGCATGGTGGAGTGGTACACCGTGGTTCCAGCTACTCAGAGGGCTGAGGGTGGAGGTTCACTTTAGTAGTGCAAGAGACGCCTGGGCCAACTCATCTTAAACACGGGAGTGGGGAACAGGAAATAAGTGACACCTGGCACTGTTTTTTGGACTGCCTTTTCTGTACTAGTTCCTGAGCTAGGCTGGGGAGGATATGTATAGAAAATGTGTTGTGACAAATAGGAGTGTCTGTTGAATGTTCCTGAGAGCTGTTTCGAGGGTTCCCTGGTAAAAGATTAGCTTCCTCTTTCTCAAACCTGAACTTCCTGTTGGACAAGGGGCACTGAAGGCGCCAAGGGGCACGAGGGGAGTATTCACGGCACTTTGGCCACCAGTGGACTCCTAATCTCCGAACTTTGAGAAAAGTTCCTCTCATTTCGAACTACACACACACACACACACACACACACACACACACACACACACACAGGCTGCCGAGGGCCACTCCTCGGATGAACGGCCCTATGATACATTCCATTGCACCCAAACGATCTCACTTTCCCACGGGATCCAAAGAGTATGGTTCTGTAAAACCGCTGCTTTCCCAAGTTTCACCTGTACCTGTGATGCCATGAGTACCAAGGGTTCTGCCAGAGCAGAAAGGCCGCCTCCCTTCAGTAAACAGTGATTACGATACTTGATGAGAAGAAGCACTGTGGTTAAGTTATCCCACAGGGTCGGTCCTCTTGGAGGAGGTGCTGTTTGAGATAAACTTTGAAGGGAGCATTGGTGAGGAGGTGTGGGCCTGCTTCTGTGTGAGTCTCATCAAAGGGAGGAGCATATGGAAAGACATACGGAAAGGCATTCTAGGTCCTGATTGCCCTAAGTGTTGAAGTTGTGGTGATGCAGCAGGAGATGATGCTGGGGGGGTGTACACTAGACTTTGAGGATTGTCATTAAAAAATAAAAAAAGCCGGGTGGTGGTGGTGGTGGCGGCGGCGGCGGCGGCGGCGGCGGCGGCGCACGCCTTTAATCCCAGCACTCAGGAGGCAGAGGCAGGCGGATCTCTGTGAGTTCGAGGCCAGCCTGGTCTACAAAGTGAGTTCCAGGAAAGGCACAAAACTACACAGAGAAACCCTGTCTCGAAAAACCAAAAAAAAAAAAACCAAAAAAAAAAAACAACCAAAAACCAATTTACTTTGGAATTAAAAATACTCGAGGCAGATATGCACATTGGGAAGATTCTCCACCAGCTATAGGAATTCAGAGGAGCAAGACTGGAAGCTGATACAAAGATCCAGGTGGAGGAGGTGCGTATATAAAGTAGGTTAACTCAACACGAAGGTTTTAGATAAAATATGACAGGACGGAGAGAAAAATTCAGCAATCTGCAGTTCTTTCTTTTGTAACTGAAGCAATTAAAGACCAAAGAGACTTCATGACTTTCAACTATTTGACTTTCTGTACTCCCAAGGCCCCCACCCCCCAAGGAAATGCCAAGAAAGTTCGCAAGACATGGTCAGTTTCAAGGCCTTTTTCTCTAGGTATATTATTCTCGGTCTTTGGAAGTCTAAGAGAAGGGCAGGGACAAGGGACTTCTAATTAGGAGTAGATTAGGAGAAGGAAGGCAGAGACTGTAGGGGTCTCTTTTCCTTCCTCTGTGGTCTCTCAAAGCATCTTTCATTTTAGAGGAATGTGGGTTTTATTTGTAGAACTGTAGCCTCTAGCATGTTGGTTTATTTGTAGAAGACTTGGCAAATGCTATTATTTCCTATCAAATATAACACACCCAATTTATTAATGTTTGAGAATGCCTGGGAGTTGAGCCTGCAATGTAAACAAAGAGGCAGACATTCAATCTGATTCAGAGTGTGTGGGTGCTTGCAGACTCTGTCTGTACCAGTGTCCCGGCTCACACTAATCACTGACAGCTTGGCATGGGTTGTATAGATCACTTGAGATGCACACTGAATAATACTGTGCTACAAGTAATGCTTAACAAAGAGGGAAACTGAGGCCTAGAGAGACTATCTATATGAACACCAAGTAAGCAAGCACTGTTCGGGTTCAGGACCCAGAAATCCCTGACCACATCTCCTTTAGTTGGCACAGGGACTTGTCCCCTTTTCTACTGTATCCCTAATCTGTGCAAGTCCATGGCTAGATAATTTCAAATAATCATCTAGACATAAGTTATATTCAACTTTTTTTTATTTGCTAGGTAAAATTTTTATTAAACATTTCATTTGATATTCATACGTACATATACTATGCTTAGATCCAGTCCCCCTCATCCCCTCTCCTCCAACCCTTCCCTGTCCCTCTATTTCCCCTCCAGCTATATATGTTCTCTGTCTTTTTCTTTTTCTTTTTTTCAGTTTAATACCCCAGGAGTCCATTTACTGTTGTCTGTCTGTGCATATGTGTAGGTCTGTCGGTGGGAACATGAGCAGCCTCTTGGGGGCCATAGCACTGAAGAGACTCCTTCCTCCAGCAGCCAGCAGCTGACAATGGCTACTTGGATATGGGTAGGACTTCTGAACCCTTTCCCCATGCGGGCTGGGGTTTTGGTTGACTTGATCTTCTGTAAGTTCTGTGCATGGAGTCCTAGCCATTGTGAGTTTATGTGTGCTCTCATATCTAGAAAATACTGTCTCACTATAGACATCTATTCCCTTTGGCTTTTTTTTAATTTTATTTTTTTGGTTTTTCAGACAGGGTTTCTCTGTGTAGCTTTGCACCTTTCCTGGATCTCACTCTGTAGCCCAGGCTGGCCTCGAACTCACAGAGATCCGCCTGGCTCTGCCTCCCGAGTGCTGGGACTAAAGGCGTGCGCCACCACCGCCCAGTTTCCCTTTGGCTTTTAAAATCTTTCTGCTTCCTCACCCATGATCAGCTGAGCTATTGCATGAATCGTAATTGGTCTTAAAATAAAAACCCAGAGCCAGATATCGGGGTAAATGCTGAGAGATAAGAGGAAACAAGCCACAGCTATTTCTCATCTTGCCAACTCCTCAGCCGAAAGGGAAAGATCCTTGTCTCCACGAATCCTCAGACTGAATAAATGCTCTTGAGTCTTCAGCCAAAGGGGGGCAGAACTCCTGTCTCCTCCCACCTCATATTCCTTTCTCTGCCCAGCCGTATCATTTCCTGTCTCAACCTTCCTAGTGCTAAGATTAAAGGTGTGTGACTCCCAAGTACTGGGATTAAAGGTGTGAGCCATCACTGCCCGGCCTTTTCTCTTTTAGGCTGGATTAATCCCATGTAGTCCAGGGTGGCCTTGCACTCACAGAGATCTGTCTGCCTCTGCCTCCGGAGTGCTAGGATTAGAGGTATGTGCCACCACTGCCTGGCCTCTGTGGTGAACTCTGTGGCTGGATCTGCCCTCTGATCTTCAGACAAGATTTATTTGTTAGAGCATATACAATATCACCACACTGAGCCTTGGTGTGTGTGTGTGTGTGTGTGTGTGTGTGTGTGTGTGTGTGTGTGTGTGTGAGAGAGAGAGAGAGAGAGAGAGAGAGAGAGAGAGAGAGAGAGAAATGTTCTATTTAGAGCTGAGAACTCTACAGTCTTATTCTCTGTGCATGAACCAGTTGTTAGCCTCTATATTAATTACTCTACTGCAAAAAGAAGGTTTTTAAATGGGGATTGAGAGACACTAATCTGTGGCTATAACAATAAGAATTTAGGGAGCAGTTTATTACTATGTCCATTTAGCAGAATAATAGTACTAGGCTCTTCCCTAGGACCTGGGACCTAGCCAGACGCCATGCAAGGAACCAGCAACTGGACCAAAAACCCATGTTTTGGTCCATGGACCATGGGTTTTTGGTCCAGTTGCTGGTTCCCTGCATGGCGTCCAGTTTTATGGTGTGGGCTTTAAATCTAATTAGAGAATAGTTGGTTATTCCAGGAACTTTTGGGCCACTATTGCCCCCATGGGCATATCTTGCCAGACAAGTTATTACTGTAGCTTTCAGGGTTCATAGCTGGGAAGGACTGATGATAACTTTTCTCTCCTGGTACTGTGCATAGAACTTTTTAGCACTATAAAAGCTGGCCAGTATAGAAAGGTAGCTTCCAGCACTCCTCCCCCCCTTTTTTAAAGCAGAGTCTTATTATCCAATAGCCCAGGCTAGCCTTGAACCTGTAATCCTCCTGTCTCTGCCTCCTAAGTGCTGGGATTTGGTCTTATTCTTTTGGTTCTCTGACTCAAACATGGATTAGACCACTTATGGTTGAGTTTGGATTATCTTTCTCAAGCAAAAGCTGTCCTTTTTGGACAGAACAGCTATTGTGCTAGACATTAGCACCATAGGGTTTATACAGGGCTTTTTTGTTTTGTTTTTGTATTTTGAGATGGGGTTTCCTCGACATAGCCATGGCTGTCCTGGAACTCACTCTGTAGACCAGGTTGGCCTCAGACTCACAGAGATCCACCTTCCTCTGCCTCCCAAGTGCGGGGATTAAAGGTGTGTGCCACCAACACCTGGCTTTTGTACAGGGCTTTTGAAGGACACAATGACCATCTCTTTTTCTTTAAGTGATGGGAAAAAGAACTACTAAGACTTAATGCTTCTTTCTTTTCTTTTTCTTTTAGATTTATTTATTGTATTTAATGTGAATGAGTGTTTGCCTGAGTGTCTATATGTGCACCATGTGTGTGCCAGGCATCAGATTTCCTGGAACTGAAGTTGTGGGTGTTTGAACTATCATGTGCATACTCGGAACAGACCCTGAGCCCTTTGCAAGTGTAGTAAGTACTTTTAACACCTGAACCATCTCGCCAGCCTCAATGTTTTTTTTTTTTTTCTTAATTGTAATCCCAGCACTCAGGAGGCTGAGAATTCCAGTTTCAAATTTGAAGATAACCTGGGTAATACAGCAAGACTCTATCTCAGAAGGAAAAGGGGGAGGGAGGGAAAGCTTGAGGGAGGGAGGAGGAAGGGAGGGGGAGAGATTATATAGTGTCTTAGTTTGGGTTTTTATTGCTATGGAGAGACATCATGACCACAGCAACTCTCATAAATGAAAACATTTAATTGGGGTGGCTCACTTATAGTTTCAGAGGTCAGTCCATTATCATGGCAGGAAACATGGCAACAGGCAGGCAGACATGGTGCTGGAGGAATAGCTGAGAGTCCTACATCTTGCAGGCAATAGGAAGCCAACTGAGCAAGAGACCTTAAAGCCCGCCCCCACAGTGACACATTTCCTCCAATGATGCCACACCTCCTAACAGTGTCATTCCCTCTGGGGGCCATTTTCTTTCTTTCAAAGTATTAATATATGTATATATTAATAGATAACAAAATGATTGGTGTCAGGCCTGTAATCCAGTATTTGGAAGACTAAAGAGAGAATTACAAATTCAAAGAAACTACGTGGGCTACAGAGTGAGTTCAGAGTCAGCCTGGGCAACTTAATGAGATTCTCTCTCAAAATAAGAAGTAAAAAGGACGCCGGGCGGTGGTGGAGCACACCTTTAATCCCAGCACTTGGGAGGCAGAGCCAGGCGGATCTCTGTGAGTTCAAGGCCAGCCTGGTCTCCAAAGCGAGTTCCAGGAAAGGCGCAAAGCTACACAGAGAAACCCTGTCTCGAAAAACCAAAAAAAAAAAAAAAAAAAAGAAGTAAAAAGGAACTGGAATATAGCTCAGTGGTAGAGCATTTACCTACATGCGCAAAGCCCTAGGTTCAGTCCGAATCACTGAAGAAAACCAAAGTCACGTTTGGTTCAGGAATATAGCTCAGTGACAGAATGCATGCATGAGAGCCTGTGTTCAATTCCCAGGATCAAAGAAGGAAAAATAATAACACTCATCCAAAAATTGTATGTGTATCAATATTTGAATGTATGTACCTGTTTACTTACCTACATATTTTCATGAATGTAGATACATAAACAGCCATTAGGGACTGGGGATGGGGGCTAGAATGCTTACTTAGTGTTGTGGTTTGAAAGAAAATGAACCCCTAAGGCAGTGGCACTATTAGAAGGTGTGGCCATGTTAGAGGAAGTGAGTCACTGTAGGGGCGGGCTTTGAGGTCTCTTTTGCTCAATGTGACAGTCAGTTGACCTCCTGTTGCCTACAAGATGTAGGACTCTCAGCTCCAGCACCACATCTGCCTGCATGCTGCCATGCTCCTGGCCGTGATGATAATGGACTGAATCTCTGAACTGTAAGCAAGCCACCACAATTAAATGTTTTCTTTATAAGAGTTGCCGAGGTCATGGTGTCTCTTCACAGCAATAAAAACCTGACTAAGACACCTAGCTGGTGTGAAGCCCTGGTTTTGATCCTTGGCAACTATAAATAATTGAATGAATAATTAAACAAAGCTATATACTTGTATATATGGTTATGTACATATTTATTTTGCACTGATTCCCATTATACAAGCGCCTGCAATTTTCTTTCTTTCTTTCTTTCTTTCTTTTTTCCTGTTTTCAAAATAAACCATTATTTCTTCATAAAACCAGGTTGATGGACAGCATTAGTGCCTCTGCTGTTTCTAGTGGCTCCTGGTAATTGCACAGCTTGATAAGGCTTGTGTGTAACTGGCCAAATTAAGATCATGCATCCAACAGTATTTTACAAGTTCTTGGTATTTTGTTAGTGTTAGTTATCAAGATATCTTACATGACAGTGAGGATTATATTGTGCAGGGATGGGTTGGATATTTCCCTTTTGGCTCTTCTCACTGGAAGGCAGGATTTACTTCTCCCACCCCAATTTTTCTTTTCTTATCTTGTTCTTTCTTTCTTTGGTTTGTTCTGGTGCTGGGATCAAGCCCAGGGGCTCACGCTCACCAAGCAAGCGCTCTACTACTGACTAGAGTCTCACTAAGTTGCGCAAGTGGGTTTTGAACTCACTTGTAGTGCAAGCAGGCCTTGAATTGGATCGCGGTCCTTCTGCCCTGGTCTCCTGAGCAGCTGGGATTTCAGGCCTGAGCCCCCAGCTCTGGACGCTTGTCATAATGCTCTGAAACCCTGGTCGCTACAAGGACTTGCTGAGGCAAGGGCTGTTGGGTGCCCGTGTAGACGGCGCTTTTCTAGGGCCGCAGTAGTCCTGGCCCTTGAGAACGTCTTCCTATGTCTAGTAATCTCTGCCCCCGAGACTTCCCTGACGATTAATCGGAGGAGCTGTCTTACTCACGTCCTTCACCAAACCACAAGACCCTAACCACAATGGGAGCAAGTTCTTCCCAGCATGCCCTGGAGTCCAGAGTCTGAGGCACTTCTCACTACCGTATAAGGAGGGTTAACTTGATGGAGAACATGGAGGCCCTTAAGAAGTGTAGCAGCTCCTTAATTCTTTAAGGCAGTTCTTGGCTGAAGACTTGGCTTTTTTCCTGCTTTCAGATGACAGCTCAAGGCAGTCCAATTGGGCGGCTTTTTTTTTTTTTTTTAAACTAACAAAGACTGACTCCGAACTGTTCAACCATTCTTCAGCTCCCCATGCTGTGTGTCTATAGATAACAGGCATATATATTATCTACTTTTGTTTACTTCTCCCCAAATGGAAGTCTATTAATTTCCCAATATATTTTACAGAATGACTTTTGCCAGCACAGGGAGGATGTATTAATCCTTACACTCAAAATGTTTAAGATAGAAAATAATGGGAATGAGAAGAAATTGAAGGGCCAAGACGACCCATTTGTCTCTGATGTTCACCCTAAATGGCTTCAGAAATGCTAGCAGTGAATTAAACCCTGAACTCTAGAAGACTGACCTAAATCACACTTTACCAAAAAGACTCTTTAGTTTCTTAGCAAAAAAAAAAAAAAAAAAAAAAAAAAAAATGCATTTTGTATCTAGAATGAAGGAGCTCAGTGATGGCATGAGTCAAGTATCGTGAACTTCAGGCCGTCTGGTCTGAGGATAAAGAGTCAATGTTATCTCTTTGTGTGCAGAAACCTCTTCAGAAGACAAAGGGAGGCCTCAGCCCAGTCTAAGATACTGGGATGTGATATATCTGTCTGGAAAAGGAGAGCTGGCTTGGAAAACGAACAAAGAAGGCTTTCTTTGCTCAGAGAGCAAACCCGAACCTCTGTTGTGTGGATGGAGGAAGGGCCAATGTTAGCCTGTAAACCCCACTTGCCCATGGGCTGATAGCTTCCTGGAGTGCTGGAGGTTATTGTTTTTGGGAGACAATGAGCCACATAGTTTCAATCCCCTAAACAAATCTGTTTGGCTTAACTACTCTGGATGTGCTTGATCACATGTACGCAGTGGTACATAGGCAGGAAATACGTCATGATGTATGCTTGCCCCTGATTGGACCTGCTGGCAAAACACCATATGGGGTTGCCTTTTTAAGCTGCTACAAAATGGGACCTGTCACCTTTTTCTGGGAACCCAGGAATGGATCTGGCCAGAGGCTGTCATCCTAGCTAGTATTTAATTAACACTTACTGCAAATTTGGCTGAAAAGCCGTGGTCTTTCTCTCGAGAATCTCAGGGTTAACAGATGGGAATCCTCTTACCTGTGTTAACCTCTGACCCTAGTAACTGATTTTTCTGTGAGGTGATCAGGGAGCTCAGGGCCGAGATTAAGACAATGGCTGGGGGACAGTAAGACTGAAGACGGGAGCAGAAACTCCCTTTGTATGAAGTTGATAAGAATTCATACTTAACTAGCTGCTTTGGGAACGGAACTCATCTCACAACGTAATAGATATTATTGATAATATTGTTTAGCACCTTGGATGCCATCCAGGGAGGCTCTGGATTTTATCTAGTTATTGTCCAAGTGGTAAATTTGGTCATGTAAATTAGCAGGAGCTAAAGTCCTGGGACTCTTAATCAAGGAGATTATTTACTTTCTTTCTTTCTTTCTTTCTTTCTTTCTTTCTTTCTTTCTTTCTTTCTTTCTTTTTCTTTCTTTCTTGTTTTTTTTTTTTTTACTTTCTGTATAGTGAAGAGAAAATTGTGAACAAATCAAGCCACGGCTCAGTGGCTAAGAGCACTTGCTGCCCTAGGGCCCGGGTTTGGTTCTTAACATCCACATGGTGGCTCACAACCACCTGTAACTCCAGTTCCAAGGCATCTCGTTCCCAAACATACATGCAGGCACCCATACATACACTAAAAATAACAGACAAACCATTTTTTAAAAGACTATGACAGGAGCTTGGAGAGATGGCTCAGAGGCTAAGCATACTGGCTGCTCTTCCAGAGGACCCGGGTTCAATTCCCAGCCCCCACATGGCATCTCACAGCTGTCTGTAACTCCAGTTCCAGGGGACCCGACACCATCTTCCAACTTCCCTGGGCACTAGGCACACACATGGTATACAGACATAAGACACCTATACACATAAAAATAAATTAAAAAATTTGAAATGTGAATAAAAGACTGTTATACAAGGGAGAGGAGGGGAGTGCACAGTGGGGTCTAACCTGACTTTGGCTAGTTACCCGGTCCTGAGTGATAGCATTATGTACTGAAGGTCATAGGTAACAAACGCAGTTCTGAAGGCAGATACAGACCGTCTATTAGTCCATGTGGGAATGGGTAGGGGCCAGTGTAACTGACAAAAAACAAGCAGGCAAACAAGCAAAAAAACCAACCAAACAAACAAAAAAAACCCCAAAAAACAAAGTGAGGCTGGGTCTGTATGTGAAGCCCTGGGTTCAAGGTCAGCACCACAAAAACAAACAAACAAACAAACAAACAAAAAACCACTCAGAAACCAGGGGGTCAATTAAACTAGAATCTTTAGATCACCAGGAATAGTGATTTGTAGTATGTCTCCTGCAGCATTTGTGGTGTGAATGAGAATTCCCAGAAGGAAGCTGTGTCTACAGAGGCTGATGGCTGATTAAAACGACCATGACTGTGGAGAGGTTGGAATGTTGCAGGTCCAGAACCTGATGACAATTTCTCTTGGACTGTCTTTAGTCACCTAAAGAGCCCCCCCCCCCCCAGTATGGGACCTAATATCCTGATAAACAGATAAAAACCTTTGGAATGTATTAAGTTAACAAAAGCCTATTCTTTGCCTAAGGGCTAAGAATGGCCATCGGATAGAACCTGAGGCCTAGAGCTGAGATTTCTCTGCCTGGCTATAAACTGCTTCTCTGATGTCTCCACCAATATATATTTGTTAAATGCCTTGATTTATGACTTCCTTTGTTCTGTTACTATAAAGACTTCTTGATACTGTTTTCATGTTGGAACATGGAACTTGGGGTAAACCCAAGTCTATGTTCTCAGGCCACAGTCACTCACATTTGACTCCAGAATAATTTATTTTGTCTTAATATTGGTTTTTGAGCCAGGCTGGCCTGGAACTAACTGTTTAGTTGAAGATGACCTCCAACTTCTGATTCTTCTGTTTTTGCCTTCCAGATGTTGAGATTACAAGTGTGTGCCACTGTTATGATTTATTATGCTGGGGAGGGGAGGGGGAAGGGACCCTGATGGTATCCCGCACATGCTGGGCATGCTGGGCAGATGCAGCAGCAGGCTGGTGGGCCACCCACTCCATGGGGCGTGGTGGCAGGGTGGCGGGTGGACATTCACAACCCAAGCCAGAGGCTGCATCTGCGTGGAGAGTTTATTATAATAGAGAGATGAAGAAAAGATAGAAGAAAGAGAGAGAGAAGGAAAGAAAAAGAAAGGTCCAGGGGTACACACCTCATGGGAGTGGAGGGAGAGAGGAAGAGGCAGAGTTTTTCCTTAAAAAAGAGACTTCTAGGTCAGGATGCAGCGCAGCCCCAAGGGGTGGGATCAGAATATTAACAGCCACTCTGCTGGTTTTGTGTGGTGCTGGAGACCAAATCCAGGGCTTCGGGCATGCCAGGCAGATCAGTCTACCATCTCAGCTACATTCCACTCCAGTGCTTATGTTTTGATTGGCTAGGTTATAAATTTATCTGTGAGGCTTCAACTGGTAATTATCTATAGACTTATTTATAAACTCTAATGCCAGTGTGTGGGTTTGGAAGGCAGGGACAACTCTCTACAAATCAGGGCTCCGGTGCTGCCATCTGTTCCACTTTCTTTTTGGTATTTGAAAGACTGAGTTCCACGGCCAGACAAATGTCATGTTGTAGAATAGCAGGTCAAGAAGCCTCTTCAGCATTGAGGCCTCAGTAAAACTTGAGAACTTGTTTGCCTGCAGAGACACCACCCAGAAAGGGAAATGACAGCCCCATTTAACAGACAGGAGCCTTTCTCCCCAGGCAGTGTTTCAGCGACACTGGGCTCCATTTTTTTTCTTTTTAAATTTTAATTGTGTGTGTGTGTGTGTGTGTGTGTGTGTGTGTGTGTGTGTGTGTATGAGAGAGAGCAGGAGAGAGAGAATTTGTGTACTTATGTGTATGTGTGTGCATACACATGCTTGTGGGTGCCTATAGAGGCCAGAAGATGTCAGAAATTCCAAAGCTGGAGTTATAAGCAATCTGTGAGCTGCCTAATGTGGGTCCTAGGAATTAACTACAGATTCTACAAAAGTAGAAAACATTCTTAACTTCAGAGCTATCTCTCCAGGTCTGCTATTTCTTTCTTTCTTTCTTTTTTTCTTTTCAGTATTTATCTTTCAAATTTTAGATAACAAGTCAGGGGAAATCCTTATTGTAGACATGGTGGCATTTCTAAGCCATCTGATGACTAAGCCAATGTTCTATGGGCCATTTAGCTACCATCAAGGAACCATACTGTTATTTATTAAGTGGCGCCATGTTATTCATTAAGTGGAGTTGTTTACCGTGCTAGAAAAGCCACTTTATTAAGGGGAGGGAATAGAAGGGGGTGCTTAGGCCTATGGAAAGATCATGCAGGAAGAGAGGGAGGGATATGTAGAACCCGATTTTATAGCTCCCCTCACCCCCACATGTGATACAGGCTTACATAGCTACGCCACGCATGTGCACAGATTATGTGATCACGATGCACACAGGTTACATAGAATATAAGGCCCTGAGATGACCAAGCATCTTGCCAGCACATGCATGGTCATGGGGGAGTGGCTAGGAATTCTAACACATACTACAAGTCTTGCTAAGATTTAAGAAACTTGATAGTTTTAATCATTAGCAGGCATTAATTTTGCAAGGTAGTTTTAGATATGTACAGATATATCTTTGTTTTGCTACAAGAGAGAACAGAACATAATTTTGATCTCAGATTTTTGTTTTGTATAATGTAGAAAAGTTAATCCAGCTGATACACGGAGATAAATTTATACTTTCTCCTTTCCTCCCCTGCAGATGGACTCTAATGTAGATGGAAAAGGGAGCACCCTGTAATGTTAGGTGCTCTGGGTTGGTGGCCCCTGAGATGGTTAACTACTCCATCTTCTTTTCAGTCACCGGGTCTCTCCCCACTAACATCCAGAAATATACAGCACGGCCCCATGCCTTTCTTCATAGTGGCTGCTCAGCCAGTATTAGTTTTGGAAATCGGAAAACAGTACACCACAGTGTGACCCCTTGATGCCCTGAACAGTCACAACGTCAAGGACTCTCCAGCCTTCTTTCATTTCATTCCAAACACGGGAGGGACTCTCTTTTTATCTGACTTAAGGAAGTTCTCTCACACAAAATATGATTGTCTTAAACCTCATCCTGGAAACCTGTTAGCCATGGAATTGTAAAATCGCAGAACAGGAAGGAAGAGTGAGGAATGCTACCACACCTAGACAGGTTTGGCCACAACTACTGTCTGCTCCTTAGGCCCATTCAGTTCCCACAAAAATCATTAACTACAGCCAGGTGTACTGGCACGTGCCTTTCTCTGAGGCAGAGGCAGGTAGGTGGATCTGGATCTCTGTGAAGCCAGCCTGGTTTACATACATAGTGAGTTCCAGGACAGCTAGGGCTACATAAAGAGACTGTCTCGAAAAACAAACAAAAACAAGCCAGGCGGTGGTGGCACATGCCTGTCATCCCAGAACTTGGGAGACAGAGGCAGGTGGATCTCTGTGAGTTCGAGGCCAGCCTGGTCTACAGAGCTAGTTCAGAACAGGCTCCAAAGTTACAGAGAAACCCTGTCTCGAAAAACCAAAAAAAAAAAAATCATTAACTGTTAAGTTCCAAACCCAGGACAAAGGTCTGAGGTGCCTATTTAACATATTCAAGTCGACCCGGCCTCCAGGTTTTCCCAGCATCCTTCAGTCCCTACCTGTTACAGGGTGTGACTGGCATACTCTGCCCTCTACCCTGAACTCTCCAGCCCAGAGACTGGGCTGTCCTCCCCCAGTCTCTTCCCTACATAATCCAGACATTTTGGTTGCCTGCTCCTTTTTGTACCTGCGGCCTCCTGGCTGCTGCACCCGGTCTCCTCTCTCCCATTGCTCTTCCCCACCCCCTCTCCCCACATGGCGCAGCTCAACCTGGCCATGTCCACTCTGGACTCTCCCAGAAGTCCCTGCCTCTATGTCCTCCCCTTTATCTACAATAAACGTTCTCCTCCACCATACCTAGAAGCAGTCAAGTTCTTTCCTCTTCCTTTTTCTTTCTTTTCATTCATTAACTACTTTTGAAAGTGTCTACATTCCTGCATTTCCCTGTCTCCTGTGAAGGGGGGTGTATAATCCCCTGAGCCTCATTGGGCTACCGGGTCACGGGTAATTACTCGCTGTAATGTACTTTAATAAATTAATAAATGTGCATGCCAGCTTTTCCCTGTTAATCTAGTATCTGTTCATTTAAAAAACAATTTAGGACTTGAACCTTCCCAGGAGAGGGAGCACACCTGCTCTTCAGTTCACAGCAGGTCCTCCGTGAGTGACCGGTTCCTTTGCATGACCTCGTTCCTTTGCGCTGCAGGCTACCTTTGAGAAAATGCAAAGTCCAACTGCTCTCCTACTCTTCCTGGGGCCACAGGAAACAAGGCTGTCACTGAGCTTTCCTCCTGTCACCTATCTCTGCTCTAATGATCTCAGGCCACTGTGGCATAAAGACATCTGTGGGAGCAGCTGTCTTCCCTAGATAAAGAGAAGAAGCAGCCTCCTTCATTTTAAATCTTTGAGTCTGTCTGGTATTTTGTGTTTTATTTTGTTTGTTTGTTTCCTATCGGCTAGAAGGAATTCACCCTGGGAAGATGGTTAGGGGCTGGGGAAGGTAGGTTTTCTTGAGGACCACAGGTTTCTCCACCCCAAATATCTGAGGCTGGGAATCTTCACTGAGGGAGGCATTCCAAACCACCTTATTGGTTGGGTTCAAAAGAGTTCCTAGATGTTGAAAAGACCTCTTCTCCTAAATCAAGGTATTGTGTTTGCTAAGCTCATTTACAGTCTCAGAAACTAAGATATTTTATATTTTGTATATTTTAAATATTTTTATTTTTGTATTTTAAATATACTATTTTTGTTTTATAAATTTTATATTTTTTAATTTAAAAATATTTTAAAATTATTTTATAGTTTATAAATATATGTTTTTAAATTATGTACTTTTAAAATATAAACTATAAATGTATTTTTAAAATATAAAAATATATTTTATATTATATGTATTTTAAAATATATTTTTAGTGTTTTATTTTAGATTTTAAAAATTCATATATTTACATTTTTTTCTTTTCCTCCTCCTCCTCCCCCTCCTTCCTTCTTGCCTTCTAGCTTCAACCCCTTGTCCTCCCACAGCTTGCCTGGGTCTTGCAGCAGGAGGCTGCAGTACCCCAGTGCTGACTGCAGAAGGGGGGTCCTGGTTAACATCTCAAGTTTGTCTTTTGTTGTTGGAGTGTTCCTGCCTTTGTGCTTAGTGTCTTACACTCTTCCAAGCCCCAGGACAGTCCTTGAAACCGACACTAGATAACTCATTTGCATATGGAGAATGACAACTCTCAGTGGGTATTGCTACATTGTTTTTCTTGCTGCAGGGATAAAATACTTGGCAGAAACAGCTCCGAGGAGAATTGTTCTGTCTCACGGTTTCGGGATGATCTCAGTCCACCAGAGCTGGGAAGGCAGGGGGAAGTTCACAGAGGCAGAAGCGTGGGGCAGAGGCTTCTCTGGTAAATCAGGAAGCAGATTGCAAACCAGAACTAGAGGCTGGTGTGACCTTCAAAGGCCAGTCAGGCCCTACCTTCTAAAAACTCCCCAGCCTTCAAAATAGTGCCACGCCCTGGGAACAAGTGCTTCAAAACATTTCAGATTCAAACCATACCAAGAACCCTGTTCAAAGATTACACATGTAAATGATGGGCAAAGAATCAAGCCTAGGATAGTTTAATACCAAAGCTTTCATCTAAAATTCAGACGATAGTCTCACATCTGGGCTAACAACTGACTCTAAAACCTGAAGGCTGAAGTGGTCTTCCTGTCTCAGCCTCCTGAGCAGCTTTGGCTACAGGTGCATGCCACGACACTGGCTAGCCACCAGCTTATTTTGATATCTAGGTGACTTCGGTATATAGCCATTGGGCCCCACCCTAGCTTTTCTAGGGGTGAGACCCCCTAACTAGGTCTGACGATTATAAAACCCACAAGTTGTGGCTTGAGTCCTTCTGTTCTCTACCCAATGTTAAGGTCACTGTGTTTATTTTTCGGCTTGGTGGGTATGACAAGAAACTAAGAGAGATTAGCGAACCTTGCTTGGTTCTTTTAAGAAAGTTCAGGCGCTGGGCGCACGCCTTTAGTCCCAGTACTTAGGAGGCAGAGCCAGATGGATCTCTGAGTTCGAGGCCAGCTTGGTCTACAGAGCGAGATCAAAAAAGGAAGAAAGAAAGAAAGAAAGAAAGAAAGAAAGAAAGAAAGAAAGGAAGGAAGGAAGGAAGAGAGGAAGAAAGGAAGTTCAGGCAAAGGGTACTTGGTGGCACATACCTGTACTTTCAACATCTTGGAATCTAAGACAGGAAGAGTTAGTTCCAGGACAGCCTGCACTAAGTATAGAGATGAGGCAGGACAGAAAGATAAGGACAATTATGGGGACGTGAGAAGGGAAAGGAACCCTTCACCCCACAGTGTGAAGCCCTGGCAGCTGACAATCAAGAATTCCAACACAATTAATGTTTACTATGAAGGCTACTGATGTAGAGACAATATGTTTTTTTATATATAGAAATATTTTTAAATGAAACGTTTAAACTCACTGGGTGGTGATGGCACATGCTTTTAATCCCAGCACTCGGAAAGCAGAGGCGGGTGGATCTCTGTGAGTTCAAGGCCAGCCTGGTCTACAGAGTAAAGTTCCGGAACAACCAGTCTACACAGAGCTATCCTGTCTCGGAAAAACAAAAAAACAACACATACACACACAAAAACCTCGAAACATTTAAACAGTAGTGAACTACGCTTAAGGTCTAAATGTACATGGCCTTTCTCCTTCCTGGGCTGGAAACCTGCCATTTTCTAGGATTCTTGCCAGAAACTCCACTTAGAGTAAAAGAAGTCTTATCAGCATTGTACAGCCCTATGGCTCATGGTTGTATCTTATTACATTGTAATCCCATCCAAGGCACCTCCAGAGCCACCCTATGATTTTATTTATCAAAATAAAAAACAAACAAACAAAAAAAACCATGTATGTATATATAGAAAGAAAAGTTCTTAACAATCTTTTAAAACATAACTTGAGAGCCACCAAAATGATGTGTGTGTCTACTGACTGCCAAGACACTTTTGGGGGTGGCTCTCTTTTGAAAAGCCCTCACACAGATCTGTAGTATGTATGCTTCCTGTTCTTAATAAACTCTAACCGTGCTTTATACTGGCTCGTTCTGAAATCCTTTTCTGTGTGAAGGATCCAGATTTATGTGACTCAAGGTCCCAGGAAGGTTAAGGCAACTCCTCGGTTTCTGGCTGCAGCTCTGGGTTCTGTATCCTTGTGTTCTGTAGCTACTGTACAAGATCTTGTCTCAGCAACAACCCAGACTCAAGCAGATCAGTGCTGCAAGTCAGGTTGCTCTTTATTCTAGCCAGACTTGTACAAGACAAGGAAAATGAAAGTCCTTTGGCCTAAATAGCTGTTTCTCAAGGGGCAGATGATCCGATGCAGAGAGGCCCCTGTCTGTCAGTACAGTATTTACCTAAAACACCTCTCCTCTCCACTTCTAACTCCGCTCTGCCAGCCTCAAGGGGGCCAGTAATACGAAAACAAGTTCCAAACCAACCCATCTGCTTTCCATTTCCTGCGGAATGCTAAAAGGAGTCTTTCTAAGGTTGCTTAAAATAAGTCCTGTCCTCTGGCCCGCCCCACCAGAGAGCGTGTCCTCAGACCACCTCAGTCACTTCCTCCTACACCTGGGGCTGCTGCCTCTTCGGCACCGGCCCTCTTCAAACAATGCGGGCGGTTATTCCAGACACTGGCCTTTTGGCTTTGCACACATTCAATGGCATCTTTTCCTTCTTCTTCTGTCTCCTCGTTTGTCCCTTTGTCCTTTCGCAAGCGTAACGCTATCGACATTTGAAAGCGCCTGGTTCACTGAGTCTGGGAAGCGGAACAGCGCAGTAGCAAGCATGGGCCGCCAGCCGCGGCCTTTCTGGGGCTCAGCTGCCTCTCTTTGGACCTCCAGGCTGTGTTTAAGGTTGGGGCTGGGAGGAGTGGGCCTTGTCTATAGTAAGTCGGTGTTTCCTTTCTAACTTTGAGCAATGACTCCGGAGCCCCGCCACAGCCCAGCCACCCTTGACTTTGCTCTGTTTCTGTTCAGCGTCTGGTAAGTGGTGACCTTTGCTACCAATTAACCAGAGCAAGGGCTTTATTCCGTTACAGAGAACCACCAGATTGTAAACAAAATTAAAAAAACAAAACAAAACAAAAATCCAGTTCTGGGGGAAACTCAGGACAGTGACATTCCCCCGTAGTCTGCTTTCACTGTTAGGGAGCTGCGTACTACCTCCAGCTCAAGGACTTAAATTGCTCCCTCGTCTAGGACAGATTACTAGACCCCACGCTTTCCCCGAAATGTGCCATCCAGTCCTGTAGTTCAACTATTCAGGGTCCTGGCAAGAACAGGTTAGGCAAGATAACAGCTGCCACAGCCCTAATGCCTTTCCTAACCGTCAACAAGGAGAACTCCAGAGAGCTGCCTTCCTGTGAGGCTGTGTGCCTTAAGACTCCGCTGTGGAATTTAAGAAGCTTAAGCTCCCTTTCAGAGGAAGGATGTGTGCGCAGGCAAAGATAACAGCGGGACCTCACCACACGAACCAGGAGGATGGCAGAGGGTAGAGGAATCTGCAAGTATTTTACAAATATCTGGCAGGTATATATTGAGTGCTACTGAGGCAGGACAGAGAGGGAAAAATCAAGGGGAGAGAAAGTGATCCTTCACCCTTGGGGTCCACAGTTTTGTCTTTCCTGATGGCAGAGTCAAGAAACTTCAACACTAAAATTACCTGTGGAGATGGCATGTGCTTCCCTGAACATCTCAAACAAGAATGTTAAAAACAAACTGCTTACTTAGGGTCTGAACGTCTAGCACTCCTCTGTAATCCCTCAATCTAAACAATGCACCTCCTTAGAAACACTTTACATTTTTATTGACAAAGGGAGGTTCTTTAAGATAGGGGAAAATAAGTAAACACGCTTTGCTTAATCTTTAAACCCTGCTGTAAACTACACTTTCTGAGCAGCGTTGATGCGCACTGAGTTTGACGGAGTCCTTTTCGGCCCTCTGTGATATCAGCTCTAGGAGTGGGTTGATCAAAGGTCACCAAAGCCACCTGGAATCAGTCGATCCCCAGTCTCTTGCCTGATGCCCAAGAAGACGGAAGGGAGAAGATCAAATGTAGATTTCTTAAGGAAACGTGAGAGAAACTCCAGAAGCGGGAGGAAAGTCAGGAATACCAACATGCTCCCCTGCCTGTGGCCTTTCGTTTGATAGAGACTGGGGTAATCTTTGAATGTACTGCCAACTGAGCCAACTGGAGGCCTCTGCTCCCCGGAGTGACCACACCTTACTTGCTCAGTCAGGAGAGCGGTCACGGTCATGGTCACCTTCCTCCTCATTCTCCCAACTTGTTTGACTCATTTTATAAGCGCTTGATCAAGAATCACTTCCCTTTCCTGGTCTCAGGCTACAATCTGGCCCTCTACCTTATACTGCCTACAGAGAGCTAATTCTTGTCTCAACATGTCTCAGAAAAAGCTACCGGATCCTCTCTCTTTCTCTCTGACACACAACACACACAACACACACACACACACACACACACACACACACACACACACACACACTAAAGATATCTAAGTGTGAGAAGCCCACACCCATGTCTTGGATGTGTACTGTGCTTTTCCTATACGTCTCTGTCTAAACACCTGATAAACTTTTCACCTCATGGCTTTTGACTTGTTCAGTGATTGACTGATTGATTTATATTTTTATTTTTTTATGTAGCATAGTTAAGGAACTGGTGTTACATGAGATTCTTAGAGGGGAAGAGTGGCCTGCAAGGGGCCTTAGCCCATAAAGGTACGAACTTGACCAAAGGGAACTCCTCTGGGCTGTGGGCTGCAGTGCTGGGCACCGTCTCCCTGCCTTAACTGACACTATGTTTGCCTGTAATCCTGTGGCTGAACCCGTGAGCGACATATAAAGTTGCTGGCGTTATGAACTTCTTTCCTTCTTTCCTACTTTCTTTTTTGTTTTTGTTTGTTTGTTTTGTTTTTTTGAGACAACGTTTCTCTGTGTAGTTTGGAGCCTGTCCTGGAACTTGCTCTGTACACCAGGCTGGCCTCGAACTCACAGAGATCCACCTGCCTCTGCCTCCTGAGTGCTGGGATTAAAGGCGAGTACCAACACTGACCTGAGGCCTTATGAATCTTATGTGGGACAAGTTCTTATCAGAGAAACTAAGCTGATTAAGGATGGTGTCTTAGTTAAGGCTTTTATCGCTCTGAAGTGACACTGTGACCACGGCAGCTCTTATAAAGGAAACATTTAATTGGGGTGGCTCACCAACAGCTTTAGAGGTTCAGTCCATTATCATCATGGCAGGGAGCATGGTGGTGTGCAGGCTGACATGGTCCTGGAGGAATAGCTGAGAGTGCTACATCTTGCAGGCAACAGGAAGTTGACTGAAAATCACACAGAGGGAAGCTTGAGTAAAAGAGACCTCAAAGCCCGCCCCCACAGTGACACACTTTCTCCAACAAGACCACACCTCCTAATAGTGCCACTCCCTTTGGGGGTAATTTTCTTCCAAACCACCACATTGGGTATTCTGTCAGAGTTGAGAGAGGGAAGTTCTTTAATGGAAGACCAGGGAAGACTTCTCTGGTGAGATCCCACCAGAGTCAAAATCTGAAGAAAGAGAAGGAGCATGTCATCTGAATGGCTGGAAAAATTTGCCGAGACAAGGCTGTGCGGAGGGGTGTGTGCTTGGTGTGTGTGACTGGGGCTGTGAGCAAGAGGATGTGGGCAGGAGGCAGGGCCCGGGAGGTGACAGGGCAGATCCCAGAGAGCTCCAAAGGCCTTGGTGAGGACTTTTATTTTATTCTGAAACCAATGAGGGCTTTCTCTGAGCAGGGCAGGGATGGGGTTGAGGATGCTTATGGTGCTGGCAGAGAAACTAGAGGAAATGTCTGCAAAAATATTGGATGAGATGAAGCTGGCCTGGTCCCAAGTGAGCAATGAGGGTGCTGAGAAGAGGTTGAATTCTGAATGTATTTTTAAAGGAATGCAGACAAAATAGATAAATCATTATGTTATAGAACAGGAAAATCGGGAATGACTCCACAGTTTTGGGCTTCAACTCAAGATTTTAAGTTCCTAGGAAAGAGTGACTGATCCCGGTTAATATCATCAGAGAACAATTAATTGAAGACAGAATTTGGGCTGTACTTTAAAAATGAGGAAGGTTTCAGGCTGTGGTAGAGTACTTGCCTGGCATGGATGAAGCCCCAGGTTTGCTCCCTAGCACCTCATAAAACTGCACATAGTGGTGCATGCCCGTGACCTTAGCACTGGGGAGGCAGAGGAAGGAGGATCATACCGGGTTTGAGACCAACCTGGGCTATGTGAGACCCCTTTCTCAAAAATAAAATAAAATAATAAGTAAATAAAAATGTTATGGGTTTATGCTTTGTAAAAAAAAAAAAATGCAGAGGAGCCTGCTGTAAGGGGCATGCCTGTAACCCTAGCAGGTAGAGCCCATAGTTCCAGGCCAACTTGAACAACATAGCTGTTCTCAGAGACACCTGGGACAAGTCTCACCCAGTACCAGCCTCTCCTCCCAGCACTTCTCACACCACCCTCTACCCTAAACTCTCCAGCCTCAGGACGGGCCCTTCCCTCTCTTGATTCCTGGCTGGCTCTGCTCCTGGATCTCTCTCGGTCTGCCTGCTCCCTCTCTTCTCTCTCCTTGCTGTCCACCCACCTCTCCTCTCATGGCCCAGTCTATTCTGCTGGCCATGCTTCGTCTGGACCCTTTCAGATGCCTCAGGCTGTGCTCCCCCTTATGTATCTACCATAGACCTTCTCTCCTCAGCCATACCTTGGAGCAGACATGTCCTCATTTTCGATTCAAAGACAAAATAAAGTAACCAACAGTGGCTAATTCTGAGACTATTTTGTCTTCTCTGACCCCAGCCTTCTGTTCTAATCCTCCTCTATTGTTAAGTCTTCACAGCCTTCACTCCAGGCACCCAAGGGAGCTGGAATCATTTAGTTCTTGCCAGTTGAGCTGTTGTAGTATAAGGCATAGTCTATTTTACTTTACTTTTAGACAGGTGTTACCATATAGCCAGGTCTAGCATAGAGCTTGTAATCTTCCTGTATAATTCTCTTGAATGCTGATATTACAGGTGTGTGTCACTACTTCCCTAGCTAAGGATGGGACCGTTAACTTCCCTTTGCATCTCAGAAGCATAAAATGGAAACAGGAAAATAGCCCACATATCAAGGATGGGAGGAGGAAGGTATAACAAATATGATTCTTAAAGGACGACTATGGATAGCTGCCCTCAACAACCCTGGACCAGTACAATTTCTGGACTTCTTTTTACATGAAATAAATTTTTAAAATTTTTTATAACTAAGAGCAGTGTTACATGCCTGTCATCCCAGTTGCTTGAGAAGCTGATAAAGGAGGATCAATTGCTTGATCCAGGAATTGGAGGCAGCACAGTGAGATCCTCCAGTCTAAATAAATAAACACATATATCTCATTATTAGTGCATTGAACTATGCATTGAAATATAAAGTATACTATTCTATGTTTTGTTTTTGAGATAGTCTCACTATGTAGACCAGGCTGGCCCCAAACTCACAGAAATCTCTCTGCCTTTGCCTTTGAGTGCTGAGATTTAAAGGTATGTACCACCATACCCAAGCCAGTACATCTTTTAAAATAACCAACTCTAGGAGAACTTTCTCCCAAATAACCACACTGAGACTTATTATTAAATATAAATGCTCAGCTGATAGCTTAGGCTTGTTACTACTAGCTCTTACATCTTAAATTAACCCATACTTCTTACCTACACTCTACCAGGTGGCAGTACCTTTTTACAACATAACATGTTTTTCTTGCTTCACCCTGCCACCCCCATGTCTCCTGGCAACTCCACCCTTCTTCTTCCCAGCATTTTCTCAGTCTGGCTCTCCCATCTAACCTCTTCCTGCCTAGCTATTGGCCAGTTAGCCCTTTATTAAGCCAATAAAAGCAATACATATTCACAGTGTACAAAAGGATTATTCTATAGCATTTCCCCATTTTTGTCTAATTAAAAGGAAGATTTTTAACTTTAACATAGTAAAACTATATATAACAAAATCAGTTATCAAGTAAGAATTACAGTTACAATATCCAGTCCATTTGTATTTGGCAAACTTAGAGAAAATACTTTATTATCTATCTTATCTTTGTGAATCTAAAGTATTATACCTAATTTACTTTTTATTATAACTAAGGAAAACTATAAGTTTAACTATTTAGTCTTTAACTCCATCAAAGACCCCAGAAGGATGTAATATTACCTAAGGACAGAGACATCTGGCTGCCTGGATGACAGTCACCCAAAGTTACTCTGTTACACTGGGGCATCCATCTTTGGCATATAGGCCTATTATATCTGACATACATTTTTGAGCAGCATGCAATCTTGAAGGACTGACCTACTTTGTCTTGGCAAAGTTTGGCAGTCATTTTCTTTTGCATCTTGCTGATCTAGTTTGCATAGCATACTGTCAGCAGTCAAAGCAAGGGCAGTTTTTTTGTCTAAATGGCTAGCTTTTGCCATAAAGAAAGCAAATTCCATATGGAGGTTCTTGGATGCTCATCATCTTTGTTTGAAGTAAATTGGTGCTTCCAGGAGCAGATATGTCTCACTGTCATGAAAAGCCTCAGGTTATTAAACATCTTAAGTGTCATATTCTGCAGGTCTTTGAATATTGGTGAAATTATTAAGGCCACTCCACATAGTTAAAAAGGGAGGTTTATTTAGTGGCGTAATTTACAAATAAAGGGATAGGTAGGTTGCAGGGTCTAGGAAAGGCATGGCGCAGTCTGGCCGTGTTCTCTGGAGAACTCTGCTTGGTCTACCTCCACCGTCCAGGGTCCAGGAACCAAGAAAGACAGCGCATCTGGATCTCAGGTCTTCAGGGTCCTCTCTTGGCTCTGCCTTGTAGGCATGACAGTTACTGAAGCCTCAATGGGGGTTGGAACTTCCAGATCAAGGTTGGAATAGCTACCTACTACATCTCCCCCTTTTGTCTAAATAAGAAGGTTCTAACCTAATACAAGACTATATACAAGGAAAGGTTATCAAATATTGTCCAGGGGTAAAGAGGGTTAATGACTTAGATAAGATGGAACTACAACCAATGCGAACAATATTAAGTAAGAAACACATACTACAATCCAGAGAAGTCTAGAGCATAGGTAAATGGCATGTTACAATGATCATTCCAAAAGGTGTTCTATCCTAAAGAACCTGAATCTAATACTTAATATATTCTATCTAAGATTATATATATATATATAAAGTTGTAACTATAACTGCTAGTCTTTAATCCCATCAAAGACCTGAGAAGGAATATAATGGTACCTGAGAAATGGAAGATGGATGCAAGCAACTTTCGGGAATCTTGCAAGAGTAGACCGAGACAGCTGGCAGCCTGGACAGTCACCTAATGTTTCTCAGCATTGTTGGTGCATTCAAATTGGCTACAGGCCTAGAGTATCTGACAGACCATTTTCAGAAGCAGGAATTCTGAAAGACCATCTTACCCTGTCTTGGCAGAGTTCAGAAGTCACTTTTGTGTCCCACTTGTCCAGAAGGACAGCACTCATATTGTCAGCAGTTGAGGCAAGGGCAGTTCTTTGCCCAATAGGCCATTTTGTGCCAAGAAGACAAACTTCCAACTGGAAATGTCTTAGAAGCCCAACATTCTCTTGGGATCAAATTGGTGTTGCCAGGAGCAATTGTGTCTCACGTCAACAGAATTCTAAGTTATTTAAATGCCATATTCTCTAGGTCTATGAAGTATTTGGAGATTACTTGTCCATCTGACCTATGTATCTGTAAATCTGGATAACCTAACTAACGTAACTATAGAGATGACAAGCATAGGTGACTATAAATCTATGTCTTATCTACTGAAATAACCTAAGGACTAAGGCTTCATGTAAACACGGTAAACAGTCTATAAGCAGTATGGTAAAGGACAATAACTTCAAAATTGTGACAATACACAAGATATTTATAACAGAGGTAGGAATGTATAGTGCGATACACAATATGACAATAATCTTAAATATATATCAATATACAGAATATTCTAAACAGAAGTAGAACATACATACAGTATGACAGATATAAATTTACATTTGTATCAATATACAAATATTTCAAATAAGAGTAGAAATATATGTACATTATAACAAATATAGTTCTGTATTTGTATCAATATACAAATTATCTTAAACAAGAATATAAAAATAGTTTACATTTGTATCAACATATAAGGATCCATAACAGTGCAAATTACAGTGCAAATTATCTAAGGCTGTTATTTTACTAAATTTGTTTACTGGTATACAATAATCTACCATAATATCTTATACATATCCATTCCATTTCTTCTTTTCCCTTTTTTTTTGAGACACTTTTTTTTTAAGGAGAATACTGAGTTTAATATTTTCTTCCACCCCCCAACCCTATAACCATCATCCATAACCCTGAGAAATATGAAACCTTAGGGAGAAGGGGCATCGTTTTCTTAGAATTGCTTCCTGGTGTTTTGGGGGTGATGGTATCTCTGTTGGGTACTGTGAGAAAGCTCAGTAGTTAAATCTCAGTTAGACTAACTGTAGATTCCACAGCAAGTCTTAGAGTAATGGGTAAAATTGTCTGAAATTCTAGAAAGAAGTGTAGTATGATGATGATTACCATGGCATCATTCTGGATTGGGTAGAGTTGTTGTTGTTGGGGCCCCATCTTCCTTCTGGAGACTTCAGAGATTGCTATTGGAAAAACTTATTTTTTATCAAAATGAAAAGTTTGGATTTAAAGAGGACATAACATGTAAGAAAGGTTTCCGAGAAATCAAGAGTAAGCATGGAGAGAATTAGAATCTCTCAGTCAGTAGAGCATGAGACTCTTAATTTCAGGGTCATGGGTTTGTGCCCCACATTGGGTGCCAGATATTGGTGAAATTATTAAGGCCACTCCACATAGTTAAAAAGGGAGGTTTATTTAGTGGTGTAACTTACAAATGAAGGGATAGGTAGGTTACAGGGTCTAGGAAAGGCATGGTGAAGTTCTCTGGAGAACTCTGCTCAGTCTACCTCCAGCATCCAGGGTCCAGGAACCAAGAGAGACGGCGCATTCGGATCTCGGGTCTTTAGGGTCCTCTCTTGGCCCCGCCTTGTAGGCGTGACAGTTACCGAAGCCTCAATGGGGGTTGGAACTTCCAGATCAAGGTTGGAATGGCTACCCACTACATTTGAAGTGTTTGAAGACTATCTATCTAAATATATCTGTTTATGGACCACAAATTCTAATTGGTCTTAATAAAAAACCTAGAGTCAGATATCGGGGTAAATGCTGAACGATTAGAGAAGCAGAGCAGCCAGCCACTAGAAAGACTTCTTATCTTTAGGAATCCTCAGACTGAAAGAAGCCAAGCTCCTATCTCCACCCTGCCTTATTACTTCCTCTCTGTGCCCAGCCATATCACTTCTTGTTTCCTCCTCTCAAGTGCTGGGATCAAAGGCATGAGTTCCTGAGTGCTAGGATTAAAGGTGTGTGCCACCACTACCTGGCCTCTAGTGGCTAACTCTGCACTCTGATCTCCAGACAAGCTTTATTTGTTAGAGCACAAACAAAATATCACCACATGTTTAATCTTGAAAACATATCTAATAAGACTACAATTTTGATTATTATACATTACTAAATACTAACCTGTATTTCTTAATTATACATTATATTTCTGAATGAGCTGCATAAGCTAAATATCCCAAGCAAGAGTAGAAACATACATAGAATATAACAAAAATAACTTCAAATTTGTATCAATAAACCAAAACCCATATTAATGTAAAATATTTAAGACTAGTAGATTTTTTTTTGGTTAGGTTAAAAGTAGATTTAATAATCTAACCTTTTATCCTATCATTTCTATATCCCCTTTACTTTCTTTTCAGAAAGAGATCCCTAAATCTAAGCTCCTTTGTTTAGCTTTTTCTTGACCATGATCAATAACAACTTCTAACGAACCCATGCCCCAAATGATGACAAATATAGATAACTCATATGGGGGGGGGGGGATGTGGGTGTTATTTTTCCTAGACTGCTTCCTGTTGTCTGGGGACACTGGCATTTTGGGGAACCTGAGAAAAATCAGGGTAATGGTCAAGTCCTGACTGGAGTAGTCTGTAAGGCTGGACCATCTGAGCCAGCAGCCTTGAAGCCTTCTGGATGCAGAACTCTGGGGAAACTGTAACAGAGGTGTTCTGAGATGTTGGATCACCTAGGCTATTTGTTTTTATTAGTGTTTGATACTCTTTTTCTGAAAACACATAAACTTTCAAAGGTAACATACATATTTGCATTAATATAAGTATAGACTGTGTGTTGTACACAAATCAGCCAAAGCCGATTTTTTTTTTGTTTTGTTTTATGTTTGAGCAGGTAAAACATATGTCATCTGTCCTGTAGCTTTTTAGGTTTGTTTGTTTTTTGTTTATTTATTTATTTATATGTCTGCAGCCAGGATTTTCAGGGGGTCTTTATTGATCAAACCTGATCTTCTTCAGCTCTGAATAAATCCACAGTCTTTCATTTTCTCTGGGAACAAAAACATAACCTCTTCCCCAAAGCAACACACCTTTTAACTTCCATTTTGAAGTCAAGACATTTTAAAAATGTATAGGTGTGTTTAATCCGTCAGCCTCTATAATCCAATGTCTCTTAGCAGCTATTGCTTGTTTATCAGCAATCACAAAATTTAAAGGTAACACAATAACATACAGGATCCTGACTCTCTGTGTATTTTCCATCTTTCCATGGATTTTTTTCTTTTATATTACTTTACTCTTATTTCAAAGGACTTTTTATTATTTTTAAACTATTGTTTTATGACTATCTATACCCTCTCTCCTTTCTTTCTCAAGCCTATGTATATTTTTAGACACATTGTAACCTATTTAGACGTTTCTTCTGTCTGGATCCTTCTTTATTGTGTATCTGTAATCTTTTCTGTCTGCATGAGCAAAACTTAAACCACTGTGCAGCTTAGCTCATGGTGTGCTGGCAGCTGGCAGCTGGCTTCTCCTCCCTCAGTTCCCTGTGAGCCTAGCCTCACGGTGGAGATACTGATGGGAGTCATGTTTACCACCCCAACTCTGGAAGGTTTTTGAGTCCAAGCTGCCACTGAGCAGCGCACTGCCCACTATTCATAAACCCCATTTAAGTACTTAATAGCAGGGCCTCTTAAAAGAGCGGTGCCTCTGTTTGCTGTTTCCACCAAGCCTACCTGAGAGGAGGTGGTCACCAGGAAGCCATGTTTGACTCTGCATTTTGAATGTTTTCAAAAAAACTTTCTCAGGCTTTATGTGGATGTACATGGCCCCAGATGTTGGGCACCATTTGTAGGTGAAAATTTTTGTCCTGCCATTTAGGTCCATCCCACCAGCCAGCTCCCAAATAACCACACAGAGACTTATTATTAATTATAAATGCTCGGCTGATAGCTTAGGCTTGTAACAAGCTCTTACATCTTAAATTAATCCATATTTCTTATCTACACTTCACCACATGGCATGGCGTGTTCATTTTGCTTCTTCCTCCTGCTCCCTCCCCATCTCCTGGTGACTCTGCCCTTCTTCTTTCCAGCATTCTCTCAGTCTGCCTGTCTTATCTAACCTCCTCCTGCCTAGCTATTGGCTAGTTAGCCCTTTATTAAACCAATGAGAGCAATACATATTCATAGTATACAAAAGGATTATTCCACAGCACACCAAAAAAGATCTCACATGAGAAAACACATGGAAAGCAAATGTGAGTTGAGATAAGACTTCCTTTGAGACCTGAAGACTCCAAACTTAGCTGAGAAAGACATTGTTCTTTATGTTCATAAATTCATTGACTAATATTTGGGCTCCTACATTATATCAGGCAACATACTGAGATCTGGGGTACTGTGGGAAGCAGGGTGGACAGAGTGTCTCTTAGGGAGTTTATTTGCTTGTAGAGAACAGATTGGTGTATATGACTCATATCTGCTGTTACTGCATAGCAGAAGCATAGGAATATGGTCCAGGAAGTCCTAATTCAGTGAGATGTATGGGAATGGACTCATGGGCTTTGGCTATGACTTCATGTTTCTGCCCTGCTCTGAATTAATTATCTAACAGATTTATTAGTTGTAGGGGTCTGAACATTTTTATGACTATTACTTTTCTAACCAGAAATATTAATTTATAAATACCACCCCCAATGAATATAGGTATCAAAATAATATCATCTTAAAATGTAGGCATTGGCCGGGCAGTGGTGGTGCACACCTTTAATCCCAGCACTTGGGAGGCAGGTGGTGCACACCTTTAATCCCAGCACTTGGGAGGCAGAGGCAGGAGGATCTCTGTGAGTTCGAGGCCAGCCTGGTCTACAAAGCGAGTTCCAGGAAAGGCACAAAGCTACACAGAGAAACCCTGTCTTAATAACTAGTCAAGTTGGATGTTGTGATGGCTATTCAGTCAAGCTGTCAACTTGACTACATCTGCAACTAAAACCCAAAAATTGAGGGGCACACCTGTGAGGGAGTTTTGCTTAATTTGAAGTGGGAAGAACCACTTCTAACCCAGTTCTTGGATCTTTGAAGTGGGAAGATACACCGTTAATCTAGATCTTTTAAGGTGAGGTAAGAAGACCCATCTCCAGTCTGGGTCATGTCTTTTGTTGGAAGTCTATATAAAGGACACGGAAGAAGGAAGCATTTCTCTTTGCCTGCTTGCTCTTGCCTCACTAGCAAGTCCATTCCTTCACTAGCATTAGAGCCTACTTCTTCAGGGTTCCAGTGTATTCTGAAGACCAGCTGAGACATCCAGCCTCCTGAACCAAACAACTACTGGATTCTTGGGCCTTCCATTTGTAGGCAGCCATTGTTGGATTGGATGGACCACAGCCTGTAAATCATTCTAATAAATCCCACATAGATGTGAATATATATATACATATATATATATATATTCATTTTATAAGTTATGTTACTCTAGAGAATCCTGTCTAATACAAATGTTTTTCATACGTTTATTGCTTGTTCATTTGTGAATTATTTTGTTTGTTAGTAGTTTGTTCAGTTATTAGCTAATGTATTATTCATGGAATTCTTGTTGACTTGTGTGAATTCTTGAGATAACAGTATTAATTTTTTCTAGTGTATGTCTTATAAATGTATCTTCAAATATGTTGCTTGTCTTTAATTTTGGTATTGTATTACCTATGAACTTTTTTTCCACCAAGTTTTATGTAAGTCAAGTACTTTTTAGTCATTTATCTACGGTAAGACAAATCAAGATTTCATTGTTTTGATAAGCATTTAATTCTATTTTCTCCTGGACTTCACAGTTTTAGATGTGCTTAATACTCAAATCAAATAGAATTAGTTATAATGCATAGTGTATAAGGCCACCCTGAATTCTCTCTTTCCTACCCAAATTGCCAATCAATTATTCTTCTTCTATATATTGGAAAAAGAACTTTATCATTTTATATAGAGATATCTTTATTATGTACTAAAATTCTCGTGAAAAATGATATTTCTGAGCTTCCTGTTATATTGCTGAAGTCTGTCTCTCCTGACACTAAGACTTCAATGCTGTATTTTTATTGTTTTATAGATTTTACTCTTGGTGAATCTTATTCATCCTCCTTGCTAGGAGGCTTTACTCATTTCCTGTTATGGTCTGCATGTGGAATGTCCCCACAGGCTAATGTGTTGAGCACTTGGCCCTCAACCAGGACTGCTATTTAAAGGTGTTCTGGAAACTCTTTCAAAATTAACTTTTAAATCAAGCATGGTGGCACATGCCTTTAATCCCTGCAGGTGGATCTCTGTGATTTCAAGGCCAGGCTGGTCTACATAGGGAGGCCCTGGCTAGCCAGGGCTACATCGTGAAATCCTGTCTCCAAAAACAAATAAAATCCTAAAACTTATATGTTTTTTAATTAACAATTTCATACATGTATGGAGTGCATTCTGGTTACTTTACCCACCCCAACCTTCCTCCCTATTGTATCCTGCTGCAGTTCGTTTCTGGAATCTTTTGGAGGACAAGCTGGAAAAAGCTGGACCCTTATGACATGACTTGGAAGGGTTTACCCCCAGTCTTTTCCTTGCTCTCTTCTTCCTTGCTGCCACTGCATGAAGACTCTCCTCTGCTCTGCTCTCCCACCACCTTAATTCTCTACCCATGTGATTAACCAGGGACTGAGTCCTTCGAAACTGTGAGCAAAATAACCGCTTCCTGCTCAAACCGTTTTCAGGTATTTTGGTGAGAACTACACAAAAGCGACACGTGTTATTTCTGTCTGCCTGAAATTTTCCTTCCCCTTCTTTCTCCCATCATGCACTTAGAAATTTGCAGGAGCAGGGAGGGTTCCACCAGTATCCTCCTGTCAGTGATGTAAGCTGTAGGAAACAGATGCCTCTATGATATTTCAGTTCCCAGTCTAAGAACTTAGGCACATGGCATGGCATTCGGAAAATACAAAGACACACACTGGAAGTCGGTCTCTCTTCCCCACGACTTTCATCAGTTTTACTCCTCAGTTTGCTGTGTATTATCCCCAACCTAGTTTGTGCATTTTCAAATATTTCCTTCCCCGTGTTCATATCATTCTCAACCTCTGTGGAAACTGCTTTTTTCACTTACTAATATTTGATATACCCCCCTTTCAAAACATACTGCTTTATTCTTTTTTTAATGGCTGCATATAATTTAAGATGAATATAACAGTTTCTTAAGTGGTCTCTTACTGATGAACTGCTGAGATGTTTTTAGTGATTTTTTTTAGAGAGAATTTGATAACTATATCCATGTGCATACATTTTGTGTATGTTCTGGTTTGGTTTCTATTGCTGTGATAAAACAGAGCAGAGGAGAGTCTTCATGCAGTGGCAGCAAGGAAGCAGAGAACAAGAAAAAGACTGGGGGTAAACCCTTCCAAGTCATGTCATAAGGGTCCAGCTTCCTCCAGCTTGTCCTCCAAAAGATTCCAGAAACAGACTTCAGCAGGGTGCTATAGGGAAGAAGGTTGGGGTGGGTATAGTAACCAGAATGCACTCCATACATGTATGAAATTGTTAATTAAAAAACATATAAGTTTTAGGATTTTATTTTGTTTTTGTTGACAGGATTGCTGTGGTAAAAGCAACCTGGGGAGAGAAAGGGCTTATTTAACTTACAGGTTATAGTGCATCACGGAGGGAAGCCAAGGCAGGAACCTGGATGTATACGAATTTCTAAGTGGTCTTATTAAATAAAGAACATGGAGCCAAATATAGGGGTGAAAGCCTTAGAGATCAGGGAAACAGTGAGAGCCACCAACTGCCTCACCTCATCAGCTCTGTAGCTTCCAAAATGCCACAACCAGGCTTTTATTGCCTTGCTGTTCTGCCCTCTCATTGGCTCTTAGCCCAGCTACCTCACTTCCTTGTTACTGCCTGTCTGTACAGACCTCCAGGTCTCTATGGTTGGTACTGGGATTAAAGTGTCACTACACTTGGCTCTGTTCTGCAGTGTGACCTTGAACACACCAAGACCTTGCCTGCCAAGTGATCAGATTAAGGGTGTGTGCTACCACTGCCTGACTTTTGTGTTTACTTAAAACGGCTTGCTATTTCCTCTGCTCTCCAGGCAAACTTTATTTATTAACATACAAATAAAATATCACCACACCTGGAGGCAGGAACTGAAGCAGAGACCACAGAGTGAAAGACCCCCAGCCTCCCCGCCTAACATAGCTTAGCTCAGCTGTTTTTGAATAAAGCCTGAGAGGTACTGAGGAGTTCAGTTAAAGGTCAGAAGAATACCCTGTACCCTAGACAAGAGCTAGGCGTGGCGAGCTCGGGGAGAAACCACGAGCTGACCTGGGTTTGAACCTGGCCTCATTCGAATCATCCAATCAGAACTGGCCTCATTTGCATCATCCAATCAAAACCCTGTAACCAGGCTTCTTGCCCGAGCTTCGGCTGCCCGACCCTATAAAAACCCTCTGCTCCAGCCCGCGTGCGCGCGCCAGTCCCTTGAGCTTCTTGAGAGACTGTGTCGCCCCGGGTACCCGTGTTCCTGAATAAAGCCTCTTGCTGTTTGCATCTGATTCGTGGTTTCGGTGTGTTCCTTGGGCGAGGGTCTCTCCTGAGGGAAGACTGCCTTTAGGGGGTCTTTCATTTGGGGGCTCGTCCGGGATTTGAGACCCCCTGCCTCGGGACCACCGACCCACTGTCAGGAGGTAAGTTGGCCGGCCACTGTCTGTCTTGTCCCAGTCTGTCTACTTGTCTTCTGTTTTCGTCGGGCGCCCTAATTCAGGTCTGAGTCGGTGGGGGCTGAAGGAGCTGACGAGCTCGGACTTCGCCCACCGAAACCCTGGAAGACGTTCCACGGGTCACGGAAGTCCCCTGGAAGACGTTCCACGGGTCACAGAAGTCCCCTCTGGGGCACGGTTTTTCGGGGCCTCTCCCATATCAGAAGGATATGTGGTATTGGCAGGGGATGGAGATCGCGGTTCCTCCACATCCCCGTCTGAGTTTCTGCTTTCGGTTTTACGCCGAAGCCGCGCAGCGCAAATTTCTGTCGTCTGTCTTGTCTTTTTGTTTATCGTTACTTGTCTAACACTTCTTTATCTAGAGACCACCATGGGGCAGACCATCACCACCCCACCGAGCCTAACCACGGACCACTGGTCTGATGTTAAGGCCCGAGGAAACAATGAAGGTGTCATTGTCAAAAAAAAAAAAAATGGATCACCCTCTGCGAGGCCGAATGGGTCATGATGAATATTGTCTGGCCGCGAGAAGGATCCTTTAACCTCTCTCTTATTTTACAGGTGGAGGGCAAGGTGTCTGCCCCTAATCCTTATGGACACCCCGACCAGATCCCATACATCGCCATCTGGAGATCTCTGGTCGAAAATCCATTTCCATGGGTCAAGCCTTTCCTTCCACAGCCCCCTCCAGTCCCTGGGCCCTCTGCACCCCTCAACCTGGACTCTTCCCTTTGCCCTGTGCTCCCTCACAAGGAGACTCCCAAGCCCCCTGTCCTCCCCCCGGACCCTAACTCCCCTCTCATAGATCTCCTGGTGGAGGAGCCCCCTCCTTATCAGGCTGGACCCGCTCGGCGTCCCGGCGGAGCGGCGGCGGCTCCCGCCGCCGTGCAGGAGGCAGCGGTGGCGGCCGCATTAGCGGCCGCGATCCGGCCGTTGGCAGATGTTAAGGTTTCCTCAACCAGCAGGACCTCAGATGAAGACAAGGAAGATGAGATGTCGTCCCCCATTGCCGGCTGCCTCCGCGGCCGCCGGGAGGGACCCCCTACTGAGTCCCAAGCTTTCCCACTCAGAGGAGGGCCGAACCAACAACTCCCGAATCGATGCGGCTTTTCCCTTGACTCGCCCTAACTGGGATTTCAATACGCCTGAAGGTAGGGAGCATCTACGTCTCTATCGCCAGTTGCTCTTAGCGGGTCTCCGAGCGGCCGCTAGAAGGCCTACCAATTTGGCTCAGGTAAGGAATATGATACAGGGAAAGGAAGAGACACCCGCTGCATTTCTAGAAAGATTAAAGGAAGCTTATAGGATGTATACTCCGTATGATCCGGAAGATCCAGGTCAGGCTCCAGGTATTATCCTATCATTTATCTATCAGTCTAGTTCAGACATCAGAGCCAAATTGCAGCGGTTGGAGGGTTTACAGGCGTTAGGGTTGCCAGACCTAGTGAAGGAAGCAGAGAAAATATTCAATAAGAGAGAAACTCCTGAAGAGCGTGAGGAAAAGAGATGGCAGAAACAAGAGGAAAGGGATAGGAAACAGCATAGGGAGATAAAGAAAGTTCTGGCCGCCGTTGTATCTCAGGGACAGCGGAGAGAGGGAGACAGGTCGGGAGAACGAAGGAGGCCACCCCTAGATAAAGATCAATGTGCTTACTGCAAGGAGAAGGGACACTGGGCCCGAGAATGCCCCAAGAAGCCACAAGGACCCCGCCGGCCCAAGCCCAAGACCGTGGACCTCCTTAGTCTGGAGGACTAGGGGGGTCGAGGCCAGGAGCCCCCCCCTGAGCCTAGGATAACCCTCAAGATCGGGGGGCAGCCCGTGACCTTCCTGGTTGATACTGGTGCCGAACATTCAGTCCTAACTCATGCCGGAGTGCCTCTTAGCCGGCATTCTGCACTGGTGCAGGGGGCAACTGGAAACAAGAGATATTATTGGACTATCGAGAGAAAAGTCCAACTGGCTTCAGGGCAAGTAACTCACTCCTTTCTGCACATACCTGAATGCCCCCATCCGCTGTTAGGACGGGACCTACTGACCAAATTAAAAGCGCAAATCTATTTTGATGAGAAGGGACCGAGGGTCACGGGTCCTAAAGGAGACCCTCTACAAATCCTTGTCCTCAATTTAGAGGAAGAATACCGTTTGTTTGAGTCAGAACCCCCGGAGAAATCACCTGAGGAGCTACAGAACTGGTTGAGAGAGTTTCCTCGCGCCTGGGCAGAGACTGGGGGCCTGGGGTTGGCACGCGATCAGCCACCGCTGATGATCTCATTAAAGGCCTCCGCGACTCCCGTTTCAATCAGACAATACCCAATGTCACGGGAAGCTCATGAGGGAATCAAACCCCATATGCCCTATAGCCCAGAAGACCATGAGCTAGCAAAGAAAATGGGGGCGGGCTGGGAACAACGGAGGCAAGCCTATATATTAGGGGATCGGGTGGTCATGCCAACCTCCCATACCCGATATATGCTGAGGTTCCTTCATGCGCTGACCCAATTGAGCAAGAATAAAATGAAGACCCTACTGGACAATGAAAATACTGGGACTGTGCTATTAAACCAGGACCGGGTGCTTCAGCAGGTATCTTCCACCTGCCCAGCCTGTGCTCAGGTCAATGCAGGAAAGATGCATCTAAACAAAGGGGCTCGTCAACGAGGGCATCGCCCAGGTGTACATTGGGAAATAGACTTTACAGAAATAAAACCCGGACTCTACGGGTACCGGTACCTCCTGGTCTTCGTGGACACCTTTTCAGGATGGATTGAGGCATTTCCAACCAAGAATGAAACGGCTAACGTGGTAACAAAGAAACTGTTGGAAGAGATCTTCCCCAGGTATGGGATGCCTCATATATTGGGGTCGGACAACGGGCCTGCCTTCGTCTCTCTGGTAAGTCAGAAAATGGCCAAATTATTGGGGGTTAATTGGAAACTCCATTGCGCATACCGCCCCTAGAGTTCAGGACAGGTAGAGCGAACTAATAGGACAATTAAGGAGACTTTAACCAAATTAACGCTTGCAACTGGCACTAGAGATTGGGTGCTCCTACTTCCCTTGGCTCTTTACCGAGCCCGGAATACTCCTGGGCCGCACGGCCTAACCCCTTTTGAAATTCTATATGGGGCCCCACCTCCAGTCATGAAATTTCCCCATCCTGATATCTCATCTTTTGCCACCAGCCCCACTTTAGAGGCACATCTACAGGCCCTCCAGCTGGTGCAGAAGGAGATCTGGAAACCCTTGGTTAAAGCCTACCGAGAGCAGCTGGACAAGCCGGTGGTCCCCCACCCTTTCCAGATTGGGGACTCCGTTTGGGTCCGGCGCCACCAGACTAAGAATCTAGAGTCACGGTGGAAGGGGCCCTACACTGTCTTGCTGACCACCCCCACTGCACTCAAGGTCGATTGCTGCATGGATCCACGCCTCTCATGTGAAGGCTGCCGGGGAGACCGACCCAGCAGGAAAATAAGGTCATCTCACAAACTGGGGAAACGGTCTGGCAGATGCCTTAAACTCCTCCAGGATGCCGTCGCCCTCAAGCAAGATGTAGATTCGCCCAGTCGGACTTTTATGTCTGTCCGGGGGGATGGGAGGGGCTGGGCCCTCGCCAAGAAATGCGGGGGGGGGGGGGGGGGAAGGAGATTTCTTCTGCGCCCAATGGGGCTGCGAGACCACTGGCGCAGCATACTGGAGTCCTAGCTCCAGCTGGGACCTGATCCAGACCAATAGAGGTTTCAGGAAGGCTGTTGGCTATGTCTGGTTTCCCAACCTCCCTACTACGAGGGGATAGCAACCCAGGGTAATTATACTAACACTCACAGTCCCCCTCCGAGCCAATGTCTAGGGACAGCCCAACATAAGCTCACAATCTCAGAGGTGTCAGGACAAGGACTATATCTAGGGAGCGTCCCCCGCACCCACCAACACCTGTGTAACCGCACCCTATCCATAAGCGCTGTCTCTGGTTATGTCACCGGCCCTAATGGTACCTATTGGGCATGTAATACTGGGCTCACCCCCTGCGTTTCAGCCTCAGCCCTCAATGCTACCTCTGATTTTTGTATGCTCATCGAGTCGTATTACTCCTCCTGACGTTTGGGCCCTGTATCCTAAGTAGACTTGTCCAATTTATCAGGGAACGCTTCTCTATTGTTCAGACTTTGGTATTAACCCAGCAATACCAAAGGCTCAACCAGATGGAACTCGAGTCACGTCACCAATCTTCCCCATGAATGGAGGATTCCATTCCCGAGATAAGAAAATGGGGGAATGAAAGACCCCCAGCCTCCCCGCCTAACATAGCTTAGCTCAGCTGTTTTTGAATAAAGCCTGAGAGGTACTGAGGAGTTCAGTTAAAGGTCAGAAGAACACCCTGTACCCTAGACAAGAGCTAGGCGTGGCGAGCTTGGGAAGAAACCACGAGCTGACCTGGGTTTGAACCTGGCCTCATTCGAATCATCCAATCAGAACTGGCCTCATTTGCATCATCCAATCAAAACCCTGTAACCAGGCTTCTTGCCCGAGCTTCGGCTGCCCGACCCTATAAAAACCCTCTGCTCCAGCCCGCGTGCGCGCGCCAGTCCCTTGAGCTTCTTGAGAGACTGTGTCGCCCCGGGTACCCGTGTTCCTGAATAAAGCCTCTTGCTGTTTGCATCTGATTCGTGGTTTCGGTGTGTTCCTTGGGCGAGGGTCTCTCCTGAGGGAAGACTGCCTTTAGGGGGTCTTTCAAGAGGAACACTGCTTAGTGGCTTGCTTTCCTTTGGTTTTCTCAGATACTTCTCTCTCTTTATATTTATTATATTTTATTCTTATTCTTCTCTCATGCATTATATCCTGACCACAGTTTCCCCTCTCCCCTCCCCCACTTCTCTCCCTCACCTCCCCTTTCCCCTAGATCCACCTTTCCATCTCCCCTCAGAAAGACAGGCCTCCCAGAGACATCAACCAAACACGGCATAACAAGCAACGATAAGACCAGGCACATGCCATCACATCAAGGCTGGGTGAGGCAACCCAGTAGGAGGAAAAGGATTCCACAAGGAGGCAAAAGAATCAGAGACAGGCCGCAGGCCCACTGGCAGGAATTCCATAAGAACACCAAAACTACTCAGCCATAACCTTGTATATAAAGAGGACCTAGGTCAGACTCCTACCGGCTCAATGATGGTCTCTGAGAGCCCTGATGAGTCCTGGTCGGTTGATTTTTGTGGACTTTGTTCTCATGGTGTCCCTGACCCCTCTGGTTTTTCCAGTCCTTTCTCTCCTCCTCCATAGGACTCCCTGAGCTCAACGTAATGTTTGACTGTGGGACTCTGCATCTGCTCCCATCAGTTACTGGATGGAGTCTCTCTGGTCTCTTTGATGATGATTCTGCGAGGCTCTGGTCCCAGAATACTCTGCAGGCAGGACAAACTGTAGGTCAAAGGTTTTGTGGCTGGGTTGGTGTCCCAGTCCCTCCTCTTAAGGCCTTGTTTGGTTACAGAGGATAGTTGGTTCAGGATCCATGTCCCCCATCACTAGGAGTTTTTGCTAGGGTTACTCTTGTAGGTTCTATGGACTTTCCATTGTACTAGGTTTTCATCTTGCTCCTGGGCATGCCCTCCAATTCCAGTCATTTCTCCCAGTATTTTCCCCCTCCCCCCACCTGATCCCTCCAGTTCCCAACCCCATCCACCCTCAGTCCACCTTGGAAATTATTCTATTTTCCCAAGCCAGGGAGATCATTGTATCCTGCCTTGAGCCCTCCTTGTTACTGAGTTACTTGTTACATGACTATATCTCATTTTACAGCTAATATCTACCCTATTAGTGAGTACAGACCATGTTTGTTTTTCAGGGTCTGGATTATCTCACTCAGGATGATTTTTTTCTAGTTCTATCCATTTGCCTACAAATTTCATGATGTCATTGCTTTTAACAGCTGAGTAATACTGCATTGTGCAAATGTACCACTTTTTCCTTTATCCATTCTTCAGTTGAGGGACATCTAGGTTGTTTCCAGTTTCTGGGACATCTAGGTTGTTTCCAGTTTCTGGCTATTATGAATAAAGCTGCTATGAACGTAGTTAAGCAAGTGTCCCTGTGATAGGATGAAATGTCCTTTGGGTATATGCCCAGAGTGGTATATCTGGGTCTTAAGGTAGATGGAGTCCCAATTTTCATAAAACTGCCATATTGATTTCCAAAGTGGCTGTACAAGTTTGCATTCTCACCAGCAGAGGATGAGTGTTCCCCTTGCTCCACATCCTTGCCAGAATGAGCTGTCACTTTTTTTTTAATCTTAGCCATTTTGATCAAGATGGAATGCCAAAGTAGTTTTGATTTGCATTTCCCTGATGGCTAAGGCTGTTAAACATTTAAATTTTTCTCCACCTTTTTGCTATTCCTCCATTGAGAATTCTCTGTATCCCATTTTTTAATTGGATTATTTGGTTTGTTGATGTCTAATTTCAAACTAGCCCTCTGTCAGATGTGGAGTTGGCAAAACCCTTTTTCCATTCTGTGGGCTGCCATTTTGTCCTATTGAGGGTGTCCTTTGCCTTACAGGGAATTTTCAGTTTCATGAGGTTTATTCATTATCGGTCTTAGTGTCCGCACTATTGGTGTTCTGTTCAGGAAGTTATCTCCTGTGACAAGGAGTTCAAGGCTATTCCCCACTTTCTCTTCTATCAGGTTCAGTGTATCCGATATGTTGAGATCTTTGATCCTCTTGGACTTGAGTTTTGTTCAGGGTGATAGATATGGATCTATTTGCATTCTACATAGTGACATCCAGATATACCAGCACTATTTGTTGAAGATGCTTTCTTTGTTTCCATTGTATATTTCTGGATTCTTTATAAAAAATCAGTTGTCCATAGGTATGTGGATTTACTTCTGGGTCTTTATTTCAAATCCATTTATCAACATGACTGTTTTTATATCAATACCTTGTGGTTTTTATTACTACAACTCTGTAGTACAGCTTGAAATCAGGAACGGTATGTGGTGATACATTGTGTACACTAATAAAATTTGCCTGAAGATCAGAGGATAGAACAAGCCACTAGACTAAACAAGGAGGCCAGGCAATGGTGCTATATCCTAGCACTCGGGAGGCAGAGATCTGTCTGGATCTCTATGAGTCCAAAGCCACCTGGATTACATGAGATTGATTTAGTCTAGGAGAGAAACAGGCAGTGATTCATATTAACCAACATTTTTAACAATAAGACAGAAATGATCAAATAATATTTATAATTGACATTATGTAAATCCCACCAACATTAATTATGCTCTCATTTAATTGTTGCATTTTTAGACCATCAATCATATTATCAAACAGTGACCAAACTCCCTTCATCGTAATAATGTTTCCCATTTTTTAATGTGGGGAAAAAACTTTCTTTTAACTAATTTTTGCTGAAGTCAGTCTTTGTAAGAAATCAGTGAAGGTTTCTTTTGTACCCTGTATAACTTTTGTAAATGACTCGATTTCTTTCCTACTTCTTCAGTTCTGTCCCAAGCACTCAAGGCTGCCATGCAGCATAAAGCCAGGGTGTGGTCATTGTATAAAGATTGTCTTTGTACATCAGCAATGGTGATACTCCCAGAAGTTCTTGTATTGTTTCAGCTATCCTGGGTTTTTTGTTTTTCATAGGAAGTTGAGTATTGTTCTTTCAAGGTCTGTAAAGAATTGTGTTGGAATTTTGTTGGGGATTGCGTTGAATCTGTAGATTGCTTTTGGTAGGATGGTCATTTTTACTATGTTAATCCTACTGATCCATGAGCATGGGAGATCTTTCCATCTTCTGATATCTTCTTCAATTTCTTTCTTCAAAGACTTGAAATTTATAGCATACAGGTCTTTCACTTGCTTGGTTAGAGTTACTCAAAGATATTTCATATTATTTATGGCTATTGTGAAGGGTGTTGTTTCACTGATTTCTTTCTCAGATCATTTGTCATTTGTTTATAGGGGGACTACTGATCTTTTTTGAAAATTAATCTTGTATCCAGTCACTTTGCTAAAGGTGTTTATCAGCTGTAGGAGTTCCTTGGTAGAATTTTTGGGGTCAAGTATGTATATTATCTTATCATCTGAAAAAGCAATATTTTGACTTCTTCCTTTCCATTTTGCATCCCCATGATCTCCTTTAGTTGTCTTATTGCTCTAGCTAGAACTTCAAGTACTATATTGAATAGATATGGAGAGAGTGGACAGCCTTGTCTTGTTCCTGATTTTACTGGAATCACTTTGTGTTTCTTTCCATTTAGTTTGATGTTGGCAATCAGTTTGCTCTATATTGCCTTTATTATGTTTAGGTATGTTCTTTGTATCCCAGATTGCTCCAAGACTTTTATCATGAAGGGATGTTTGATTTTGTCAAAGGCTTTTTCAGCATCTAGTGAGATGATCATGTGGGTTTTTTCTTTCAGTTTGTTTATATGGTAGATTACAGTGACAGATTTTTGTATGCTGAACCATTCCTGCATCTCTGGGATGAAGTTTACTTGATTATGGTGGATGATCTTTGATGTCTTCTTAGATTCGGTTTGTGAGTATTTTATTGAGTATTTTTGCATCAATGTTCATGAGGGAAATTGACAACTTGCTAAGACCACTGACAACTACTACCCGCTTCCCCGGTGAAGTCTGCATGGCACTTTCCCAGAACCACAAAATCTACCCAGTAGGAAAGAAGACTCTAGCTCAGTCCCAGCTTGATTTCTCCATGTCCTGCAACCAAAGTGTCTTCAGCAATAGGGTCTTATCATTTAGTTCTGGGGGAGCAACAAGAGCAATTGCAATAGCCTGCATTGTTTTGGGGGTCTCTGTGTCCTCAGTGATCAACAACTTATAAGGAAGTTTTGTTGTTGTTGTTGTTTTGGTTTTTTGAGACAGGATTTCTCTGTGTAGCTTTGGAGCCTGTCCTGGAACTCACTCTGTAGCCCAGGCTGGCCTCGAACTCACAGAGATCATCTGCCTCTGCCTCCCAAGTGCTAGGATTAAGGGCGTGCACCACCGCCGCCCAGCATAAGGAAGTTTTTGTTTAATAAAATCTATGGCTTCTGGGAGCAACATTATCTATTCATGCAGGATACCTCCCTTCACATTTATTTATTTATTTGAGACAGTGTCTTTCTGTGTAGTCCTAGCTGTCCTGGAACTTGCTGTGTAGACCAGGCTGGCCTCAAACTCACAGAGATCCTCCTGCCTCTGTCTCCTGAGTGCTAGGATTAAAGGTGTTCACCACCACACTTGACCAAACATTTTTAAAATTAATGTTTTAATTACATTACAGAATAGAAGGTCTGTGTATGGCTTTTTCATATATGCTTAGCTTTGGTAAACTCACCACTGTCTCTAGAGGTGGTGAAACCTTGGAGAATAGAGCAGATAAATGAGGTGGACTAAAGTCTCATGCAATAGTCAACTTTATTCAGAGCCTCAGACACTTCCTCTGGGGGTTAAGAAAGATCACATCAGTAAAGTTCTCATGAGTTCAAACTGTATACAATCATAAGGACAAGCTGCACATGGCTAAAAAACCATGTTTTCCCACAGAGGCATATAAAGGTTAACACCAGCAAGCATCAATGAGTAATCTGAAGTAAACTCACTCTTATCTACTACACCTGGGAGGAGAATGAAAAAACATTCCAAGAACAATTCCATGTTTTAAAGAAACAGAGCTCACAAGACTCTTGTTTTCTTGGAATTTTCTCATGAGTACTCAGGATTCCCCTCCAGGACTCCATTCCTAGACTGTGTTCTGACATACCACTACACATTCCTCTCATCCCTCCACCTACCATTCCTGGTTAAAAGAAACCTGTCCACCCCAGTATTCCTTCCTGCACCCCAATTTCTGCTCTGTAGGAACATAGTCTTCTCTCTTTCCACAGCTTCTGAATTAGTTCAATTTAATTTTGACTACAACCAACATAAAACTCTGGTTCAGCTGACTTTTATAATACAGAAGAATCTATCAGCTTACTGACATCATGTCTTGGATGCAGTACCTTTATTTGATGAATTCATTTACTTATCAAAGTCATTGAGGTCCTTGGTGTTCAGCGTTTGGATCTTAAATGTCCTCTAGGCAGTTGTATAGTAAGAGCTTGGTCACCAACCTGTGACACTTTGGGGAGGTGGGACCTAGTGAAGAGAATTAAGCCATTGAGGTGTGCCCTTGCAGGGAATATTGGGACCCTGACACCTTCCTCCACCTCAAGTCCTAATCACCATGAGATAAGCTGCTTCCATTGACATACATGCTCCTGCCAGGATCTACTATGCTGCCACAGACAGAGCCACGTGACCATGGGTTGAAACCTCTGTAACTATGAGGCAAACCAAATTTTCCTCCTTAGAAGCTGATCATCTTGGGTATTTTCATCATAGGGAGGGAAAGCTGAGCCACACACCTGCCTGCCTATCATTTTGATTGGCATGCTCTTAGCTAGATTACCTCATGATCCCAAGATGGCTGCATCCCACAATAAAGAATCCAGTAGCGGAAAAGACAGCTCATTAACATGAGTTTCTTTTCAAGATTGCTTTCCCAAAGGGTGCTCCCTGAAGATCCACCCTCTGATCCCATTGGCTAGACTGGAGTCTTTTTGCCAATTTCTAAGCCAGAACCTGGCAAGAATCCTGGAACCACCATGATTGGTCCATGGCAGAGGATTTTGCTTTGTTCTAGTTCCATCTCTGTAGCTGTGATAAAATTCCCTGACAAAATGCAGTTTAGGGAAGAAAGCTGCTTTATCGCCGGGAAGTCACAGTAGCAAGAGCTTGAGTCAGCTGGTCACATTACATCTGTACGTACCTGCCTGCTCACTTACTCACTCACTTACTTATGCTCACTTACACTTCACTCTTAAACACTCCAGGGCCCAGCTCTTGAAATAGCGCCAACAACATTCAGACTGGGTCTTCTCATCTTAATTAACTGAAGATAATCCCCCAGAGACACCCCACAGGCCAACCCAATGTAGACAATCTCTCATTGAGGCTCTCTTCTCCAGTGTTTCTAGATTGTGTCAAGTTGACAATTAAAACTGACCATCATACCCGTGAGTTAAAGAGTCACAGTGAACTGTCCCCTTCCCTCCTAAAATAAGGGAGGCACTGCCTGTCAGAAACAAGGAACTCAACCAGGAAGTGGTGGCTCACGCCTTTAATCCCAACATTCAGGAGGCAGAGGCAAGTAGATCTCTGTGAATTCGAGACCAGCCTGGTCTACAAAGCGAGTTCCAGGACAGCCAGAGCTATTACATAGAGAAACCCTGTCTTGAAAAACCGTTTAAAAAAAGAAAGAAAGAAAGAAAGAAAGAAAGAAAGAAAGAAAGAAAGAGGAAAAGAAAGAAAGACGGGACTCACTGCATGGTAGAAAATCAATTGTGACTGTCACAGCTTGGAACATGTTGTTTACTCTGCTGAAACAGCTCTCCTGTGTTTACTCTCCTGTCTGGTTACTACGCTTGAGGTGGCTCTGAGGGAACCATTCTACCTCTTCAAGATTGACTAGACACCTCACCTCCCTCCCTGGCAGCCTGTACCATGCTTGTCTGCATCAAGTCCTTGCTTCATGTCTCCTGCTATACCTCTGTTCCTTCAGGGAAGTCACTGGGACTCATTTGTGTCTATATTTGCAGCCTGAGACCAGTACACAGCAGTGCAGACGTTTAGCTCATGTCTGTTGAATGAAACCCTTTTGCTTTTGTTTTACTTTAGAATTCCATTTCTAAATTCAAAATGGATGTCAACGTATGGTTTTGTGCGTATGAATGATCTCTTTGCTGGGGTTTGGAATTAGGCTGATCCTATCCACACAAAGAAAACTGGAGAGTTTCCAAGACAAAGTCTTTAACCATGGGGATTATTGGTTCCTTAAAAGTTTAGAGCTTAACAAGTGTTTACTCAACACATATTGGGTGTCCAGCATTATTTCTGTTGGTGCTTTATATGCAAAATTGTCTCCGAGTGTGGAGTTTATGCTCAAGGCAGTGTTTTTCAATCAATTTTGTGGCTCAAAATCATCATTAAAAGGAAAAAAGAAGGCAGTGAATTAGAACAAAATATATCAGAGTACATCACTCTTGGTAAGGCTCCCCAGGTCCACACACATACATGTGCGTGTTTATATGATATACTGGATCAAAACATAAACTATGTAAGGAGAATTGAGAGCTGAAGTCCAGCTTGGGCTACACAGCAAGCTTCAGGCCAGCCATGGCAAAAACCTTGACTCAATAAAATAATAATGATGAATCCTACCACATGTCAGACATAGAAAGGTGAATGTCGGCCAGGCAGTGGTGGCTCACGCCTTTAATCCCAGCACTCGGGAGACAGAGCCAGGCGGATCTCTGTGAGTTCGAGGCCAGCCTCTTCTACAGAGTGAGATCCAGGACAAGCACCAAAAACTACAGAGAAACTTTGTCTCAAAAAACCAAAGGGGGAGGGGTGAATATCATAGTGTCACATAAGTTCCTTCATATGTGGGATCTCAAAGTATTTATTTCATAAAAATCCAAAGAGAAGCATGGTTTTCAGGGGCTGAGAAAAGGGGTAAGAAGTTCCAGTTAGAACAAATAAGCTCTTATATTCCACTGTACTGTAGAATGAGTTTAGATTATGATAATATCATATATATATTAACAATATATATATTTATATTATATAATATATATATATTAAAAAGCTAGATGAAAGAATTTTGGATGATCTTACCACAAAGAAATTAGAAGTCCTGAGATCGATACACTTACCCTGATGTGAAAATTGCACAATGTATACATGAGCCAACACATTACATAGTACATCATAAAACTGTGTCATTTTTATGTGTCAATAAAAAGTCTGTCTCCTGGAATGGGAGGAAGGACATCAGGGCACCCAGAGCAAGTTAAAAGGGATGCTAATACTCAGGGCTGGCAGACACTTCACTGAAGAATGAATGAATGAATAAATAAATAAATAAATAAATAAATAGGAAAAGGTCATGGCTCACCCACTTTTCCAATGAACAGTTAATTTTTATTTCTACATAGACAGTATGGAAGGGAGACTGTAGGTGCTGACATGTGCATAACAGAGTGGGGACACGTTGTAGACAATGTTTCCTCTCAGGGAACTTTGCAGGAGGAACAGGCGGTGGACAGTCTTCTGTCTTTTGCAAGGGATGTAGTGGCGGACTCACCCAGCCAGGAGATCTTGCCCTTTGATAACTGGTTGAGAAGTGTGGTTGGGGTTTAAAGGGGAAGAGCCTGATTCACAGTGGCTGTCTTGTCATGAGGGTCACACCTCATTCTTCTGAAATTCCCTCCCCTTGCCTGTTTCTGAGAAACAGTTACGGTGGACAATTTGTCCACAGACTGTTTCTGGTCATTGTTCTTAGCCGTTGATACCATCACATTGCTGAGACCACAAGAAAGGTCTTGCTCCCTGCCCCACCCCAACACACACACACACACACACACACACACACACACACACACACACACACGTACCACTACCTCTTTGGACAAGTTGAGGAAGATGGGAAGCTGACCTGGGCCAGCCATCAGAGCAGTGGAGGTTGGTACACACCTTGGTACCCTACCACCCAGGGTGGGATTTGTTCTTAATTGTACTAGAAGAATGCAGAATAAAAGGAAAGTCCAAGGGCAAGAACTCAGGGAGAGGGCTCCCCAAGAATTCAGTGGTTCTTTGGTTGGTTATTCCCGCCCCCCAATGACTCCCCTGTTGTGGAATATTGGTTTAAGATGTGCTACATTTGTTGATGCTGTGGAACATTTCTTTAATGATGCAAAGATGTGCTGCTTTCTTTTATGTTGCATGTGTTTAACTCTGTGAAGCTGTGTTACTGTGCCTGCCTAAAACACCTGATTGGTCTAATAAAGAACTGAACAGCCAATAGCAAGGCAGGAGAAAGGATAGGCGGGGCTGCTAGGCAGAGAGAATATATAGAGGGAGAAATCTAGGCTCAAGAGAGGAAGAAGAATGGGAGGAGTGAGAAAAGGATAGGAAGAGGAGGACATTGAGAGCCAGCCACAGAGTAAGAAGGAAAGTATATAGAATAGAGAAAGGTAAAATCCCAGAGGCAAAAGGTAGATGGGATAATTAAGAAAATCTGGCTAGAAACAAGCCAAGCTAAGGCCAAGCATTCACAAGTAAGAATAAGTCTCCATGTATTTATTTGGGATCTTGGCACCTCTTTCCCTTTTCTCTAAAACATTTCGGTCCTCAGTGGGCCCCAAAGGTTCTGGGTTCATGGGCATGCCCAGTAGGAGGCAGAGAGACAGCGCAGGCTACAGCCACAGGTATTCCCAGTGCCAGTACAGCAGATGGAAGGACTCAGCTCCAGGGAAGATGCAGCTGGGTATTCCCTGCATGCTCACCTGCTGAGTCCATTGGCCAATAGCTGTCTCTTATTTGTTCTTTCTTGAAGGTCACCAGTGACTGCTTGAATTGGGAGTTGAACCTAGGGCCTTGTACGAGCTAGGCAAGTGCTGTACCACTGATCCCTCTCCTCCTACCCCCCTGCTACACTTTTTAAAATGATTGATTACTTTTTTACTTTGAGACGGGGCCCTTAATCAATAAGTTGCCCAGAATGTCTATAAGCTTGCAACTCAGGCTGGCTGGCTTCTCCTCCTCCTCTTTCTCCTTTTTCTTCTTCTTTGAGACACGGTCTCTGTCTGGCCTCAAAATTGCAATGTTGCCCAAGGATGGCCTTGAACTTCTTCTGATCCTTCAGTCTCCACCTCCCAAGTGTTGGATTGCACGCTCGGTTGGTTTCTGAAGTGCCCATGGTGATGGAAGTTAGGACTTCCTGTATTCTAGGCTAGCACTGGACCAACCGAGATCCTCCCTTAAGTCTGCAGGCGGGCTTTGTGCCTGTGGTCCTCCTCCCTCAGCCTCACCTCCAGACCACACCACTGCTGTGCTCCTGAGTGCTAAGAGGTGGTTGTTTATTGGAAAGAGGTATGATGAAGTGGAATGGAAATGGAGCTTGGATAGTGTTCATGTGAAGGCACGTCAGGTCCTTTGTCATGTGGGCAGAGCCTGTACTAAGAAATGTGCAGGTAGCTAGGGAGAGGGCTAGCCCCCTCCCCTCCCCAAAACTAGCCAGGTTGCTTATCTTTCAAGATCAGGCAAGTTCAGTGTGACTTGACTCATGGACAGGGCTGCCCAGCCCTTTGTATTCCACTACTTTACAGCTCGGGACTCAGAAGTTCAAGACTTCCGTAGCTGAACCTGACCTTCCTGGTTATTATAAAGACATTTTTTTTTTTTGCCAGAATAGGAGGATGAGATGTTTTATTTATCAGTTTGTTTAATTTATAACTTGTGGATGTGGGGATATGGCTCTCCATTTGTATTCATGCCTGGAGCCTTACACACTGTAGGATCACCCTCTGCTTCACTGCTGGTCAGATTTCTTTATTTTTTTCTTGTGGTGTTAACAATTGAACATAGGGCTTCATGTATGCTAGGCAAGCAAGCGCTCTCCCACTGGGCAGCCCCAGCTCTGAGATGATTTTTATTAGCACCGCGCTCTAACCAGCTGAGCTAACTGGGCAGTCCAAGGTGATTTTTAGAAAGCATCCTTCCAACAAAACTATGATTATGTCATTAACTGCCTCAAAGATTTTTGTTTCTATTTTCGGTGCTCAGGGTGGAGCCCTCCGCTTTTACATGCTTGGCAAGGGCAGTGCCACAGAACAGCCCTCTTGGTCCCCTTGCTTCCAACCTTTTGATGAGGACTGGCATTGCTTACTGGGAAGTAAGTGCCTTATTACTCTGAACGAGGCCGGCAGTCAGGTGGGACCTGCCTTTCATCAGAAGAAAGGGTCAGGCCAGGCTAGAGTTGACAAGAGGGCAGCCGGCTGGGCTGCTCAGACCTCACGGGGAAGCCTAGCGCACAGGGCAAGCCTAGCGCACAGGGCAAGCCTAGTGCACAGGGCAGCCTGGGAACCAGTGAGGAGAGCTCCAGGCAGACTCTGATGGTGGGTGTTTATATAGAAAAGGCTTAGAAAGTCAAAGGCAAGCCCAAGATAAATGGCCAAGAAGTGACCGGAAGGACATGAGTAAAGAAGGCCGAGATGCATCATGGTAGAGGAGATTTGATATTTCAGGCCTCATGTAACATCTCTGTTCAGACTCTCCTTGTCTTATGGCCTGGCACTTGTCCCAAGCAAGAACCTTCTAGGGAGTGGGGGTGGACCACAGATGCGTGGCTCAGTATTTGGCAACAGCTTCTAAGGAGCAACTCAGGACTATAGTGAGCATACAGTGCATATAATAAATCTATTTTGTTCATTTATTTTTGTGGACTGGGATCAAACTTGAAATATCGTCCATGCCCATTTGTCACTGAGCTACATCCCTTTCCCTGAATTTTTTTTTTTTTATCATTTCTTGGTTTATTTAAGACAATAATGTTTATACTGAAATACATGTGAATATATGTACATATTTTTCTTTTTAAAATTATTATTTATTTTATTTCACATCCTGGCCAAAATTTCCCCTCCATCCTCTCCGCCTTGTCCCTCTCCTTCACCTCCCCTCTGTTCCCACCCCCCAATCAACTCCTCCTTCGTTTCAGTTTAGGAAAGGACAGATCTCCCATGAGTATCAACAAAACATGGCGTATCAAGTTGTAGTAAGACTAGGCACCTCCCCGTGTATTATTTTTAAAGGGAACGGATTTGAGGAATGATCCATTTATACCAAGAGAAAGAATACTTAGGGAAGACTGGAAGGGGGGAGAGAGGTAGACTAGGTCGAGATGAGGTTCCACAACTTCCTCTACATTCCAGAGGTGGAGTCAAGTGCTCCCGCTGGGAAAACAGCCTGAGGCGTGTGTGTATTCAGGACCGCTCACCTGCAAAACCATGACACTTCCTCTCTTGGGAGATGAGAGAGGACCAAGAGCCCCGCAGGGAAGCTGTTGGGTTGAGGAACAAATGGGCAGGTTTTACAAAAAGGAATATGGCAGAAAATACATGTAAGAAAGCCTTGAGTATAAACCAAACACCAAAACCAAGTAGATCAAGATCCCAATCAAACAACGAAACAAAAAATATACACAGCACAGCTTTCCTGGACTTTAAATCAAGACTTTAACTCCACAATCTAGACATCAGGCTGTTTCTTTACAGATGCCTGCTTATCTCAAACTTCCTGAGACTACATTAACAGAGGGAAGGGGTGTTGCCCTTTTAGGACACTACCTTGTGAGAAACTTCAAGAGCCACTTTGGGTGAGATCTCTTAAATATAGCATATATTAAACCAGCCGGGAGTCTCGCTTGTTCAGAACACAAAATTTACAAGTTTTCTTATTTTTTCAAAATATATTCTCTCCCTCTCCCTCCCTCCCTCTCTCTCTGTCTCTCTCTTCCTCTCCCTCCCTCTCCTTCCTCCTCTGTGGAGACACGCTTCAGGATAACCCCAAATTTGCGATCCTCCTACCTCAACCTCTTAAGTGGGAGAATATGAAGACTATAGGTATAGGCCACCACATCTATCTCAGAATTATTTATTAAAAGCAGTTATAGTAAATGCCTTACTTTTTATTAAGAAAAACATATAGTTAAAAAGCCACTTTAACAATGTTACAAAGAAAAAAAAATAGAGATCTACCTACAAAAACTTGGCAAAGGGGAACACGGATTTCCCCCAATATAAACTAGGAAAGAATAATAAAAGTAAATGTTCTAAAGGTTGTAGGAGTTAGACAACCTGCCCCTCCCTCCCACCACAACGCCTGTTAGGAAAAGTGCAGTAAAGGGCAATATTTACAAAGCAGGGAGCGGGCTCACCTCGAAGCCGGTAAGAGCCATAACACCAGCAGTCCTGAAAGGGCAAAGGGATGGGGCTAGGGAAGGGAACCTAGAAAGTGAGCTAAGAAATGAGAGTCATCTGGCAGGAAGGAACAAGGAAGATAAACAAGGTGACTCCTCAGCAAACTCCCTTGTGAGGCTGGAGGACAAAGGGAGCCCACAGATGCGATCCTCATGACTCAGCCACTCTCTTGGTAGAGAGCAGAGTAGAGCAGAGAAGGCAGAGAAAAGATTATGCCAGGTGAATAGGAAAAGCAACATCTATCAGGGACAGCTGAAAGACGAGGGGGGCTATTGTGTGTCTTAGCAGAAAACAGTGCAGAGATCACCTTTTCTGGCCTCTCACTTAAAGAAGACTGCAGTGTGTTTATAAGAAACAACATTATTACATGTTCTGGTCTTCTGTGGTGGTGGTGGTGTTCTCCTATGCCTCACTCACAGACCTATGGGGGTCAGGTCTTATTCTGGAAGCAGCTCTGAAACCTGAGGCTAAACAAGCACTGAAAATGCAGCATATTCAGATAAAAACAAAAAAACCGGAAACCAAAAAAAACACTGAGCTACAAAATGAAAGACTGAGGGGTAGCCACGATCGTGAGGTGTTTTTTTTTTCCTTTATCATTGAGACAGGGTCTCCTTGTGTCATGCAAGCTGACCTCAAACTGGCAATCCTCCTACTTCAGTCTCTTGAGTACTGGGATTATAGATGTGTGCGATCACAGGATCTTGTTATAAATGTAGTAAAGCTATCTCTGTTGTGAAAATTACTCTGCATAATGTATAAATGCATTTGGACAAGTACAGGCAGAGAGAACAGACAACTGACAGCAATTGCTTTGTAAGGGTCCACAGAGTCTTTTAAGTTGTGTTTTGATAATGGTAATGTTCATATAAGAGTTTGCTGAATGAAAACCCTTACAAATGAAACCTAGGAGTGTTATAGGAAGCCCACCAGACATGACCACTCACAGTTTATAGCCAACTGAAAGTCTTTACTCCAGCTGGCTGGGACTACACTCAGGTATTCAGGACCCAAGTGTAGCCCCCAATGTATAGGGCAAAGGGTTTTTTAAAGGCAAAAAACGTATCATGTTATCTCACTCTTGTGGTGATATTGTGTTCCCCAAAATATTGTGCACCCTAATAAACTTATCTGGAGTCAGAGAACAGAACAGCCATTAGATATAGAGGCCAGAAAATGGTGGCATATACGCCTTTAATCCTAGCATCCAGAGGCAGGGATCTGTCTAGATCTCTGTGAGTTCAAAGCCACACTAAAAACAGCCAGGCATGGTGACTCATGCCTTTAATCCCAGGAAGTGATGGCAGGAGCAGAAAGGTATATAAGGCATGAAAACCAGGAACTAGAGCTGGTTAAGCTTTTAGGTTTTTGAGCAGCAGTTCAGCTGAGATTCATTCTGGATGAGGACCTAGAGGTCTCCAGTCTGAGGAAACAGGATCAGCTGAGGAATTGGCGAGGCGAGGTGGCTGTGTCTTGTTCTGCTTCTCTGATCTTCCAGCATCCACCCCAATAACTGGCACCGGGTTTGTTTTATTAATAAGATCTTTTAAGATTCGTGCTACACACTCGGCAGTTGCAGGGGGAGGTTTTATGCAAGCAAGCAGTTTAACAGAAGCTAAGTTAAGCTGGTAGCTGGAAGGGAGGTCTGCACAAGCAGGCAGTTTAACAGAAGATGAACTGGTTAGGGAGGGCATCTTGATCTCAGGTTTCTAAAATAGAGTTAGGTAATTCCACAGAATTCTCCATCAATGAAATCTAATTAATGAATGCTAGTTAAACCTAAAATGGCCTCAACGAGCATACAAAGTGGAGGAACTTCTGCACTCTCTTGCCTTGTCACAGGAGAGTTTGCAGCAGATAAAACATTAAGGGTCCTCACAAGGTTCTGACTCTACTTCTGAGGAGTCTGTGGGATTCAGTCACAGCATCTGTTCTCTTGATCTCTGTCAGAGCTGTGCAGAATCCTGACTCTCCCAATCAGCTTAACCTTGAAAAGAGCCAGAAGAATGTGAAAAGGGAAGGTGAGACTGTGTCTGGCTTCATAGGACCCCAGAAGACTTTAAAAAAAAAAACAGGGTCTCATATTGTAGCCCAAGTTGCCTTGAACCTAAGGTACTCTCCTATCTTAGTTTGAGCACTGGGATTACAGGTGTGCACCACTACTCCTGGCAATCCTACAAGGACTTTAGACATGAGTAGGTACACAGCCTCCATCCCTGACAAAGTTTACCTTATCTCTCTATGCCTGAAATAAAGGGGCAAGCCTTCAGGCTTGGGTTGGGGAGGCTGCTCCTCTTAGCTTCTTTGCCAGTGTGTCCAAGGTACTCTTAAACTGTAATAGAAATTACTCTCTAGACTAGAAATGCTAAGGTTGTACTGGAAGTTTCTAACACAGCAAAACCCTTAGTAACCATGTCTGTGTCTTCACAGAGGCCCTAGCCTTCTTGTTTTGGCTGGTCTGTTGGTGACCTGTAAAGATCTGGACAGGGCAGGGCAGGCTACAGAACTCAGCATGGCTTCCTGGCAGAGGCCAGTGAGTTGCTTGCCAACAGAAGTCAAGGCTAGCAGATCTCAGAGGCAGAGAGAGAGAGAGAGAGAGAGAGAGAGAGAGAGAGAGAGAGAGAGAGAGAGAGGACTTCTGTAACCCTAGGAGCCAGGAAATGCTCATTATAGTCTCTATAAAGGGACCCCCGGTGTTTTCTGGGCTAACACAGAGAAGGAATATTTATTTCTCAGCAATGGCTTTCAGAACTGGCAAGCTCACACTGGAGCAGGGAAAAGCAGATCCAGATCATCATGTGATGGAATTACACCTGCTGAGATAAAGAACAGTGTGGCTCCCCGAGCAAGCATTCTTGCAGACGCTGCACCGCAAACCCCGGGGCTCAAGAGGTGCTGGGATAATTTGTCTTTTGCCAACTAAAGGCAAATAAATGCAGATGGGCAGAGCCTGGCAGCTCCTCCAGCAGCCTTGTGATCTGAGAATCATTCCAACCCCACCCCACGATGGCTGCCTAAATAACAGGTATGCATTCACTCTTCTCCAAGGAGCAAGGAAATACACGTCTTTGTTTTTCCAGATCAAGAGAAATCATGTGGTGGGCCCCATCTGGATCTGAGGGGTCCCTGATTTAACTTCCCTTCTGTCAAGACTGTATTAGAATGCAAGAGCTTTATTTGGTGGTAGAGAAAAGGGATTCAGGCTTGAACTACTCAACAAAATCACCATGATTAGAGTTGCTTCTTTGTCATGTGGCCAGCTATTAAACTAAATGTTTCTCCTTATAGTGCCTGCTTTACCTGCTGAGTCTTCTATGAGGAGCCTTGTCTACTTCCCTCCACCCCCCTTGACTCCACCCCTGCCAAGGCCATGTATAGTTAGAGACTGTCCCTGAGGCATTAACCATGAGCTGAATGCTGAGTTTGGGTGGCCGTGGTGGTAGAGGGAATTTTGCAGTTTGCAGAAACTTTAGACAGTCCCCCAGACTTGGTGTCAGCATTTCCCATTGTCACAGCTAGCTAACATTTTCTCACTTTCATATACACAGCCAGGTCACCAGCTGAGAGCATCCTTTCCTCTTGGCCTTCCAACCAGCTTGCTGCCCTCAGACCCTCCTCAGAAAAGCACACTAGACACCTGACTGCCAGGCACCAACCGCTTCCCTAGAGCCATGCTCAGAAGAGGCACAAGCCTTCGTGGAGGGTGTCTTTGAATGACTTTCTAGACTTGTAGAATTCAGTTCTCTCTCCCCAGAAAGCCAAGGTTCTCCTCTCCCCTCCCCATCTCCTTCTTGGCTATTGACCTTTGACTTATAGAGAAGCCATCCGCTAATCATTGCCAACCCCCTTCCTCTCCTCCAACAAAATGAGGAACTAAGACCCTGAACACAAGGTCTTAGGTGACTGGGGAGCTAAGAGGCATTTTTTTCCCCTTAAAGCAGAAAGGGAAATAATCCTCATTTGATTATTATTCTGTTATAACCCCTTTAGATAAGACATAGCTAGGATCCTATATTAGGATGTCCCTTTAGGGGAGGCAAGTAGGGGTAATACCCTACTCAATTGATCCTTGATGATGTGGCAGGAAGAAAAATAGGGCACCTCACTCTTCCCTTGCTTGTGCTCACGTCCAGCAGCAGCCTTAGTGGGCTGCTCTTGGGTGAGGCCCATCAGGGAGCCTTCCCTCTTTTGGTGGAAAATACACATTCTCCCCTGCCTCCTCCACCCACCCACTTCCTCCCCTGTAGAGCCTGAAAGTATGTAGCCCAGACTGGCCTTGAACTCTTAAGCTTCTTGAGTGCTGCCAGCTTAGCAAGCATGTTTCTTGCGGTTAGTTCCGGCTAGCCCATGACATCCTAGGCCAGTAACTTGGCAACATGATTAAACCTGATATCAAACCACCAGGGAACTATTGCTGTCTTTAAGAAACAAAGACTCAAAGGTCAAGTTTAAAGAGCAGGGTAGAACTCAGGCTCCTGGGTCTCTCAGAAGTAATGAAGACTCCGCTAAACTCTTTTGGTGCCAGTGGGGAGTGGAAGTAACATCATTAAACTGATAGGATCAGGGATAAATTGAGACAAAGTCTTCCTGGGGACAGAGAAGACTCACTAGGCAGCCTTTTGGTTCCCATGGACTAACAGCAGCACTGGCTCCTTTTCATTTGCTAAGTATGTGACCTTGGGCAGTTGCTTACCTTGTACCTCAGTGTTCATCTCTAAAATGGGCATAATATGTCTAAGCCAATGTATGTTCTGAAGATTTCTTACTACATATACTTAAAGCACTTTCAAGATTACCACGGCTAAGTGACCAGCTTATAGCATGTGCTGTATAAATGTTAACTGCTGCTGTTTACAGAATCATGCCAGGAGCCTCCCATGAACCCTGGAGCTAAAGCAAGAGAGAATTGTCAAGTGTTATGGCTCTAGAGGGAAAGGTATCCTGACTTGTCAGGAAGCCAGGCTATACTAGAGCTACAACAGAACAGCTCTGGAGGCTGGAGCCGCAATAGGACAGCTCAGCTCTGGAGGGAAAGGTGTCCTGACTTGTCAGGAAGTCAGATGATAACTGAAGCTGGGATGTGGTGGGGGATGGTTTCCCTGCAGGATATAGCAATCCTGCTCCTCTCCTAGAGAGAGCCAGTAGAGCTGAGCTTTGCTCCACCCTCCCCTTAAGGGGCTTCCCAGCAGAGCTCCGCTTCTTCTCTCTGGCCGGAGATGTTGCTTCTTCTGTTTCACTCTGCTTAAGGGGAAACCCCTGCAGAAATGTAGCAGTCTCCTCCAGCTCTGATGAAAAGTTGTTACTTTTCTGCTCAGCCTTGCTCAGCTCCCCCAAAGGAAGGTTTCAGTTTTTTCTGCTCAGTCCCCCAAAGGAACATCTTAGCAAGGTTCTTCCTCTATTCTGTGCTAGGTGAGGGGAGGAGGGAAGGGAATGAGGATGCAGATCTTTACCTAAGACTCTTTGAAGAAGGATTTATTTGGGAAGGAGGAGTCCAGGAGAGGAGTGGGAAAAGACAGTCCATAACTGAACAGGCAGAGGGGTTTATATAGGGCTTCTTAGGGGCGGAGCTTCTCCAGGAAGAAGATTTTCTGCTCAGGGATTGGTTGGTTTCATTGGTCGGGGCAGAGTTGGCTCTGGCTTCAGGGCCAAACTGTGTTTCTTTCACTGGTCCTTTTTAGCCTTTTGGCTCTAGTTTTAGGGCCAGGGCATATTTCTTTCACTGGCTCTGATTCTAGGGATAAAGTGTGTTTCTTTGGCTCGGATTTCAGGGCCAGGGTGTGTTTCTTTCACTACCTCTAGTTCCAGGGCCAGGGTGGGTTTCTTTCGATGGCCCCTTTTCCCTACAAGAATTACACTTTTTTTTTTTTTAAAAGGCTATACATGAGATAATAACTACTGGGGTGGAGCAAGCCTAAGGCTATATATGACATAATAATTCCCAGGGTGGGAGTTATACGGGTGTTGGAATACAGGTGACAGAGGCGATTATTTTCAGGCTCTGACACTTGAGAATACCTAAGTGGCTAAAACTACACCTCTGTCCCTGTCTTAATGGCCGTAATCTCCATCATGGGTTTGACTTAGTGTCTAACCTGTTCTTTAGTATTGCCAGATCTGAAGCAGTAACCCACTCTAACACAGCATGTGGCTCCATGTCCTGGCTGTTTCACTCACTAGGTGTGTAATCTTGGAGAAGTTACTGTCTCTGCACTGGTTTCCTCATCTGTGAAGTAAGGCTAATGATGACATCCCCATAGGATGTACAAGAACAACAAAGTGTACAGTGAGTAAGGTTAAGCAAAGTAAATTCTCTACCTTGAACACTCGGGGACTGTCAGTGATAGTGGTTTTGACTAGAGAGAAGGAATAAATTAATAACTTGTTATTTATAAACCTGTGATTTTTTTCCCCATTGCTTTGCAGTGCAGGGTTTCTAACTGGAGGCCTCATACATGCTAGGCATGTACTCTGTAGTCTCAACCTTGAATACTCAATTTTCATGCTTTATGATAAAAAGTATCAAATATACAAAAATTTGAAAAATGGATGCAGTGGACTCCTCTATACGTAAATTTAGGTTCAAAATTTGCTTTAAATCTAGCTCTTTGCATTTTGTGTTTTGTTGTTTGCTCAGGTCTGAGTGTGTGCATGTTGTTATTTTACTGTTACATGTATACATATATTTTCCCCCTCAATAATTTGAAAGTAAGTTACAAAGTCATGACATTTCAGCCCTAAATATTTTGTAATTAGTTTCTTTTAAAAAGGACATCTTCTTACATAACCCCAATACTATTACCAAATCTAAAATAATAAACAATGATTTTATAATATTACTTAATACTTGTTAGTTTGAATATGAAATATCCCCTAATGCTCATATTTTTGAACTCTTGTTTTTCTTTTTAGATTAAAAAAAAATTTCATGTGTATGTATCTGTGTGAGTATATGCCAGGTGAGTGTAGGTATCTGAGGAGGCCAGAAGAGGGCATCAGATCTCCAGGAGCTGGAGTTACAGGTGGTTGTGATCCACACAACACGAGTGCTGCTAACCAAATTCAGGTCCTCTGGGCAAGCAGTAAGCACTCTTAACTGCGGAGCCATCTCTCCAATCTCCAATCCCATGTTTTAAACTCTTATTTCCCAGTTGGTGAAGCTATTTTAGGAGGAAAGTTTAGGAACAGAGAGTAGCTAGAGGAGGAAGGGGTGTCTTTGGGATCTATTTTCTCTCCCCACTCCCTATCCACTGTCATATAGTCCTACAGCCGTGATGTTCTATTCAAGTGTGTATGGCCAAGCAATCATAGATTAAAACTTGTGAAACCATGAGTCAAAATAAGTGTTCCCTTCTCCTGTAAGTTGTTCTTAATTTGGTCACTGTGATAAGACGGGCAACTAAGGCAATACTACATCCACAATCAGACTTTTTCAGTTGCTTCCAAAATGTCTTTGAGAACCTGCCCCACCCCCCTCACACTCCCAACTAGGAACCAGTCATAGTTCTTTTGGGGTGTCTAAATTTAGAACATTATCACTGTCTTATCTTATTTCTTTTGCTAGAAATGCTCTGAAATGTCCGAGAACAGCTTTTTAAAGCAAAATAGTTTATGTCATAGTTCTGGAAGTTGAGAAGTTCAAGATCTTGGTGCCATCCTCTTGGTGGCTTGTGGTGAGAGCTATGTGCCATGTCCTAACATGGAAAGGCAAAAGGGTCAGCAGGAGGGTATGGAAAAGTGAAGCAAGCTCTGCTCTCCCGATAACTAATCCATTAAATCTTTTTTTGATGACCTAACTACCTCTAGGTCCCCCAATCTCTCAGTTCCCACATTTTAGTAGAAGCTTTTGAGGGGACAAATCCTATCTCCCCTGTACCACCCCCCATTTTTTCTTTTGTGGTAGCACTAGGTTTTGAAGAGACCAGGTCATTTGACTTACATTGCGCTGCTTTCCCTGTTTGCCTTATTGCCTGCCTGTCAGGGTTTTCAGTGAAGCTTAGAAGAAGGATGAATAAACTCTGGGTCTCGAACTGGAGTCCCCTGGGCTCTCCCAAAATGGCATGAGAGAGAGAGAGAGATGAAATGCATAAACATGGCATGCTCAATTTTTTCTTATTGTGGTAAAATGCATATAACATAAACGTTACCATTTTTGCCATTTTGAATTGTATGCATTAAGCACATTCATGTCCTTGTGCAACCATCACCATCATCCATCCTCTGGACACCTCCATTTTCCCTGATAGATTCTCCGGACTTCTCAGAAGATAACTCTCATTCTTCCATCCCCTTTACTGCTGGCAACCATCATCCTATGCTGTATCTTCATGAATCTCACTGCACTGAAAACATCATGTGAAGGAAAATCCATTATGTGTCCCTCTGTGACTGGCATGATGTCACTGACATGTTGTCAAGGTCCATCCATGAGGTATCATGGTCAACATACTTCAGGGGGACTAACTTGTTAAACGCACTTATCCCAAGGTTCTGAAACTAACATGTGTGCTTTACATCTAGCTTCTCGAGAAGTGTTGAGGAAGTGAAGCATAAGAACTCAGTACTGGGTGCTGCTAATAATCATATGACCTGGAATAAAGCCTCATTATTATTTACAGAAGCCAATACTTGAGAGATAAGTTTAGAAATGGGAAAGCCCTAAAGTGGAGCTCTAGCTTTTCCATTAAACAACAACAATAACAAAACAAACAACCCCCCTAAAACCAAAACAGAACAAAAACTTGGGCAAAACTCTTAATTTTTACAAAGCATTTTATTTACATTATTTATTTATTGGGAATGGGGTGCGTACTATAGTGCATATATGGAGATCAGAGGAATACGTCTGGGGGTTGGTTTTCTCCTTCCATGTAAATCCTGGAGATCAAACTCAGGTCATTAGGCTTGGCAGCAAGCACCTTAATTTTATGAGTCTACACTATTTTCTTCTTTAAGAGTGATAAATGTTGCAGGATAGTGACAAAGATTACAAGTAATGAAGGTGATGAAAAGGAACCCAAAAGGTACAATGGGACAAGGCAAGAGTGATTACATGGAGAGCTTTCCAAGTTCAAGGGTTAATACAGACAGCATATTGAGACTTACAGGATTAAACTGTTACAGTCCTAAGCAAGAATAATAATCGGACTTAAAAACGCAATATTTTACATAGAAATTAGGTTACAAATCTCATTTCTTCTGCCCGAGAGGATGCATCCTCTTCAGGATTGTCTCCCACTGTTTTGATTGCTGCCATGGGCCTTCCCTACCCCTGCCTGGAAGCTTCCTGTAGCTGTTGAAATGCTTGCTTGCTTTCTCTGGAGAACGTGTTGCTTCAGATCTTGTTTCAACAGTCCTCTAGCTGCCAGTGGAGCTTTGGGTTTGCCAACTGTGATGACTCTAAAGGCCTTTGTCAATTCTTTCAGGCCTAGCATGCTTGATCACCTAGTTGGGTTAGGGCTTGCTTTAACCACAGAAGAGCAGATTCCCAGGCATTGCCGTGTTTTATAATCTGAAATCTAATTATGGTTGTTTTAACAATGCTCCTTGTCATAGCTGCAAATGGTCAACATTCGTTTACGCTTTTCTTTACAGGCACACAACCTTATCGTCTAAGGAGCTCTAAAATTACCAGCTCAGAGGAGGACTGTTTGGGGAAATGAATCCAGGAATCACGAGCTCAGAACTGAGTCCACGGATCCACTGATTACAAAGCTTTGGGGTTTAAGGTGACCTGCCATACTCAGCCATCAGCATGTACAAGAATCACTTCAAAACACAATCCAATGCAGATTCCGTGGCCCCATCCCCAGCTGTCCTCTGATTAAGGACTTCTTGAGCGAATGGATAGTGGTGTTCAGGACACCTGCTTTGGCATTATTAAGCTTTTGGGGGACAAGGGTGGAGGTGGGGAGTAGGGGTTAGGTCTTGCCATGCTGCTCTGCCAGACCTTGAACATACAACTCTCCTGGTTCAGCTGCAGTTCGTAGTGAGGACCACAGGTGTGTTCCACGGCTCCCAGCTCACTGTTGCACAGCCTAAGCTTAAGGAGTTTGAGAAATGATTACGTGCAAGAAGGACTTTTTTACTTTTTCTAGAATCAAGTTGTAAGGCCTTCTTGTGTGAGGTGCTCTCCCTATGCTGGGAAGAAATAACATGTGACCTCTGACAAGAAATGGACAAGGGGAACCTGATGCCCAGCCTGGCTGATCCTCCAGGTCTCTCCATGAAGCTCTCTGTTCTGCCCTATCACATATCCCCCTATTCTGCACTCATTAAACTTATCATAAAAATGCTAAAAAATTAACTGACTCTTCAGATCTTCATTTCTTTTTTTTTTTTTATAAATTACTTCATTTTTATTTTACATTTACTGGTGTTTTGCCTGCATGTATATCTGGGTGAGGGTGTCGGATCCCCTGGAACTGGAGTTACAAGAATGGAGTTGTGAGTTGTCAAATGGGTGCTGGGAATTGAACTCAGGTCCTCTGGAAAGGCAGCCAATGCTCTTAACCACTGAGCCATCTCTCCAGCTCCCAGATCTTCATTTCTTAATGAAGGCTGCCATGTCACATAAAATTCATATTAACTATGTATATAGGCTTTTCTTCTGTTAATCTGTCTTTTGCTACAGCGGTTCCATTCAAGAACTCAGAAGAGTGAAAAGAAATTTCTTCTTTCCCAAGTGTGGATCATTTCAGGAATACTCCTCCAGGGCATTCTGACGCAGGGGTTCCACATTTTTAGAAACCTAGTGGAGAGGGTATTGATTCTTCTATTATAAACAAGTTGGCATGGGACAAGCCACTGCCTTGAGTCTGCATTTGTAGGTGCCAAGGAAAACAGCTGCTGTCCTCCCAACCTCTGAGGTTTGAAATAGGAGTAAAATAAGATAACAGACTCAAACCATTTGAAAAGAGCTCCTGCTAGTGCAGGCACCCTCATCCCTCTGGGCATCCTCTTGCCTAAATGGGGGAAGACCCCCAGCTGGTAACCCATCTTGCCCCAACCCTTCTAGACTCTTCCAAGTATTCACTCAAGCCAGAGGAAGCCTTGCTGAGCTGCCTTTGGTCTATTTAATCTGGATAGGCTCACCTGGCTTTAAGCCCTTCCCCAGACTGTGTTACAGGACCACACACATTTCTGTCTGAAGTCTTGCCAAAACAAGGCTTGAGATGACCCTCCTTAATAGGCCTATATCCTCCTTGAAATCTGCATGCACCTGTGTCATTAATGATCCCACTGACTTCATTTTCCACAGTGTCACACTATTTCTGGGCCATACTCGATTGCCCACGTGTTTTCTCTTTGAGCCAGGATTGTACAAGAGCATGTGCGTCCACACCCAGCCCTCATGACATGGCTGTGTTCCCAGATACAGTGTGTGCCTTTTGAAGTTCAGAGTGATCAACTTCACATTCATCTTTACTCCCGTCCTCTGTTCTAATCCTTTGGCTAGAAGTCATTCCAAAGATTTCTACCCTTTCTGGCCACATTTACCTTGAAACAAAATAATGGGAAAACCAGTTCCAGCTAGAGCACATAGCCCTTGTCTTTGTGTGTGTATGTGTATTTATTTGTTTTGTTTTTTAGATTTACTTTTATGTTTTAATCATGTGTGTGCAAGAAGATAGTGTTGAATGCCTTGGAACTGGAGTTATAGAGGACTCTCAGTCTTCCAGAATGGGTGCTGAGAACCAAACCCTGGTCTTCTGCAAGAGCAATATGCTTTCTTAACTTCAGAGCATCTCTTTATCCCCTATTATTGTTATGTAGCCCAGATTACTTCAAACTCATGCGGTTCCTGCCTCAGTTTCCCAGAAAGCTGAGATTACAGGTGGGTTACAAGTGTACTTCCACACTCGACTGCTGATTTCCTCCTCCTCCTGCTCTTCTTTCTCCTCTGCTTCCTCTTTACTACATTGCTTCCTTTTGAGACAGAATCTTGGTATGTAGCTCCGGCTGGCCTCAAGCTCACTATGTAGCCTAAGGAGGGTATTTAACCTTTAATTCTCCCCGCTCTGCTCCAAGTGCTGGCCTTACAGGTCTGTGCTACAATGTCCAGCTTCCCTTTCTCTTTTAGATATCTTGGGTGGCCCACCTGTAAGGCTGTCACCTGTATTAAATATTGTGCAATATCTTTGGCGCATGTAGTGTCTATTTGCAGTCACGCTGTCCCTCCTAAAGTGTAAAGAAGGGCATGATTCCTTTCTCAGTCCTCACAAATTCTTTATATTGTTTGCTCTCTTTCTCACTCATTCACTTGTTCATTCGACAGACAACGATTATGTATATAGAGAGAAAGTAATCTGGCCCAGGCCTTGCTGACATTAGGCAGGTAATGTGCTACAGAGCTATGCCCAGCTCAACAAATAGTTTTTGAGTACTTGATATGTACCACGTGCTGGAGAGATGGTGCAAAACTGATGACGTTTCTGTTCTTATGGACTGTGGGTTATCATTGGGAAAACAATAAGTGAACAAGAAAGTTTAAGATTGCAGTACATATTATAAAGAAAACCAAATTCTTTAGTGTTATGCAGAGTGAATAGAGCAAAAAAAAAAAAAAGATGCTATTAGAGATTGAGACTTAGGAAGGGACGCTGTATCAGTTGCTTCACAATCACTGGAACCAAATTAACACCACAGAAACGGCAAGGGAGGAGAGATTCACTTTAGCTCCTGGCGCCTGAAGATTCAGTTTAGCATGGTGGGCCAGGCATAAGAGAACAATGCAGCTCATATCACAGCAGGGCAGGAAGCAGCCAGGGATAACACCCTCACCCCAAAGGCCATCTTCTTCAAGGCAGGTCCAATCTCTTAACGCTTCTGCAACCTCCCCATCCAGTGCTTCTGGCTGGGAACTAGGCATTCAAACCACGAGTCTGTTGGGGATCTTTTATATCAGTCCATAATGGAAGGGGTAGTTGAACTGAGACAGGAGGAACCAGTCATGGGAAAGCCAACCACAAGCATCCTTCTAATGGTTTCTCTATTTTCTAGTAGAAAATGAAATCCTTACTCATGTGCTCTCATTATAACTATGTCATAATAAGCCCCCACCGTAATAGCCCATCAGGGTGAGTGTTCAAGGGGGATAAAAGGGAGGCCTGAATATGGTATATTGAGGTATAATGAGGGTAGGAATGTGGCATCTCATTAAGCAAATGATACTCCATCTTTCAGAAAGAGCACACTGAGTAAGCGGACCTCACTAAGATGAGTCTTGGTATATGACCTCATTAGCCATGGTTTCGGTTACTATTTGCCAATTTGATACAAACTTGAGTCACCCGACCAGAGGGAACCTCAGCTGAGGAATATCCTCTGTCTGATTGGCCCATGGCCGTGTCTGTGAGGCAGTTGCTTGCTTAAAAATTGGTGTAGGAGGGCTATCCCACTATGGACAATGCCACCACTGGGCAGATGGCCCTGGCTTGTATAAATTATCCACAGAACAATGTCGTTTAATGCAAATGTGAGCTGAAATAAACCTTTCCAAGCTGCTTTTGGTCATGGTGTTTATCACAACAATAGAAAAACAAAGTGGGACAAGGCTAACCTGGGCTACGAAGAAAGAACCTACCAGAAAAGCAGAGGAGAAGGTGCACTGGGAGGCTGGGATGAGGAAGTAGGACTCATAAACAACTCCAGCACTTGTCTATGCACTCTGCTTCCTTTCTTACTACAGGTATCTAGAACAAATAATCAGACTGTTCCCAGTGACTTTCCACTTTTATTTTTTGGATATTTTTACTGAGTATATGTACACATGAAACACACACACACATACACTTTATCTTCTATCGGTCACATAGTTTCTGTCACACATAGTACTTGTTCTTAACAACAGATGTTTTCTCACAAAGTAATTTTTCTGTCTGGTAACAGCTTCTTACTCACCTTCCCTGCCATATGGCTCCTGAATCACAGCCCCCAAGACTCCCAATAAAATCTTTCTTTTTTTCTTTTGTGGTTTGATCAACAACAGTTAAAACGACAGTGTTGAAGTCTATTGGATTCAGTAGATGACTAAAATGAATCACCTTTGATGTTTTCTAATGTGGTTACAAAACCACTTAAAATTACACATGCAGCTCACAGAGTATTTCTCCTGAACAGCAGTGCTCCAAGGATAATCTCCTCTCCAAGTCAGTTTGCAAGCTTCGGTTATAGAGTTGGGAAGTCAGGCATGGTGGTACAAACCTGTGATCCCAGCACTTGGGAAGGCTGAGCAGGAGGACTGACCACTGAGACTTCACTGCCAGCCTGTGCACAGAGTCCCTGCTGAGACATCAGGGCAAGAACTCAAGCAGGAACTGGGACAGAGGCCATAAAGAAATGCTGTACTGGCTTGCTCCCTGTGGCTGCTCAGCTTTGCCGTGGGATGTCTTTCTGTACGCTGTGACTATGTGTGGCTCTGACTGGTTGATAAATAAAGCTGCATTGGCCTATGGCAGGGCAGGATGGAGCCAGGCAGAAAATCCAAGAGAGATAGTGGGAGGAGGAAGGAGAGGAAGAAGATGCTGTTATCCGCCACTAGGAGAAGCAAAATGTAAAAGTACTGGTAAGCCACAACCCACGTGGCAAAACATAGATTTATAGAAATGGGTTAATTTAAGATGTAAGAGCTAGCTAGCGAGAAGCCTGAGGCATTAGGCTATGTAGTTTGAAAATAAAGTAAGCCTCTGTGTGTTTATTTGGGGCCAAGCAGCTGTGGGAAGTGGGTGGGAGAAATTCGTCTCAACCTCAGGGCCCAGGTGGGACACAGGAAAACTTCCAGCTGCACAGCTTCTTTATAAGATTCAGATCACCTGCCCAGGAGTGGCACTACCCCCAAGTGAGCTGGGTCCTCCCACATTAATCAGTAATCAAGAAAATGCTTCACAGAGTTACCTATAGGCAATTTCAGAGTTACCTTAAATGCATTTTCTCATTGAAGTTCCTTTTTGACAGATAGTTCTGACTTGTTTCAGGACAAAGATCTAACCAGGACATGTACCACACTTTTTCTTTTGGTCCACCAACCAGTTACCAAATCATGACATGGAGACTTATTATTAGTTTTGAATGCTCAGTCTTAGCTTATGCGCATTTCTTGCTAGCTCTTATAACTTAACCTGTTTTTCTTCTTCTGTGTTTTGCCTTGGGGCTTTTTACCTCTCTTTCTCTATGTCCTGCTCTGTCTGCTGGCTGGTGGTTGGCTAGCCCTGGGCGTCTCCCTCTTCTTCTCCCTCATTTTCTCCTCTCCTTTTCTTTTCCTCTTCTCTCAAGCCTAGATTTCTCTTCCCATTTATTCTCTCTGCCCACCAGCCCCACCTATCCCTCTCCTGCCTAGCTATTGGCTGTTCAGCTTTTTATTAACCAATCAGTTGCCTTCGGCAGACAAGGTGAAACAGCAACACGTCTTTTCATAATTAAACAAATGCATTATAAACAAATGTAACACATCCTTACATCATTAAACAAACGCAGCAGAAACAAATGTAATGCATCTTTACACAGTTAAAGTAATATTCCACAGCATAAACAAATGTAACACATCTTTACATAGTTAAATATTTCATAAGGACAAGCCTCAAACTTGAGGCCTCAAAGTTTGTTTTGCTTTTGTTTCAATGTTTATGTGTGTGTGTGTGTGTGTGTGTGTGTGTGTGTGTGTGTGTAGATGTGTGTGTAAGTCAAAAGACAACTTCCAGGAGTCAGTTTTCTCTTTCTACCATGTAGGTCCTGTGGATTGAAGTCAGGTCTTCTGGCTTGGCATCAGGCCCCTTTACCTACTGAATCATCTCAATGGCCCATGGCCTCAAACTTGAGATCCTCCTAACTCAGTCTCCAGAGCACCAAGATTATAGGTGTGCACCACCATGCCTGCTTTGAAAAGTTCCTTTGTTGTTGTTTACATCACTTTTTTTTTTTTCAAGACAGGGTTTCTCTGTGTAGTTTTGGTGCCTGTCCTGGATCTCACTCTGTAAACCAGATTGGCCTCAAACTCACAGAGATTTGCCTGCCTCTGCCTCCTGAGTGCTAGGATTAAAGGCATGTGCCACCGCCACCTGGCCTACATCATGATTTTTTTCCTGTTATTTTCACACACGTGTAATCATTACAAAGGCTATTGAACTATTTTACATTGTTTATGTCAGATCCAAAGGAAACTCCATATCCCCAAATTCCAAAAGGCAGAAGGGACAAATGGCTATCTGTGGAGCCTATTAGCACACCAAAGCCCATGCTGGCCTCCGGGCTCCCTCAGGATCACAAGCATCTGTTACACATTTCAAAGTCCATGCTAGTGCCCTAGCCTTTCTTGCCTCCTCCCCTACCCTCAACTTCCCCAGCTCACAAGTTTCCTACCCACACCCCCAGCTACTCGTTCTCCTTATAACCCTGCTATTTCAGCTATGTTCTCTTGTTCTCCCCCCCCCACTCCATCTCCCTTCTACTCTCCCTCTCTCTACTCTCTCTCTCTCTCTGCTCTTGCTTCTCTTATGGCCAGGTCCAGTCTTTTGGGCATGTTTAGTCTACTACATGTTCTCTCTCTGCTCTGGACTCTTCCAGATGTCTCTGGTTGTTTTTTTTCTCTCTCTGTCTCTCTGCTCTCTGTCTCTGTCTCTGTCTCTGTGTCTGTCTCTCTCTCTCTCTCTCTCTCTGATATCTACAATAAAACCTTCCCTTTAACCATACATGGAGCAGTCATGTCATCAGTTTATGCAGTTTATTTATCTTCAACATATAGCATGTATTATACAGGGATAATTTTACAACAAACTAACCCTATTTCAAGTGCCTACTAGTCACACGGTGTGGTGATATTTTTTTTTGTGTGTGTTCTAATAAATAAAGCCTGCCTGAAGATCAGAGGAAAAAGTCATGCAACGTTAGCACACGCCTTTAATCCTATCACTTGGGAGGCAGGGATCTGTCTGGATCTCTGTGAGTTCAAGGCCACACTGGGAACAGAGCCAGGCGTGGTGGCACATGCCTTAAATTCCAACACTAGTTAACCATGGAGGTCTGGAGATCTGTACAGACAGACAGAAAGCAACAGATCTGGGCAGGAGAAGGAAGTGATGTAGCTGGACAGAGAGAGCAAATCAGATGGCAGAACAGCAAGGCATATAGGCATGGGTAGACAAGAAGTAACTAACGATTTTTGAAGCTGCTGAGTTGGTGAGGTCAGGTTAGCATGTGGCTGTTCCTATTCCTCAGATCTCTTGGGTTTTCACCCCTATATCTGGCAGCGTGTTGTCTATTAATAAGACCATTTAGAAATTTGTCTACAACATAGGCTAGAAGCTTATATATCAAACAGTGAAGTCTTATGTGCAGGTGAATGGGCAGGAGAAAGGGAAAGACTAGATCTCAAATATGAGGACATCACTTGGTTAATGTTTTCACAAGTTGGTGCAAGAGTATAATGATAAGAATAACGAATTTTTCTTTAAGGCAATGTATTCAAGTTTCATAATTTGAGACTGTGTCTGCCAAAGTCAAGTGCTTCTCACAGAAACAAATACTTATGAAATGATAACAATCAATGGCAGTCTTATTCTTCTTAATGCTATTCCTTTAATGTGGGTAAATAAAATGATGATAACTGTAGTGTTCCTCCCTCTGGAAAAAAGTTTTACTGGACCATGAAATCCAAATGGCAGGAAACCCCAGCTTTATAGCTCACGTCTTCTCCATTAGTAAGTTTAATCATCACAACTGTAGATGTATTGCTTGTTGTTTTTTTAAAAACTATTAGAGAGAGAGAGAGAGAGAGAGAGAGAGAAAGAAAGAGAGGACCTTTTCCTTTTACCCTTCTAGCTTCTCTAGACGGAAATTAAACGGACAGAACACAGACTCACAAAAGAAAAGTATAGTCTCTTGACACCTGCAGATGGGCACATGACCTTAGAATTCACTTATGAGCGGGACTTGGTGGCTTCTGTAGATCTGAACAGAGGCTGCTCTGCAGGGAAGTAGCAAGATGGAAGTGAAGGGTGTGGCTTTTATTTCCCTTTATTTGTGTGTATGGTGTTTTGCCTACATGTGTGTCTGTGCACCATGTGCGTACTTAGTGCCCACAGAGCCTGGAAGAGGGCATCAGATGCTCTGGGACTGTAGTTACCAATAGTGATGAGCCACCATGTGGGTGTTGGGGATAGAACCTGCGTTCTCTGCAAGAGAATTCTTAAATGCTTAGCCATCTCTCCAGCTCCATGTTTTGTTTTTTCGAGACAAGGACATAATGTAGCCCAGTCTAGTCTGGAGCTCATTATGTAGCTCAGGCTGGCTTCAAACCCAGGCCATCCTCCTGCCTCAGCCTCTGACTGCTCATTATAGGCATGAGACATGAGAACAGGAAAGTGGGGTTGAGGCTTTTAGGGACATCAAATCCTAGGAAGGTTAATATATAGGGAAAACTAATGAGAAGTAAGAATTGTTTCTATAATATCTGTTATGTAGATTCTGCAGAGTGCCTTCTATGACCAACAAAAGCCTTTAATGATTAAAAGCCAGGGCTTTCTTTTAGGCAAGTGAGTGTTTGGGAGGGAAAGACAAATGTTCGTGCTTTTTTTCAGTTGTTCTCATCTCTCAAAACAATCTCTATAAGAAAGTGGGACATTTGGGGATAGCAAGCTCTCTGAAGACGATTGCACATTTAGAGAAGTTGCATGTTTAATCTACAGAACATTTCCTCCCAAAACTATTGAGAGGGAATTGTTGACCTTGTGTTTTATCATACCCCAAAGAAGGAAGTAGTTTACAAAACCACAAACAGCCAAGAAAACCTAGAAATTAGCATTAATACCTCACTTTCAACTAATACTTAGCTTCCACACAATTCAACAGCTCTCTTGCATTCTCTCTCCCTCTCTCTGTCTGGTCCAGTGGGCTTGTTCTGTAGCCCATAGTGACCTGAAATTCATGGCAATCCTCCTGCCTCAGCACACAGAGTGAGGGAAGAACAGTCGTGAGTCATCATACCTAGCGACATTGTCTCTTTAGCCTCCTCAGCCTAGAGGAGTTATTGGGTTTCTTTGATTTACATGATTTTTAAAACTTTGAAAAGTATGGCTCGTTATATCATAATACATAAGTACTATTGTGTATGGCAGCACACACTTTTGATCCTAGCACTCTGGAAAGCTGAGGCAGGAGGATCATGGGTTGGAATTGAACTGGGCTGCATAGCAAGACTCTTAAAAAAAAAAAGCATTCAGTGTGGAGTTATTTTGAAACTGGAAATGTTCCATTTCTCATCAAACTTCTATTATTTATTCAGGTTTTAAAAAATTATTTATTTTATTTTTGTTTATCTATATGTGCCTGTATTTCTGTATGAACATATGCCACATGTGTTCAGGCACTACAGAGACCAGAAGAGGACACTGGATCCCCTGGAGCTGAGGTTACAGGCAGTTGTAAGCTACTGGATGTAGGTACTTCCAACCCAGTTCAGGTCCTCGGGAAGAGCAGTACCTGCTCTTGATCTAGCCGTCTCTCTAGCTCTCATTTTGTTGTTCTTTGTTTGGTTTTATTTTTGAAGCAGGCTCTCATGTTTCCTAGAGGCTGGTATCTAACTGGCTATATGGTCCATAATAACTCTGAACTCCCTGAGTGCTGGGATTTCAGGCTTGCACCAGCCGTCATGCCTGATCTATGTAGCACTGGAGATTGGATCAGGGCTTCATGTGTGCACTTGCATGCATATTTGTGTGTGTGTGTGTGTGTGTGAGAGAGAGAGAGAGAGAGAGAGAGAGAGAGAGAGAGAGAGAGAGAGAGAGAGAGAGAGAGAGAGAGAGCGCTGTGGGATGTTCTGTATGGCAACTGTGTTGCTCTGATTGGTTGGTAAATAAAACACTGACTGGCCAGTAGTCAGGCAGGAGGAAGTATAGGCAGGACAAGGAGGAGAAGAATTCTGGGAAGTGGAAGGCCGAGTCAGAGACACTGCCAGCTGCCACCACGACAAGCAGCATGTGAAGATGCTGGTAAGCCATGAGCCACGTGGCAAGGGATAGATTTATAGAAATGGATTAGTTTAAGATATAAGAACAGTTAGCAAGAAGCCTGGTACGACCATACAGTTTGTAAGCAATATAAGTCTCTGTGTTTACTTGGTTGGGTCTGAGCGGCTGTGGGACTGGTGGGTGAGAGAGATTTGTCCTGACTATGGGCCAGGCAGGAAAACTCTAGCTACAGAGAGAGAGAGAGAGAGAGAGAGAGAGAGAGAGAGAGAGAGAGAGAGAGAGAGAGAAACTTGTGGGTGTGTAAAACTTTGGTTTACATCTCAGGGCTTTCACCTTTTGTTTGAGACAGGTCTCTCTTTTTTTCAGAGCGTCAGTGAGTAAGCTATCTAGCTGGTTAGCAGGCTTCCGAGTATCTACCAGTATCGGCGTCACATCCAGCTTTTGCCAGGATGACAGGAGCTCTTCCATTGTGCCTGGTTTTTTCTGTGAGTTCTGGGGCTCTGAACTCCACACCTTCACACTAGCCAGGCAAGCGCTTTACCAACTGAACCATTGCCTCAGCCCCACACTTTTAACTTCCACGTTTTGACCCTCAATTTAGTCAGCTGGAGTTGCTTAAAGCATCCATGTTCTTTTGGCACACTATCTTCATTCTTTGAGTAGCATTTTTGCTTTCTGACAGAACTTATTATTTGGGCATATTCAACCATTTCTCCAAGGAGCACTAGCGGAAGACTGATTTTAGAAACCAAGATCTGAGTGCTTGGGATGTTCTTTAATGCTGTAGCATCCCTCTTCCAAAGTCCCCTCAGTTGTCAGAGTTAAGAAGTAAATGTTTCAATGTGAATTGGTACATATATGCAACAGATAAACATTTTTATTTATCTGCTTATCTCACCTATAGTGGAAGCCATGGGCCCACAGTGATGCCTCCATTTATTTTTTTTAATTAATTAATTTAAAAAGTTTTATGTCCATTGGTGTTTTGCTATGGGTGTCAGGTCCCCTGGAACTAGAATTACAGATAGTTGTGAGCTGCCATGTGGGTGCTGGGAATTGAACCAGGTCCTCTGGAAGAGCAGTCAGTGCTCTTATCCACTGAGCCATCTCTCCAGCCAGCCCCCAATACCTCCATTTCTAATCTATATGATAGTATACATCTTAGTTGACTCTCTTTGTATATGTATATTTATATATTCTCCAGACCCAGTCTATATATTTTTTAATGCATTTAATCAAGCCCCTAAAACAATGGTTCTCAACCTTCCTAATGCTGGAACTCTTTAATGCAGTTCCTCATGTTGTGGTGACCCCCAACCATAAAATTATAAAGTTGATACTTTATAACTATAATTTTGCTACTGTTATGAACTGTAATATAAATAAATATCTGATATGTAGGATGTCTGATATGAGACCTCCAAAGGGGTTGTGACCCACAGGTTGAGAACCATTGTCCTAGATGTTTACAAAGTGCTGTTTTCATTGGCATCTCTTCCTATGAATAAATAAATCTTCTCCCCTCATCCGAACTCTGATACTTTTGAGGTTGGGCGGTTCCCCACCCAGAGAGAGCTGCATTCACTGTGGCCTCTAATATCCCAGACCAGAACTTCTCTAACCTGTTTCCAATAATTATAAGAAATTTTAATTTTAGTAAGCGTATTTCCAATTTCTCTTGTGTTGAAATATTTAAAAATGTAAATATTTACTTATTTTAGGTGTATAAGTATTTGGCTTGCATATGTGTATGTGTGTCATGTACATTCCTGGTGCCTGAGGAGGTCAGAGGAGGGTTTGGATCCCCTGGAACTGGAGTTATGGACGGTTGTGAGTCACCTTATTGGTGCTGGGAACTGAACCCAGGTCCTCTCCAAGAGCAATGAGTGCTCTTGATCTCTGAGCCATCTCTCCAGCCCTTATGGGAGAATTTTCTTCCTTCTCTTTCTAAATAGATTGCTACTTTTGTTTCATGGAGTATTGTTTTCCTCTTGTCTCTCTGGTGGTAGTAATTCCAGTAATAATCCATTTCTTCTCTACCTTCTCCACCATTTGCTTTTGTGGCCTTGCTCTCTCCTTTTGGAGGGAGGGTCCACTCACACTTGGTTTTTAACCTTTTGTTCTTATAGAAGAAGAAGCACTGGCTAGAATTTCAGGTAGAGACTAGAAATGCTAGCTAATATATGGACAAGCAGTTAGGCATAAGTTTCGGATAAACAAATAGTTGCTTTCTAGTGTATGTTCCAAATATTTCACAGAACCTATTTTCTACTAAGAAATTACTCCTTATTTATCCAAAATTCACATGCATCTCTTCATCCTGTTTTTATTTGTCAAGCCTAGCCATTTTACATGTGATTGTAGCTAGTAATTTCATTAAGGATACTGGTATGGACCTCAATTTTTCACAGATAGTTTTTATCAGAGAAAAATCTTTCAGGTGCCAGCAAGTTGGCTCCGTGGATAAAGAGAGTTGTCTCCAAGCCCGATGACCTGAGTTCAATCCCTGGGACCTACATGGTGGAAGGAGAGAGCTGATTTCTGAAAGGTGTCCCCTGGCCTTTAGGATGCATGCATTGTGATGTGGACACATGTGCACACCCGGCTGCTTATATGCCACAAGCCAGTTATTGGAGGGAAGCAGTGTACAGATGGCCTTTAATGCCAGGCCTCGACCTTCTGAACACATCCTGGAGAAAAGGTGGGGGCAGTTGCTAGGCAGAGAAAGTCAAGGAAGAACTGGGAAGGCTCTAAGTGGGTTCTACACAAACTTTCCCCGGTCCCACTGTTTTCAGACCTGCTTCTGAAATCCCACTTTTGAAAGAAGCAGTTGCTCATGTGTCTGAGTTTCAGGGGCTCTGAGACCACTTGATTTGCTCTTTCTGTAGATTTATTTTTCAGCTGTCTTTGAATTTTGTTTTTCATTTGCTGTGTCTTTGCTGTTCTTTTTATCTTTGTGAGCTTATGCCATTTAAAAGCTCCTCTGCTGAATTTTGTGTGTGTGTGAGAGAGAGGAAAGATAGATATGATTGTTCAATCTACTATGCAATCTTCTTGGGGGGGGGAGAACTTTTCTTTTTCATTGATTTCCTTGTTTCCAGCATGCTGCATAGCTCAGTGTCCTAGGAAAAGGCATCTAGATTGATCTAGGATTTTCCTTGGCCTTTTTTCCCTCTGCCGTCAACAAAGGACCAAAGGTGGCCCTGAAGTGAGGTCTTTGGCCTTCTAGACTCCTGTTTTTGCCACTTGAAGCTCCCCAGCAGTGCTGGATTACAGTTCAGTGTTTAATAAATCTTCAGGGTTAACTAGGTGAATTTTAAATCTAACCCTTCCTGGAATCTGTGGCTTAGGGCAACGAATTTAGATAAGGGTAAAGTTTGCTCCTTTTATTGCTGACTGTAAGTACTGTTTGCTCACAACAATTGATTTGACAAAAGTTCTTAAGTTGGTAGTGGATATCCAGAATCATTTATTAAGTAGAGGCGACAGTCTCAAGTCCAGAGAACCTTGCTCTTTGTCCAGTTCCTTAGACACACCCTCGGGGCGACCCCAGGAAAGTTCACAGATAGTCTGATTACCTTAAAAAGAAATCTTCCTTTTTTTTTTTCTTTTTTCTTTTTTGCCAAGTCATAATGTTGTAAGTGAACTAGTTACTACCTGCAACAAATAACGTAGGCAATAGGCAATAACATTCAGGCTGATAATCACTGCAGGCTAGAAATAGAATTAAGTAGCAGGAATGCGACTGGAACAGCGTTAGCTCTCACTAGACATGGCCTCATTTTTTCAGCTGATAAAATACTTGTAGCAAGGAAGTGCTATCACAGGTATGGAGACTCACATTTGTCAGCCACTGCCTCCCACACAGAGCCTTAGACCCTCTTTGAATTAAGAATTTAAAAGGTCCAGCTGGCGGCAACAGAGTCCCTGTGGTCCCAGCTGTGGAGGAAGCTAAAGAGAAAAGAATGAATTGAACACTGGAGTTTGAGAACAGCCTGAACAACAGAGTGAAATCCCCGTCTCAACAAAACAAATCCCGCACACAAACAACAAACCCCCCAGGTCTGTGTTTCTTTTGAAAGGTCTATGGTAAAACCAAAGCACTGTAGAAGAGATTTTCCAGTTCTATTTTCCAAACCCATTTTTCCATAATCAGTCACTTTTCTAGCAAATATTCCAGAGCAGTGGGACCAGAAAGACTTATTTTGGTGGAGAGATGGAGCAACTACCAGGCAAGTCATGGAGATGTGGTAACGATAGAGGCAAAAATTAGTGTTCTTTCTTGGTTAAAGTGTGCTGACTCTCTGTCTCTCTCTGTGTGTGTCTCTGTCTCTGTGTCTCTGTCTCTCTCTGTGTCTCTGTCTCTGTCTCTCTCTGTCTCTTTCTGTCTCTCTCTGTCTCTTTCTGTCTCTCTCTGTCTCTCTCTCTGTGTGTGTGTGTGTGTGTGTGTGTGTGTGTGTGTGTGTGTGTGTGTGTTGATGAGAATGGACCCAAGGCCTTGTGCTCTGCAAGAGCTCTACTACTGAGCTACATCCCAGCCCCACTGATAAACTTTTAAAGTGGACAAGCTTCAGGAAAACCAAGACATCTCTTCCCTTGACAAACCAAACAAGCAGCCCCAAGCTTGCTGAGGCTCAGGGCTGAGCATGTCTGTCCTCTAGAAAGGGAGCAGAGAGAAAAGAGTTCCTATAAAGATTTTCATGTGAGAAAGAGAAGAATGGACATCTATGTCTGTCTCTCTAAGGTAGCCTGGAAGAGTCTGGCAATATTAGAGTTTTATGTCCATTTTAATTGTTCAGATGGCTTAACCTAGTAATAGGTTGTCAATTAATCACTTTTATGCAATAATAAAAGGCACATAAAATGTTATTGTTGCTTCTGTTGAGGGCCCCTCCCCAGCATGAGTGTTATTGAGAGGCATTTCATTCAGGTAAGTTGACAGTTTTATCAGGCAGAGCACAGAGGACATCCTGACAATTACTCTGCAGCACACAGCATGAAAAAACCTCTAGGTCCAAACTCTCTCTGGCTCCCAAGAGCATATCTTAAAGAAAAAAAAAAACAGCTTGGGTGACCCCAAAGAATTTGCTGATGAGATTATATTTATTTTAGAAGCTCGTATCTGCTCTTAGGGCCTAAGAGTCTATAAATAGAGAGACAGGTGACGAACAAGTGCTGTAATTATATTTTAATTTAAAATATTTTTGAAAAAAATGAAAAGCACATAATTAGCTTGTTTTTATTTTAACCATTCAAACTTTAATTACAAATAAGTTAAAATTTTATAAAAACAAAACAAACCAAAAATGATAAAATGGGCCTTCTGTGCGACATCTGAGATCTGTGGTTTGCATCTACAGCATCTCACCATGGCGCCCAGGTTAGTCTTAAACTCACTGGCTCAAATGAGCTTTCTCCCTCAGCCTCCTGAGAAGCTGGGACTATAAAAATGTGAGCCAATGTACCCAAATAAAAGTGCATGAGCTTTATTTTTTTTTATATACTTTAAAATGTTTGTGTGTGTTGGGTGGAGGGTGGGAGGGTGGGCAAGATCTCATGTACCCCAGGCTGGCCTCTAACTCCTTTGTAACTAGTAGCATTAAACTAATCCCCCTTCCTCCACTCCCCAAGTGCTGAGACTGCAGACATGTACCTTACACTCAGCTTTACATACATTTTTTTTTTTTGAGATGATGATCTTGCTATAGTGCCCAGGCTAGCCTCAAACTTTCCGTGTTCTTTCCTCAGCCTCTGTCTGCTTGGGTTTTGAAACCAGGTTGATGTAATAATACTCTTGAATCCTTTCCAGTTACAGTGAGATCAGATTGTCCCTGGAAAGTCACCATGCAGCAGGCAACTGGAAAAACAGGGTCATTCCCAACTTCTGCTGTGTGACCCTCGTATGACCTTTCCAATGTGTTTGACTTTCCAGGACCATAGACAAAAATCTGAGTTTAAGTGAGGAGGAGAAACCTCTTTACAAGACATGTGCACTGGTGATTATCCACCCCGGTTTTGGAATAAAAAGAGAGAAAAGCAGGCGTCTTTCTGAATAGACTTGCTTCTTTCTATTGGGATCTGTCCCCTCCCCCTTGGGGTGTATGACGTCATGAGAAGTAGCTGAGAAATTAAACAGTGGTGGGGTGACCCAACTTTCAAATGGTTGGAAATTCTTGACATAATAACGTGGTAAAGCTGCCGGGTGAAGTAGTGACTTGACTTGGGATGACTAACACCATGGTCCCGGCTCTTCACTTGGTTGCTGTTGCCAAAGGAGAAGGCAGCAGGAGGAGACAGGGCGATGAGGGGCGGGGAGCTGCCTCTGTTGTGACAGTTCTACTAGACCATAAATTTAGCTAATTATTAGTATCAGCTGTTACTTATTATTTAATTCAGCAAGGCTGCTCTGTAATTCTACCACTCTTAAGTTGGCAAAGCATTTTGTAACGGAGCTAGCTCTATGAAAGATCCTATACCACATGAAATGTACAGCTCTTGTCAAGGTGTAGGAGTCGCCCTACTCAGATGCTATGTGTGGCCACAGAGTAAGAAAATGAGTCGAGCTGGGGATGTCGCTCAGTGGTAGAGTACTTGTCCAGTGTCCACAGGTCCTGGGTTCCAGTTCCACCATGAAAAATGGAAGGAAGACAGCTAAACAGAGCTGCTAAGGATGCGGTTGGTACACCACGCTTGTTTCAAGCCAGTCTTCTGTAACCCCTTTCTCCAGGAGCAACGGCCGGGCAGTAACACTTAGCCAGCAGAAACATTTCCATAGAGTAACAGGTGTGGGCTCTCTTCCTGAATTTGCCATCGTTCCAACCTTTCAGGAAGGAGATGAAATCAAAGTTTGTCTGGTATCCACCCACCCAGGGTGTAAGAGGAGAGGTCGCTTAAGAGGAAGGGAATCTCCCCTAAGGAGACATTAATAGTGTCAGGCGGTGTCCCGCCCGAAGGTCTTTTACAATAAGGATTTCACTTGGAAGCTATTTGTTGGGAAATAGAAGACAGCCTGGGGCTTTCGAGCAACATTCCCTTAGTTAGTGCACTAGTGTTAAGATATTTCCAGGGCTATAGACAAAATAAGTTCACTGGCGGATTAGAAAAGCATCTGTGAGTCTACATAGTGCTCTTCCTTATAGCGTCAGAATGATCCTCTGGCCTATTTCGTAGTCATAGCTGTGAAGAAATACTGTAATACTTCAACACTCCCAGTCCATTAAAAGTTTTCAACAAAAATAACATGGAGACACACAAGAAAGCAGCTCCTCACAGGCTACGGTGCAACAATAAATGTCGGGCCAGCACCACCTAACTTACGTGCCAGGTGCTGCTAGGAGCCCAGACCGTGGTGGTCTTGCACATCCAATGACAGAACTGGTGTACCTGGCAACCTCACCTAAATGGAAGAGGGTGCAAAGCTAAGAAGAGGCTCCCAGCTGCTTCGCTCAAACCCTTTTATAATGCAGCAATCCATTCATGAGGGTGGGAGCCTTTAGACCTGGTCACTTCCCCCAAAGGCCCTCTTTCTTAATACTCTCACAATAGAGATTAAGTTTCATCAAGAATTTTGGAGAGGGCGCATTCAAACCACAGCAGGCGTCTAGACATAAATAGTCAATGGAACAGAGACACAATCATGTCATCATTTAGAGGCAGGGCTCCGCAATCTATAACAGAGGGTCCTTAATGGCTTTGGAAATGATTTATAATGAAGCTGTGGACAGCCACGCCAGGGTGACTGATTTTACTCTATTCTTTACCAGTCCCTACCTCCACTCTGACAGGATTTCAGTCAATTTGAGGACTCATTCCTCCAGGGTCCCCCAAGGCTCATTTGAAGCAGGCTGGTGAGGTTTTTTTGCCTTTTCTTGCCCGCCCCCTCCACGGCTTGATTTACTCGGACATCAGTGAAGGAGACCCATGGCAGTTACTTCTGAATTTACTGATTCCAATTTCGGAAAGGGTTTCCAGGAGAAAAGGACCTCCAATGTCACAAACTTTCCTATAAAGGATCCCATGGGCCATCTGAAAAACTGGAAGGCGTCTAGCTTGCTGGCCTGCTTGCTTGCACCAGCACGGCATAGATGACAATGGGAAGGCAGAGTGGTCCGGCCCACAGCCTTTCCCAGACACCCTAGTGAGAGGTGGCATTGTTGTAATAGACTTGCAATTTAAAGTTACATTTTTCACATTTAAAAGGGGAATTTAAAAATATGCAGGCTAAATCTACTCCCTAAATATTTATTGATTGCCATTACCTTGGACCATTAAGCACTATCTTTTAGAAGTCCCATCTCCCTTACCCTCACTAATGGAGCAGGCTCAATAATAGGCCTTTCCTTTTTCTTAAGTGATCTGCAGCTCTTCCCTTTAAACTAAACTAAGGCAATATTATCATAACAGAAATCTCTTCCTATTCAGCAAGAAATGAGCATTTAACTTCAAACAAATTACAGGCCAAGCTTTAAAGGACCATTAATTAGTAATGGTACCTGAGCAGCCAGGTGACTAGAGGGCTGATGTTGGGTGGAATAGGCCTAAGGTTTTTTGTTTTTTTAATTCTTATCTCATTCAACGACATTTGTCCCTGAAATAATTTGTGCCTGATACACAGAAAGCTCTAGAAAAATGTTCTCGGGCCATTTGTCTTCCTGCTTTACCTTCTTCACTCAGCTGTCAATCAACTTCCATCTCTTTATGAGAATGACTTGAAATTCTTAAAAATTTTCACCTTAAAGCCTGTCTTATATATCCCTTCTTTGGGATGACTACTCTACTAATGATTTTTAGTGTCTTGCATTTTGTGTGTGAGGGATATGTGTGTGCCTGTGCATATCTGTATTTTCAGGTCTGGGGAGCTTACACGTAGCTGCAGGCACACATGGAGACTTTAGGTTAATGTTGGATTTTTCTTGGATAGTTTTCTACCTTATATAGTGTGGCAGGGTCTTATGCTGAACCCAGAGAGTGCCATTTTGACTTGTTTGGCTAGCCAGCTTGTCCCTGGGGTCCCCTGTCTCTGCCTCCTGAGTCCTGGGATTACCTGTGACTGCCACACCACTTTGCTTTTCAGTGGGTGTACGGGGATCCAAACTCAGGTCCTCACACTTATGTGGAAAGTACTCTATAGCCTGAGCCATATCCCTTGCCCTCCACTGACAATCTTGACATTAGCCACCCTGGTTTCCTTGGGAGCCCTGCTTTTCTAAGAATCCCTTTCCTAGGCCATCTTTGTACTGTCCTTACCCTCAGTCATCTGACACCTTAAGTCCAAAGTCACGCTAAACATCTTTTAACCTTGGTATCTTTCGGAGTTACTGTTTGTTTCTCCCAAGAACAGTCTACATTCCCCCCTCCACTTCCTTGTCTGTAATGCTCTTCCATCACACCCCGATTCAATGCTACAGCCTTTTTCCTAAGTCCAGTGGCCTCCCTGCATTCCTTTCCAGTGGCCTGTGGTGTGGGATATGCATGCCACTCCCTGGACGATTCTCCCTGTGGACTTTATCCTCTGTCACGGGGCTCTTCATCGGGACCCTGATCATCACATGTGCTGGTGTCCTCGAGCATTCATTCTTAGCTGTTTCTGTTTTGTTCTAGACTATTGCTTCACTCTGGATGCATCTAAGAATCACCCGGGGATCTCTTTAAAAATCCAAACCCAGATTATATCCCATTAAATCTGATTAGATGTGTACCAATTAAATCCGATTTCAGGCTTCACAGAGAAATCCGATTTAATTGATCTGGGGTTGGGCTCTGGCATCCTTTTTTTTTTTTAAACACTTCTCAGGTGATTCTCAAGTACCACTAGGATTCATAGCCCTAGTTGTTTACTTTTCTTATTCATTGACTGGTTGGTGCAGGGGATTGAAGTTTTACACACCAGGCAAGCGCTCTCTCATTGAACTGTGTCTTCTGCACCCCCATACCCTAGCCCCCTCTTCCTTCTTTCTTTTATTTTGAGTCAGAATTTTGGGAGGTTACCCAGACTGTAGCCCAAGCAGGCCTTAAACTTTTGCTGCCCTTACCTCGGCTTCGGAAATAGTCAGGGAAGCGCGAAGATTGCTTCACCAGGCCCTGCTAAATCTGCTTTTATTTTCGTTTCTGAAGCCTCGTCCCCGACACACAGAACAACATGTCCAGCTTTGTGTGAACCACTGAGCTGAGCTGACAACACTCGGCTCTCTCTGTGGTCTAAAGCAAGCTCATCATGTTCTCAAGTCAACGACTCTCTGTGTGTCTATAGGACCATGGGTTTTTCTCTGCAGTCCTGCCGGACACCTGGAAATCGCCCTGAAAAGTCCCTCATGCTGGTTATTGTGGTGCATGCCTGCCAGCCCAGCACTCAGGAAACTGAGGCATGACTGTGTGTTCAAAGCCAGCCTAGAATACCTGACAAGATACTGCCTGGAGAAAAAAAAAAATCTTGTAATTTTATTGCTGACCCTTTTCAGATTCATTATTCCACTACAATCAACATGTCGTTTTTGGACCTGATTAAAATAACTTGTTTTCAGGCTATCCTGCCTCACATCTCTTTCCTCTTCATTCCATTTTTCCTTTGCTCCCCCTGCCCTACCCCTCGGCCCCTGCCCCCAGACCTTGCTGGAACACAGATGTGATGGTACTCACTCAATATCTACCAAACGGATCTCTCTGACCTGAGAATAGTGTCCAAATCCCTTTATGAAGCCCCCTCAATTTGCCTCCAGTTCCGTCACCATTCTTCTGCACCCCAGACTCCTGTCTCTGTTACGTTGCCCCTAAACGCACTTCTCTGCTCACGTGGTTCCTCAACATTATGTTTCTTTCTATTTCTGCTTGTACTATTCTCTGTCTAAGACAGGATTCAACTCATATGGTTTAAGTGAAAGATCTACTTACAGAGATACCGCCAGGATAGACGGAAACCACAAGTGTGGTAGATACACCCAGAGATCAATACAGTGGGGAGCACTTACTTTCCTCTACCCAGAGCATCAAGGGCAATGGAGTACTGTCTTCAGAGTTCACAAGAGCTGCAGTCATGGGAAAGGGACCTTGAGTAGGAGTCATTCAGAGAGAGCTGCAGTCATTATCAGAGCACAGAACATCAGGGAGGTGTCGGTGAAGAGTCTCCAACTTCACTCTCTTGATGCCCTTTGATCTTCAATCAGGATCTTTATTTGGTCCAACTCAAGAAGAAGCCAGCCAGCAAGAACGGTCCATGAGGCTACCAAGCAAGACACAGAGAGGCAGAGAAAGATTGCCACTGAGAGGGAGGAAGAAATCTAATTGCTAATAACCACATCATCTTCTTTTAGGTATAGTCAAATCCCTTTTATCTTTTAGGGCACAGTTCAAAGGTCACCTTTTCTGTGAAACTTCCCCATTTTCCTACCTCAGGATCCAGTTATTATTGCACTCTTTTCTCCTCTCTTAGCAGAGGGGATGTCTTCATTTCTGCAGCTGTTGGGCTGACTTACAATACAGTTACTTATGTATTTGTGCCCATCTCTCACACTGTATTTTTTCTTCGGAGAGGGACAGCACTTCTTTTGCACAGCATCCTGCAGGTAGCAGGCACTCAGTACCCACCGGCTGGATTTAATTGCATTCTCATGCTATCATTTCTTAGCCCCAGGCAAGGAGAGGCATGTGTTTTTATAAACCGTAGTCTTTGTGTTAACAAGGAAACTAGTTTTCATGCATTTCTCTTTAGTCCTGTTTCTGCCTCTTGCACCATCATCCCCTACTCTTTACCCGAATTTCTCAGGCTAGACTCCTAAGTGCAGCTCACCAACAGATTGTTGTGAATATTGTTATAACTAATCCTGATAAAGACCTAAAACTTGTTATCTTTATGACATAATCTGAGTGGTGCACATAAAGTCTTTCTTTAGTTTATGTATGCACAAAGCTTAGAAATGAAGTCAAAGAACTCAACATTTTATTCTCCATTGGACTTAAACTCATCTTCAAATGGAAGTTATGCTTGGCTTAATATGCTTTGCATATAGAAAAGCCGGTGTGCTGGTCCCATCTTTTATAAATGCCAATAGCAATTGCAGCTTGCATATATATATATATATATATATATATTTTTTTTTTCACCACACAAACCCTGTTCTATATTGCTGGTTTTGATGCATGAATTTTATGTGGCTTTGAGATTTTTATATTAAAAGGACTATTTTTAAACCCAATGAAAAATATCACTTTGTATACTCATGGTGTTCATAATGGTAGAAAAATGGGAAAATTATAATTCCCATAGCAGTTTTGAGTTTTCTTATTAAACATTGCATTTTTATCATCTAAAGTTCAACTTGGGTCTTTTAAAAACATACTTTTTTTCCCTCTACTCACTACACTCATGTTTTTCTTACTTTCTTACATATTTGAGCATAGTTATAATTACTGTGTTAATATCTTTGCCTCGTAATTTTGTCATCTGAGACTTTATCTACATCTGTTTGCTTTGATGTGTTTTCCTCCCTCATTATGGACTGTATTTCCTGCTTTTTCATGTACTAGGTAATTTTTTTTGTTAAATTTCAGATATGATACGTTTCACATTTTTGGAAGCTGAGTTTTTGTTTACTTAGCTTTTGTTTGCCTTTTGAAAAGTCCTTTAATCATTATTGTTTTATGTATTTATTGCATCGTTAGGTATGTGCATGTCATAGCACATATGTATGGAGGTCAGAGGACAACCTACAGGAGTCTCTGCTCTTCTTTTACTGTGTGGATCTGGGGATGGAGGGTGGCTGGGGATCGAACTCAGGATGTCAGACTTGATGGCAGTCACCTTTATCCATTGAATCGTCTCCCCAGTCCTCCTTTAAATGTTTTTCAGTTGTGTTCTAGGATACAAGTAAGTCACCGGGAAAGATCTGGATTGATTCAAGGCTCGAACTTGAACTTTGCTAGAAGCGGAACAATTAGTGTGGGATTAATTTGGTCTCATGAGGCAATAGCTTTCTGAGTATGCAACCCAAAGTTTTACTGTATCATGAGGGTTTTCCATGCAGGCTGTTGGGAATAAAAACTATCACCATTGCTGTGATACCACCAGGGATTGCTCCTTTCAGGTGACTCTCTTGCGGGTCTCAGGCAGTTTCCTGACACATGCATGTGTGCTGACTAGCATGTAGCTGAAGTCCCTGCTAATATGTAGAATGCACCTTTTCTCTGCATCTTTCTCCAAATTCAGAATGTCTCAGTCCCCTAGTATTCTCAACTCTGTTTCTTCAGCTGAGGAAGCTGGGGTTTTGTTGGGGTGCCCTCATGTGCAGCTGGGACACTCGCTAGGCATAAGTGGGGGAGTTCTGTAGCTTCACCCCCTTTGTTTCTCTTCTTTCACCATCCATGTAAAACATGTCTCCAACACCCCCAAACTGTTGTTTATGCTATGTCTCCCGGGTAAATCTGGTCTCCATTATCCTAGCACAGACACAGGAGAAAGTTTTACTTTCTACTTTCTTCATTAATAAAATGGGGACGGGGGGGGGGGGGCACACTCCTTTAATCCCAGCAGGCAGATTTCTGTGAGTTCAAGGACAGCCTGGTCTACAGAGAAAGTTCCAGGATAGCCAGGACTTCACAGAGAAACTCTGTCTCGAAAGCTAAAACCAAAACAAACAAACAGACAAATAAAATAAAAACAACTAAAATGAAGAGTTGGTCTATTTGATAAAGTTCTTCTTTGTGTCATTTTTCTCTTGGCCCAAGACAGGACTGAATGAATCCCAGGCTGGTCTTGAATTCCTGATCCTCCTACTTCTACGTACCTCTTAAGTTCTGGAATTATAGGAGTATAGCAGGACTTCTTGGACCACCCTCCAGCTCCCAAAATCAAGATGTGGGGACCTATTATCAATTATGAATGCTCGACCTTATCTTATGCTTGTCCCAATAGCTCTTATAACTCATATTAACCTGTTTCCCTTCATCTATGTTTTGCCTCGAGACTACTTACCTTTATTTCATTCTGTATGTCCTACTCCATGTCTGTCTGTCTGTCTGTCTGGTGGCTGCCTGGCTCTGGGTGTCTCACTCTCTCTCTCCCTTATTCTCTTCTCCTTTCTCTGGAGCCTAGATTCCTCCTCCTGCTTATTCTCTCTGCCCACCAGCCCCGCCTATCCCTCTACTGCCTATCTATTGACCGTTCAGCCTTTTATTAGACCAATCAGATGCCTTAGGCAGACAAAGCAACACATCTTTACATTGTTAAACAAATGCAGCGTAAACAAATGTAGTACACCCTTACACAGTTAAAGTCACATTCCCCAGCATAAACAAATGTAGCACACCCTTACACAGTTAAAGTCACATTCCCCAGCATAAACAAATGTAGCACACCCTTACACAGTTAAAGTTACATTCCACAACATAAACAAATGTAGCACACCCTTACACAGTTAAAGTCACATTCCCCAGCATAAACAAATGTAGCACACCCTTACACAGTTAAAGTCACATTCGACAACATAAACAAATGTAGCACACCCTTAACAGTTAAAGTCACATTCCACAACATAAACAAATGTAGCACACCCTTAACAGTTAAAGTCACATTCCACAACATAAACAAATGTAGCACACCCTTAACAGTTAAAGTCACATTCCACAACATAAACAAATGTAGCACACCCTTACACAGTTAAAGTCACATTCCCCAGCACATGAGTGCTCATCATGCTACCTGACAGCTTTTCTTCCTCCTGGGCTGGGGCTCGAGCTCAGTGACAGAGATCTTGCTTAACATGGACAAGGCCCTGAGATCTATTCCTAGAGTGCTCTTGTACACACAAATACAGGCACGTGCGCGCGCGAGCGCGCGCACACACACACACACACACACACACACACACACACACACACAAATGCCAAACCACACCAACCAACCAAATACCTCAAATGCCTATAGTATTTAATTAACTTCTATAATCTAGACCACTATCTTTGTGGTTTTCAGAGGAGTAACTGAGAAAGCACAGAGTATGGGAGCTAGAGAGCAGGCTAGTTACAGTTACAGTTAGGTGTGTGTGTGTGTGTGTGTGTGTGTGTGTGTGTGTGTGGTGTGAAATACAAGTTACAGCAGGCTAGTGAGTTCAAAGATGTGAATCTGTGGTCAGTTTACTGCTTTCAACTGTTACAAGTGACAGGTAAATGTGCATGGAAGAGAGCGGAGAAACAGCAAGTGGGAATGCTACCCTCTTTTGTTTTAGAAGAGAGGTTATGCCTTCAGCAGTCATCTTAAGAAAATGACTTTTAGACATAGCCTGTGTTCCTATGAATGTCTGACGTACCTCGGTGAAGCTGAGCCAAGTATTCCCTGGAAGACAAGAGAGAGAGATTTGGAAACATATGTGTGAGGCCAAAATTATAAAGCCATGGCTCATTATGCAATTCAGAAAAAGTGCTAGGATTTGCTATTATGCATGCCCAAGGCATTTTCTTCTGAAGCTTTTATCTGCTTTAAAATTTCTGGTGCTGTTGCTGATTTTGAATTCCTGAAATGTCAATGTAGCAAATGGGTAGTCAGTACATGAAAGATGCCTCTGAGATGCAGTCAGCCAATGAAAGAATATGAAGACTATGATTCCTGACTTCAAGAAGCCGATTTTGTCATATGAGAGGTTTATTGTGTAGAAACCACTATGACACATGAAAATAGGAAGGGAAACATCACTGTGAAGAGGGGAGTAGGGGGAGGGGCAGACTATGTGTGGGTTCTCCCCTCCCGCCCAGTGTGAGCTGTAGATAAATGGTAGAACAAAGAGGCAGGCCATTACTAGAGTGTTCAGACTTAGCAAAGAAGAATGCAGGATGCCTAATTATATTTGATTTTCAAAAAAACAAGAAATAACATTTTAGCTTAGGTATATCCCATGAAATATTTGGGGCATACTAAACTAACAAACAAAAACCAACCAAATAAGTAAAAACAACTCCCTGTTTCTTTGCCAGATGGAATTGGCATATTTTACCTGGCAATCCTAACCCCCACACAGAGTAGGAGTAGACACATAGTATGTGGTTGTCTTTCCCTCATCATTTGGTTCCCATAAGCAGGATCCAAGGAGGGCTGAGAATACCACTGAATTCTGTCTGTACCACAGACCCGGAATGGAGGTGTCTGCTAAAGTAAACAGAGCAGATGATCCCCTCTTTATAAACCGGTAGAAACATTATTATACAGGACGGAAATTTAGCTTCTTGGTTGGGATAGAAAGGGAAGACTTGATCACAGAAAGCTGGAGGGCTTGAGGACGTCTGAGCCATGGACATGACAGAATAAGCAGGAGTGGAGTTTCCACAGACTAGGTCCATGTGTGATGGAGAACACAGGTGTGAGGGCACAAAGACTGAGTGGACTGCACAAGCAGATGTGCTAAGTGAGTTTTGGAGGGTCTGGGAGGCTTTTGTGCATACTTGAAGCCAGCCATGAAGTCATTTCCTGATCAGAGCTGTGCATTACCAGTGCTAACCGGTGGCCCTGTAGAGATTCTAAAGGAGAAAAAGAATGGAGATGGGGTGGGCAAGCGAGGGGCCGTAGCTGGGCCTGCTGCTACTTCATGTGGATGTGTTTAAATGAGAAAATGCACTCTCTGAGAATGCAGCTCAAGGCACATGGTTTATTTGATCATTCCAGGGGCTGGAATTTTGCTCCGCATTAATTCCTTGTCCCATCTAGTAGATATTCAATTAACACTAGTGACTTAATGCAATAAACATTTATTTCTTGCCACTGTCACAGTCAAGGTGTATAGAGTGGCTCTCCTTGTAGTGGGTACTTAGGGACCCAGGCTACCTCTTTGTTGTAGCTGGACCATCTAGAGTATGTCACCTTCAAGGTCATCAAGTCAGGGAAAGGCAGAGTTGGTGGTTTTCACAATTGACCTCTGACCAGGCTAGGAAGTAACTCACATCATATCTACCCTTATCCTTTTGGGCAGATCTTGGTTTCAACTTGACTACCAAGGAAGATGAGAAATTAAGAAGCACAGTAACTTGTACTGCTCTGTGGCGAAGAGAAGCAGGTGGTTCTAGTAGTTGGAGCAGAACGCAGAACAATTAGAGGAAACACTAAACTCACTGTTCAGTTTGATTATAAGGAAAGCGTAATATCCCTTCTCCTGTATGGAGCTCTGGAGAGGTTGAATCAGTACCTATTTCTAACAACTTGGAAAATTATGCAAAATATTTGGAGCCCCCTCCTCTCATTAAATGGCCCAGGTTGCTCTGTCAAAGCGCAAGAGACTCAGTCTAGAACTATTTAAAAGTACACAAATGTCCAAGGTAACATCTACCTCTCCAAACTGTCCAACTGTATCATCCTGTGACATGTGACGACGGTAAAGTGTAGGGTTTATTTGTTCAGTGTCCTAGGTGCTTTGGAGAGGAAAGTAGTAGGTGGTGGTTGGGAGGCAGCGAAGGAAAATCAAAATCAACTCTATACCACAAAATAATACACACTTGGGTGCAGCTCTTTTTGTGACGGTTCCAGTGTGTAATCAGCCGGCTCTGTGTTGGTTACTTTCCTTACTGCTGTGACAAAATATCCACAGTGGCAACTCCAGGTCAGCATTACTTTTGGCTCACAGTGGGAGGGTGTCGTCCCTTGGGCAGGGAAGTCAGAGCATTGGGGCATATTGAGTCTACAGTCAGGAGGAAGAAAGAGATGAAGGCTGGTGTTCAGCTTGCTTCCTCCTTTTTGTTTAGTCCAGGATTCCGGCCCATGGATGCTGCTGCCCTGTTGTTCTTTGTTTTTTACTCTTTTGGGGGGCCCGCCACCCAGCTTCCAGATAAATCACACACAGAGGCTTATTCTTAATTATAAATGCCTGGCCTTAGCTTGGTTTGTTTCTAGCCAGCTTTTCTTATCTTTAATTATCACATCTACCTTTTGCCTCTGGGCTTTTACTTTTCTCTTACTTCTGTAATCTTACTTTCATTCTTACTCCATGGCTGGCTGTGTGTCTGTGTGTCTGTGTGTCTGGCCCCTTCTTCATTTTCCTCTCCTTGTTCTCTCACTCTTTCTTTTTTCCTTCCAGATTTCTCCTTCTATTTATTCTTTCTGCTTGCCAGCCCCACCTATCCTTTCTCCTACCTTGCTATTGGCTGTTCAGCTCTTTATTAGACCATCAGGTGTTTTAGACAGGCACAGTGACACAGCTTCACAGAGTTAAACAAATGCAACATAAAGAAATGCAACACATCTTTGCATTAAAACGAATGTTCAACAGCATAAACAAATTGAACACATCTTAAAATAATATTTCATAACACTGTCCACATAGAGGATAGGCTTTCCTACCTCAGCTAACCCAATCTAGGAACTCTCTTATAGACATAGCCAGAAGCTTGTCTCTTCTATGATTCTAGGTCCTGTCAATTTGACAATATTAACCATTAAAAGCTCACCAGGAACAAAGGCATTCCTTGACTATTCAAAATAGCATTGTATGAACTCAGCCCACTGGCTTATGAGAATTTTGCCATATTAGGGAATGCAGCCTGATATATAGACAAGGACACTTTAGTGTAATATAAGGCCATAAGGAATCATAACCATACAGACTTTAAATAAACATTTCAGAGTCATCTTTAAGTGTTCATATGGTCTAGGTTTTTCAGGGAAATTGAGGTTATAAATATTATATTTAGTTTTTAGATCATCCCCCTTTGATGAGGAAAGGTCAATACAACCATATGTACTTGACAGAGCTGGCAAATACATTCATTACAAGTTGTGGAGGAAATCTAATCAAGTACTTTCTCCCCCCTTGGTGTCACATGAAATATTAAAAGTGAAAGGACTGCACAGATAATTTTATTAGGTACTTATTCTTAAAATGAAGACTATTCTATAAAACGAAAGGCACAGTTAATTGGATTTTTTATTTTATTTAGTAATGTGGACATGAGCATATATAAAGGTTTCTACGATATTTTAAAAATAACCATTAACAGCTATTAAAACTTCCTTGGAAACTGCTTTCAGGATCTGACATGTAAAGATTTCTTTTCCTTGCTTAAATCTTTTCTGCTGCTATAAAATCCGCTTTCTTCATTCATTCATTCATGTATTCGTTCGCTAGCCTGTGAATAAGTGTCTCCCATAGGCTAACGCTATTCTAGACCCTAGGGACTCAGTGGTGAATCCACATACCCATGAGTGTTTATTGTGATACTTTCATTTTTGGTAAATGAAACGTACTCTGGAGGGTTCACTGTGCCTGTGGGCCATAGCTGTTTGTGAATGGGCAGCTGCCAGTGCCTTGAAGTAGTTTGGACGGAGGCTGGGAGACCTGTGATGTGGCTGAGTAGAAAGAAATGTGCAAGCCCAAGATCTCCTTCCATGGAGAATTTGAATTAAGTAACTACCTCAATTTTCAAATTAATATGTGCCTGTTGTTAGGAGGGAGATGAAATTACAAAGAATCTTGAAGTCATGAGCAAAACAGTTCTAAAAGGCAGAATAAAGAATGCAAATAAGGGGCCTGAGCAGATGGCTTTATGGGTAGAGAGCTTTTTGTGCGAGCCTGAATACGTGAGTTCCGATCTCAGTATCCGTATAAAAAGTTGAGCATGGTGGTTCATGCCTGTAGTTCCACTTCTGAGAGGTAGTAAGACAGAGGGATGCTGTGGTTATCCTGGGCTACATAGTGAAATCCTGTCTTAATAAAACAAGATACAACAATATGAAATAAAGCAGCATAGTAGACACAAAGGACGGAAATGAATCGGTACGGAGTGGGGAAGAAAAACAGAAGTTACGCGGGAGCACAAGAGAACCAGACACATTCGAAGCACGTCCGGGATTGCTTTAGTATCTGATTGTCAGCCCCAAGGAGATGGTTTTTCCATTATTGTGTTTTTAAGACTCTCACACCCCACCCCTTTGGAGCAAAATGGGTATTTCTTGGCTTCTTGTACTTTAAAGAGATCAAGTAAACTGTATGCTCTTCTTAGCCACTTAACATGAGTGTAAGAGATAAAATACGAAACGTAGTTTTTTTTAAAAAAATATTATTTTTGGTTCTAGGAATTGAACCTAGAGCTAGGGCCTTGTGTATGCTAAGCATGTAGTCTACCACTGAGCTATGCCCCCACCCGAGGAGTAGACTTTAAACTAAATGATCAGCTTTGAAATAAGTAAAAGTTAGTCCCACTTGACCTCTATCTGTAGGGATTTACAAGTTTGCCTGTAAATCATGCCAGCCGTTTACAGGGTGTTGTTTTGGGAACCTTTCCTCTTCATTTCAAATATCAACAATTGTGTTTTCACGTTACCCAAGAACTAAAGTGACATTCAGCCTTTGGTCCAGGAAAGCTTGTCAATCACTTACTATTGTTTTTTTCTCTTTTAGATTCTGTTTTCATGTTATCTTGACTTTGGAATTTAGATCAGATAGCAACAATGTCCACAAAGGCTTGCTCAGTGTTTTACAGAGCTATAAATGGCCAGCATTTATTTTGTGTGTCTCTTCCGTGTGCAAGAGCCTTCAATTAGTAACTTTAATAGTCACAAAAACTCTGAGGTAGAGAGTATAATTATTCCCATTTTACAGATATAGACACATGAAACAGAGAGGCTAAAAAACATTTCCAAAGTATTACAGTTATTAAATGATGAAGCCAAGATCCAAATATCATTAGAATCTACATTCTGAATTATGACTTTGTATAGGCTTGTTTCCATGGAAACCATACAAGAGGTTATATTCTTGCTTCTGCTGGAAGCTATACTGCAATGAAAATTAACTCATTCAATAAATATGCTATGTAGTGTTGATCAAGATAAGCAGACAGGGCCAGGGGTAGGGCTTCTGGTTTTTTAGTCTTCCATCAGTTTGGTTAGAGTTAGTCTTTTTCCTTAGAATCTAATATTCCCTTAGATGAACTTAAACGACTTCTGTTTTCAAATAGAAACTTACTTAGTTTCTTTGTTTTATTTTTCAAAAGTCAAAATTTTTTACACATAAAGTGTTAGGTTTCATTATGGTATTTTCATATGTGTATTCATTATGCTGAATGTGATTTACTTTCCTTCTCCAGCTGGCTTTATTGCCTCATGCTGGAGAATTCATACAACGTAAAGCTGGGCAAACATTGGTGATGTCAGAGAGGCTCATTCTTGTTGGAGCAAATTAATTTTGGCTGGAATTTTCACTTTGACCTTGAACCTATTCCATCCCTCTCAGTCTGTGTCCTTATTTCTGGTTTTTTAATCCTTAAACGTAATAGACATCCTGGTCTCTTTTGCATTTCTTTCAAGATCTTTTTCTGACTGGTTTTCATTTTTGTAGCATACTAATGATCCAGCTTAATATAATTTATTAAATCACAATGACACTGCATCTATTGTATCAGGATTAGGTGTAGTGTAACAGAAAAACCTGGATGATAGGGCCTTAGGGAAATTCACATTTATTTCTTTTTCACATTAAATAATATTGGGGCGAGCACTCTAGGATTGGCAGGAGGTTCCACAAAGTTGTCAGGGACCCCACTCCTTTTAACTCACTGTTTCTCTAGCCATAGGCAACAACTCTCTCCCCTATAGGATACCAAGTGCCTGAAAAGGTTCCATGTGCCACGTCTTGACCCAGCTAATAGGATGGAGAAAAGGAACAGCGTGGTGTCTGTCTTTTTAGGGAATTTTAACACTGTGAGTCCCATACATCATAACTGGCTAGAATAGCCAGAATTTTATTAGATGGCCACTTTCACTGCGAAGGAGACTGGGAAAAGTAAGATTCTACTTGAGTTTTAACAGGACCATGTAGAAATGCGGGCTTGTGACATGAAATAATAAATACACAGAGATAATTTGAAGTCTCTGCTACAGGTGCCTTCCATGTTTCACATTTGATAAAAATTCACTGGTGGTATTCTTGGATAGTGTCATCTGGGTCACCAAGGAACATAATTAACCTAAGGATTTTTCCTGTTTTATTTTATTTCACTTTATGGTAATAGAATTACATTAGTTGCACCTAAAGTAAACCCATGTGGAAACATATTAGGCAAAATGGAGGACATACTGGAAGGGGGTAAAGAAACACTAGGAAGAGACAAACATACACAGAAGGCGGAGTTTAGCTACTGGTCAAGATAACCTGTAAATGGGGATTTGAGTACAAAAACTCACAAGTTAGCCATCTTCTCCACTTCCCTCTTTCCACTGACTGTATTCTCTCGATGCAGAACAGTTTTCTTCACTTGGTAGAAAAACGACACTCAGTAACATCTCTCAGAGGCGGTATCTAGTGAGGCTGGGAACCTGTCTTCCAAATTCAAAACTCCTGGGTCTCTTTGGACAGGTTTACCTCTTGCCCAGGGAATGGTGGCCAAAGGGCCGTCGGCAGTACCTTGGATGTTATTCCTGTTGCCATCAGGATGGAAATATGGAAACAAAAGAGGCAGCTTCCTCATAGAGAAGGTGGGTGTTGACCACATACCACAAACAATTGAGAAGTGTCTACATACGTGATATAAAAATACAGGCCGGGCGGTGGTGGCACATGCCTTTAATTCCAGCACTTGGGAGGCAGAGCCAGGTGGAGCTTTGTGATTTCGAGGCCAGCCTGGTCTACAAAGTGAGTTCCAGGAAAGGTGCAAAGCTACACAGAGAAACCCTGTCTTGAAAAACCAAAAAATAAAAAAATAAAATACAGGTTGATGGTCCAAGTTAAATGATTAGTAAAGATGTGGACAAAATTAGTTGCAGATAAACATTGTTTAACAAGGCTATATAAATGCATATAATATTTACTGTGTGTTAGGCATTATGCTCTGTGCTTTTTAATATATTGAGTCATGGACTCCTTTATAGCTCTGTAAACTATTATTATCCCCTTTACAGAGAGAAAAATCTGAATTTAGGATTAGATAATCTATCTAAGGTAATATATATAATTAAATAAACTATACTTGGGTTTTATATGTGTGTATGGTGGTATGATAAATGCATATATGTGTGCCCATGCACATTCATGCAGAAGCCAGAGGAAGATGGTGGGTGTCTTCCTCCATTCCTTTCTGCCTTATCCCATAAGAGAAGGTCTCTCACTGAATCTGGTTTGGTGTTTCAGCTAAGCTGACTGGCCACCCAACCTGTCTTGGTTCTTTCTCTTGGGGTTATAGACATGTGCTGCCATTGCTATCTCTCTTTTAAAATAGAGGCACTTGGGATAAAACTCAGCTCCTCATACTTGCACAACAAAGTCTCTTCTCCACTAAGCCATCTCTCCAGCTCAATCTATACTTGATTTAAGACCAGCTGTGTGTGTGTACGTGTGTGTGTGTGTGTGTGTGTGTGTGTGTGTGTGTGTGTGTGTGTATGTGTGTGTGTGTGCCCCCCACACAGGGTCTTTTATACAGGCCAAACTCACTATGGGTCTGAGGGTGGCCTTGAGCATGTGATCTTCTTGACTAAGCCTCCTTAGTGCTGCTGGCGATTGAACATTGTCCAGTACCTTGCACATGCTAGGAAGGACTCTGAGCAATACTCTAATTCCTTTTTCCACTTAAAATCTTTTTCTTCCTTCAAACCCTCCCAAGTCTTCCTCCCCACTGTCCTTCAAATTCACGGCTCCCTTTTTCACTGTTATTACATGTATATATGTATATTTATATATATTCCTAACTATACCCCATTGAGTTTGTATGATGTTATTTGCATGTATGTTTTTAGGACCGACCATTTGGCACTGGACAACCAACTGGTGTGCTCTTCTCTTGGGAAGACCCCCTCTCCCGTGGAGGGTGGAAGCCTCATGGGCTTTTCCCCTGTTCACTTTGGCATGACCATTTGGTGTCATCCTTGCTCAGCTCACATTTGGTGTAGTTTCTGATGTTACCAGGAGACACAGGCTCACAGCAAACTCCCTGATCACTTGGCTCTTAAGGTTTTTCCATCCCCTCTTCCACAATGCTCCCTAAGCCTTAGATAGGGGAGTGTTTTATAGATACATGCATTGGGACTGGGTTCCATAATTATGTATATTGACTGTTCATGGTATTCTGTAGTGGTCTCCATCTGTTGCAAAGAGAGGTTTCCTTGATGAGGAGTGATGACTACATTATCTGGGGATACAAGGACAGATGTTTATAGGTCGTTGCTAGGGATTGTGCTAGCTTAGGAAATTAGTGGTTATAGATTCTCCTCCAATAACCAGGACTTCATTGGCCCTGGGTGGTTGGCTAGGTTTCCATTACCATGAATGTTTTCCCTCTTGTTGAGAGGGTAGTAAGTCCAATTAGAGAGCTGTTGGTTACCACCAAGTACTGCACCCTTATTGTGCCATGTTGGTCATCGATGTGGTTCACAGGCATCATAGTTGAGTAGGATGTACTTACCTCCCTCATTTGGAAGCTTGCATGCCTCCTAGTACCATGAAAGCTAGTCTTCAGGGAAGGCTCAGGGAAGGGACATTCAGGTCAGCTCCAGCTCAGGGGCCTCTGGGTCCTGTTTCTGAAGTGCATGGTGTTTTCAGCAATAGGAACTTACCTTCCAACTCTTCCTCAAGGCAACCAAGGACAATAGCAATAGATTGTATGCTTTGGGAGTCTCTTGGACAGCCCTGACCAACAAATCAAAAGAGGGCTTCTTATGTCTGGCATTGGGATTTTTGTTAGGTGGGAGCACCATTGGTCTAGACAGCCCAATTTATTTTTTCCCTAGCCACAGTTTCTCCGTGCAACAGATAGCCCTGGCTGTCCATGGAACTCACTCTGTAGACCAGGCTGGCCTCAAACTCACAGGGATCTACCTGCCTCTGCCTCTCAAGTGCTGGAATTAAAGGCATGCATCACCACCACCTTGCTGACAGTTCAATTTTTTAACCAAAGTTATTAGTTGGTCTTTTTTTCAGCCCTCATGTCTGCCATAATGGAGCTAGATGAGTTAGATAAAACTTGTAATCTTACCTTAATCTCTTCATCTAAAAAAGAATGGATTAAATTAAATTACTTCTCCCATATATCAACAGAGATATTTCAGAAGGCAGTTGTGAAAGTTAATGTTTTAAAAATGTTTTTAATGCATCCTATATTTTTGAGTCCTTCTTGAACTAGTAGTCCTTTGTTGAAAACCGTGATGAAATTAAACATATACAAAATGAAGTTTCTACCTACAGCATTAGAGAGGGGCATGTATTTTGCAGAATTAAAAACTCAGAAGGAGGAGCCTTCCCAAGCGGTAAGATCATCGGCTCAATCACATCTTCGGGTGTTCCTGTCTCACTGTCTTTAGTGTGGTCTTTTTAAGAGCAGCTTGTCTTGTACCACTGCTGTCTGCTGCACTCTGGTTTTCAGGCTGACGTATTCATGCCTAGGGGAGAGAACAGAATCCTCTCTCCCAAGCATGGACTCAAAGTCTTCCTTTTGGTCTGACGGGGGGCTGGTTTATTCCAGGAGCATAATAATCGTAAGGGGATTCATTAGAATACTTTGGGACTATTCTGATTCTAGCACAAATCAACCTAATATAACTTAGATTCTAGGTCACACTGCAGTAAAATAATACAGCCAAATCTCAGTGGATTTAACGTCGAACGTAGAGCACTTGCTCAAACCATGCGAAGGAGGCGGATGGGTTGCTGCCTGGGGTCCTTGTTTGGGAACCTGGGCTCAAAGGCGTTACCATCTTTAGCAATAGTAGTCTCACTGCATGTGGTGGTGTATGCCTCCCAACCGCTGGACAAAGCTGACACGGGAAACTTGGCGAAACCTTGTTTCGAAGTAAGGTTTGTCGGAAGCACCTGCAAGGAAAACCAACACTGGACCAGTGAGCCGATGGCTCAGCGGGTAAAGGCGCTTGTCACCCAGCCCGATGACCTGAGCGTGATCCCAGGGACCGACCTGGTAAAAGGAAAGAGGAAAGAACTGATCTTCCAGCCACAGGAGTGCTGCTGTGACCTGTGCTCACACATGTGCACATGCGTGTGCTCGAGCCCCCACCCACATGTAAATGTAATAATAATAATAATAATAATAATAATAATAATAATAATATAATGTAAAAAGCCACAGATGCAGATCTTGAGGCTAAGTAGTAGTAAATACCATAAGGACTTATACTGTACCTGGAATTGATATCACTCCTGTTGACAAGCAATCATAGAGAGGCTACCACTTGTCTCATGGCTTGGCCCGACTGCAAACCTGATGCTGAGGGCAGGTGGAACCTTTTTGATGTCTAGAAGGAAAGGGTAAACTCTGAAGTTCTCTACTATTCTGGGAACAGCAGACCCAGGTTGAGGTCCTTCTTTAGTGGTTACCTAAAAAAGCCAGCAAATTAAAACAAAAACAAAACAAGAAACTCTTATTAAGAAGGGGGATGCTGGAGTGAGTAGCAAACAAATCAGCAGTATGAAGTATTTGAGGCTTACACTCAATGAAGACAGGGATTTCAACTGGGGAGGCAAGTCAGTGAGAAAGTTGGCTTAGTTTCATCAGCCTTTAAACCAGTCACTTCCTTTACTCTCCTGATGGGAAGGATTAGCTCTAGTTTTTGAATGAGGACTTTGCTCAAAAGTGGCTTTCATTATTCCAGGTCCCATCTTCTTGTCTACAGTAGCAACAGAATGGTCCTTCATATGATTGCCTGCAAAATAGAATACTAAAGAGGCGAAATGGCGAACGGCAGCCACTGTAGAACAGAGAAAATGAAAAGTTATTAAACATATTTTCAGGGGCTGGAGAGATGGCTCAGCAGTTAAGAGCACCAGCTGCTCCTCCAGAGGACCCGGATTCAGTTCCCAGCTGCTCACAACTGTCTATAACTCCAATTCCAGAGGATCTGGCAACCTTGCACAGATATACATGCAGGCAAAACACCGATGCACATAAAAACAAATCAATCTTTAAAAGAAAAAAAGGGAATGTTTTCAGAGCGACATCACTTGGTATACATTGGTAGAGATGGAAAAACATATAAATTACTTCCTTAGCAGCTGTTACTGAGTCTCCTGAGAGCCTCATGCACCCCTGAGACCATATTGATTCCCCCAATATAGTCATAGGATTCACCTCAAAGGTTTGATTTGAGAATTAAATGATGGAAAAAAAAAAAGAGTTTAGCATGGTGCCTTGTTCTCAGCAATGTTACACCCTCACTGTTATTTTTATTATAGGCATAATAAAATGGTAGTAAATTTCAAACCAGTTTCTACATGAATGTTCACAACTTAGGGAATGTGATAGCATTCAAGTTCATTAACTTTGATCTAGCTAATCTCTCAGTAAAATGGCCACTCATGTACTTCACTTTCATTTTGATATTTTCCATTATCTAGGGGTTGACACCTTCTCGCCTCACATTCAAGTCTCCACAGTTCTAGCTGATGACTAAGCACTGACCCAGGCTGAACCACAGGAAAACGAAGAGCTGACGGGGTTATGGAGAAAGTTCAGAACAACTCTGTTCTTGGGCAGAACCCGTCTGTGATTTAGAGGGTAAGCAAAGACAGGCCCATCACTGCATTTGGTGAGGGAGCGGCGGAGGATGAAGTGGCTAATGCAAATCAGGAACCGGGGAGTAGAGTCACAAGTGAGCATCTGGAGTGAGAAAAGAGAGTGAGGAGTTTCAGCCACAGAGTGGGAGGTCCTACAGAAAACGCTCGCAAAAGGGACGCTTTCTGTGAGTGATGGGTGGAACTGCTTAGGGATGCGCTCTCAGAAACTTTACATGGCAAGGCAAAGATCTGAGTTTCAGGGGGCCCTTTGCAGAGAATAGAAGAAATGTAGTAATGCATTTTTTTTTTCCTTTATAGTATTGGAGGTTGAATCTAGGACTTGTAGTATGTTAGACAAGGACTCCCTAAAACTGAGCTTCCCTCCCCGTTTTTATTTTTGAATCAATTAATCACTACTATTATTTGAGACAGGTTTGGCTCTACATCCAAGGATGGCACTGAACTCACGAGATAGTCCAGGCTAGACTATAACTCACAGCAGTTTTCTTTCCTCAGACTTCCCTCCTCTGTGCTGGAATTAGAGGCATATACAACCACGATTGGTTTAGGATGGTAGTTTTTTTTTTTTTTTTTTTTTGTTTTTTTTAAAGATTTATTTATTTATTATGTATACAGAAGAGGGCACCAGGTCTCATTACAGATGGTTGTGAGCCACCATGTGGGTGCTGGGAATTGAACTCAGGACCTCTGGAAGAGCAGTCGGTACTCTTAACATCTGAGCCATCTCTCCAGCCCCAGGATCGTAGTTTTTAAAAAGCTGAGACTGTTGTTTGCATTGAAGGAGTAAGTATTTCTGTTTGAAGTGAATTTTCCAGGAATTCTTTACTGGTCTGGAACTGAGTGTGTAAAGGTTTGTTCCTACCCATTGGGTAGCTGATACTCCCGGTTCTGTGATGGTTGCTACATCCTGGGCATGTCCTAGGGAGAGCTTCCGTAACAGTATCCTGTCACTCGGAGCCCAGATCAGAATTGCTGAAGAACTACTTTCTGACCGTATCCCAGAGTCACCAGCTTGGTGCTTTCATATACACTATGCTATCCTATAAAAATGTGCTCCTGACAAATATTTCTACTATTATTATTTGGATAGGAAGTGGGTGGGGAAGATAAATGTTTTGATTCCTAGAAATTTAATATTTAAAATTAAAGGCCAGATTAAAGGACCAGAAGGTCTGAGGCAAACATAAAGCTTTCAACATGGAGATCTTCAAGGACTGCAAACCATCAAATGTGTGTTAGCTAGAAATGGTTCCCTTTTTTCCCTTGAAAACATCTGGGATGTGTTTACATCCACGGACTCCTAAAAATGTTCTAGGCTGTGGGTATAGTCCACGGGAAAACATATCCTTGGCATACACATATTCACGCAAAAGGGAAAATAATTCAGATTATTGACTGATGAAACTTTAGCCTTTAATACATCTAAGTATGGTAATAGCCTAAAATTTGTCTATTTGCACCAACCGAAGAATGTGACTCATACAGCCTAACTGCAAGTTTTAAGGAAGATAGCTAGCACCCATGCATTTACTAAAGGACTACCGATTTGTTGAATGAGGACACCCAAACTCTTTGCCTAGAACATAATTCTGACCCCTGCCTGAGCAGTTTTGCGTGACATTCGATAAATCAGTGTGTTTTCTACAGGACACTTCAGAGTACTTTATTTCCAGGGCTGACATTAACCCAGTCACAGGTCTGGAAAAGCTGCTCTTGGGTGCGGAGTTGCTGAGGGCACGGGATTTTTTTTTTTCCTTTCTTGAAAGCAGTGTCCTGTTTGCATTTCAGAAACACGGTTTCTGGTCTAGAATAAATTTTGGGAATTTATGAGCGCTATTAGGCAGACTGCATTCTTAGCAGGCTTCGGCCCCTTTAATGTCTTCTCTGTGAGCCCTTTGATACTTAGCATCTAAAAGGCCAGACCTGTTTACTAAGAGATAAGTATCACAGTATATTACTTAAATACACCCGTGCTGAGAGGAATAACTGTCTTGAGGATAGCTTTTCCACCCAGCCACCTGGCTGCACCCTCACGCTTGGGATCTGGGTCCCCAGGCTACAGGGAAGAGTTCGGCACGGGAAGCTCATCTTCCGGCCTTCTGATTGGCCAGTTCGCACTCCACTCATTGGGCTCCCGGCTCTGATTGGCCACGGCGGCACCCCCTCGGCCCGCGACTACTTTGTGCCCGGGCGGCGCGGCTGGGTCCTCCCGCTCAACTCGCCCTCTGGGCCGGTTTGAAGTAGTCCTTCGGCCCACGGCTCAGCATCGCGGGCGCCAGGACCCCAGAGTGCGAGCCGGTAGGAAGCATCCTAGGGAAAAGCCTCTCCCTCCCTTCTCCCGTACTCAATAAACTTCCGCCTCTGCAGGGCTGTGGCAACCGCGGCCCGGGGAGGCCGAGCTTCGAACTCGGGCCCTGCAGGGGGGGGTCTTCGTGCGGAGGTGGAGACCGAGCCCGCCGGGTAGCAGGACCGCTCGGAGCACCGCGGTGCCATTGTGTGCTCGCGCTGCAACGGATGAGCAGCGAGAGCATCCCGAAAGTAGCGCGGCGCCCGCTTGAGCTCCAGGGCGCTGCTGGGCCGGGCCGCCGGGGCACGGGGGACTGTGGTTCCCCACAGCCCCGGGCCCTCAGGCTGCCTAACGCCGGTGTGGACCGGAGCCCGAGCCCGCGCGCGCCCGCCCGCTGCCCCGCTGCAACTCGGGTCCCCGCCGTGGCCCGTGGATGCTGCAGCTCCGCTGCCCACCCGCCCAGAGGAAGGGGACGGGGCGGAGCCTGTGCACATGCCAGGGTCGCTGGAGGAGGCCGCGGCCGGCGCATGCGCGCCCTCCCCCAGAAGGCTGGGACGCCGAGGGGGCGCGCGCCCCTGTCCGCGCGTGCACGCTCGCTCGCTTGCTGCCTCGCTCGCTCGCGCCCGCCGGAGGCTTCCCCCGCCTGCGCTCCGGGTCGGAGCCACTCCGGCGCGTGCGCGCGTGGTCTCCGGGCCGACCCCGAGTGGCCGGGTTCCCTCGGCTCCCGGGCCCCCCGCCGCCCCCCTCCCGGCTCCCAGCCAACCCGTCCCTCCCTTTTCCTCCCGGAATGGGGCCGGCGCTGCTCGGGGTCGCGCGCCCTGGACCCGGCTCGCGCTCGGTCTCGCGCTGTCAGCCGCTGCCTGGCTCGCGCCGCCTTGCGCTTTCCCTCAGTCAGTGGCGCCGAAGGCTCCGTTAAGCGGCGGCCGCGGTTCCTGTTTCCGTTTCTTCCTCTCCCTTCAGTCGGGAGTAGCATCCTCCACCCCGCCACCCCTCCCACTCCTCCCGGCGCGGCCAGCTGCAGCTGAAGGCAGTGGCTGTGGCGACGGGGGACGGCGCCGACCGCCTCGCTCCCGCCTCGGGTAAGGGGGCGTTAGGGAGCCGGGGGCCCCCCGCGCGCCGCGGGTTCCAGGACGGGGCGGGCGCGGGCTCTGCGGAGCCGGGGCTCCGGGCGCTCCTTCCTCCTCCCGCCGATCCCAGGCCTGTTGCTGCAACTGCTGCTGCTCATCCAGCGGCCCCGGGAAAAGTGGGGAGGGAGCCCCCGAGATGCCCCGGCGGTGCCTCGGCGCTGGTAAGGGTGAGGGGCGCCGTCGCGTCTCGCATCCCGCCTCAGGGACCGGGGCCTGAGCCCCGGGACCCGAGGGATGGGGGCGGGGTGGGAGGTGTCCCTCAGCGCATCTCTGCACCCACCGCTCCTTTCCCCCGCAGCCGGGTCCCCGCGGTCAGACCGTGGGAAGGTGGCTTCCTTTGCTTGGCGGGGTTTCGGTGTGCACTCCGGGGTCTGGGAATCGGGGTGAACCTGCACCAAGATCCGCTCTGGCGAGTGGCTGAGGCAGGGCAGTTAATGGCTTGGGTGCCTTCGCTATCCCCCTTTCCTTTGATCTGCAAATGACAAGCTGGCGGCTGTGGAGTGTCTCAACTTATTTGGGAAGGTTAAATGAGTCATATCAGTTCAGCGAGGTCTGTCCTGCTGGAGTTGAGGGGCTTTTTCCCTGGCAGCACCTGTTCTCTGGATGTGGGCATTGCAATCTTCAGAGACGGATTTCTTAAGTTAAATGGCATTGTCATGGTTAGGGTTTAGCACCCTGGTAAGCTTTTAGCGTTTTGCCTTAAACATTGAGGCCTTGGAGAAAAGCAAGGAGATTGGTGTTTTTCCTTCTTGTGTCTGATTTTGCACGTTACTTTTAAGACAACACAAGGTGAACCCAGGAAACGATACCCTCCCGTAGATCACTCCGAACTTAAAGGTTTCAGGGAACAAATGCAACGCAAGTTTTATCAGTTTAAGAGTTAAATTTATCACAAGTCACTGACTTTGCCTTTGCTCCGTAGAAACTCTAAGTAGGTCTTATTTTAGTTTTTTTGCTCTTCTTGGGGTTTAGTGCTTATTTTCTTGATTAAAGTTCTATGTTATATGCATACTTCTTTTAAAGGGTGTATCATATATTGTTTTAGGAGAGAAATTATATACTGAAGCAAAGGAGTGAGATGTTGCTGTTCTTTAAGGCAGACTAGAAGTCTGTGCCAATAATTCGGTCCTGTACATTGCTGTCCCTGTGAAATAAGAAGTCCTAATTATCAATACTACAGTGTTTTAGCACATACAAGCATTTGAAATTGCAGGCCGATTAAAAATGTAGGGAACGAGAGATGAATAGGCTATAAGGAGCCTACAAGGGTGGTTGAGAGGCATGGGTTTTCCGTTCGCTGTTCTGTAAATCGAGAATTCTGTTTGAGTTGAAGAGCTGAACAGCTGGAATGAGACTTGCATAGATTGCAGGGACGTGCAGAACTGTCTTTGATCAGATAGTGAGTTAATATGAAGGATGCCTTGTGATCTACTAGGAGGGTGATTCAAAATAATTTAAATATGATACACTACAGATTGTATTTTAAGAATTTTTAAAATTTAAAGTCATTTGAGGTTGTTTTCCTACAAACCAATTTTATTTAAAGTGTATAGAACTGAGACCAAGGCAAGCCTTCTGATTATATAACATGGTCTTTTAAAAAGTAAATTCTAACCAGCTTTTTTTTTTTTTTTAAAGGAGTAACAATGTCCTCAACAGTGATGAATTTTGAAATTTGCTAGTGGGTTACAAAAATTTGTGTTTCTTGTTTGTTTTTTTAAATGCAGTTATTTTAGGTTGGTCTGGAGGGGGAGCTAGTGCCAAAGCAAAGTGTAGCTTAATAGCTGTTTGAACTTTTAAAACATCTAAAACCAGATTTTTATGACCAGGAGAAGTGTACATTTTTCATTAACCAGAGGGCATTGAGGTGGACATATTAACTGTACATAGTTATTTGTGGGGTGCATATATTGGGTATTAGAAATTAGTTTTAAAAATTAATCGTCCTGAATAAAAGGTGTTTAAGTTTCTTGAATTTCTCATGTGCAGTTTCTGAAAGTGTGTGCTGAAACTTGAGTATGTCTTGGCATTTTCTTACTCCTCTTGTGCAGTGCATTAAAATGGAAGATGTGTTCTTGACCCTTCATGCATGCTGAGTGTTTTTGCTTTATAAAATCTGTACTCCCTATAAAGTAAAATAAAAAGCTTCAAGTTGGGTCTTGGAGGGGCAGATACATCCCCCCGTGTAGTGAGTTTTCTCTGTCAGAAATAGATAATTTCAGCAAGGGTAGTTGGACAGCAAAGTCTCAAGGTCGTTTCGTAATCCTATAATATGATGTTAAATTTGTTCGAATATAGAATAGTTATTTTGTGACCTGTGGCATTTTGTTTAATTTCTAAACTATAATGTGTTTGATTTGTTCTTTAGAAGCACACAAAGAAATTGATAATGGTGTGCATTTAAAAATCATTAAAATATTTATTTTTTGAGGATAGTGATTGAGCCTTTTATTATTCACACTCTTCACTTAAGTAAATAGAACCTTACTAGTGCTAATTAAAAAATAGATTTCTTTCCATGCAGTGGTTGTTATTGATTTACTTTATAAATTGCATAGTAAAAACATACTGGTTTAACTAAATGATAGATGCACACATTTTATAGCACACTTACGTATCTGGAAGTATTTTATTTTCCAAATGCAAGATTTTAAAAAATGTTAGTACATTTCTTCCTTAAAAGGAAACAAAAATAAGATAGTAAGCAACTCTGAAAACAGAGGAGTACTCTCTATATGTGTCTGAATTTGGTGCTTTTCAGCGGAATAAGACAGGAGTGAGGATGGGTACAGGATTCCCTTTGGTTCTCTTATTCTCTGGCTTACATTTCTCCCCCACAAAGTAGAACGGATTGCTGTTTGAATTGTTTTTCCCTTGTAGTTCATTGTAATGAGACAATCAAACGGGTTTAAAAGTAAACACATACTTACAACTAATTCTTAAAGAGCCTTTTAAAAAATCCCCGGGAGACTATAGAATTTATAGGATACTGTACATTTTCCTTTTAGTATAATATGGGTCAAACAGGGGTTGTGGAATTAGGCCATGCATGTCAGTTGAAGAGTTTTTCTTGTACACCACAGAATGCTTAGTGATAAAGGGTTATTTTCATTTACATTGCTTGTCTACTTTCTGTTCTGAGGCAGGATCTTACTCTATAGCCGTCATTGGCCTGGCAGTCACTGGATATAGCTCAGGTTGGCCTTGAACTCATCCTGCCAAGTTCTGGGATTATATACATAGGGCATTACACCTTTTTTTTTTTTTCCCCTCACGAAGGCTTTATTTGCCAAACCTAATACCTCACCACATGCTTTACTACCTAAAACAATAATTCTTTGTAATTTTTTTTTTTTTTGCCAGAAAATGACATTGTAAGGGGGAAATATCATTTAAACAAGATGCCAAATCTTATTAATACTTAGAACTAGAAGAAATGTGCCTAGGGTATAGATAGCACAAACGAACGGGCTAGGGGAATGCAGCCTAGTTGGTGCAGTGCTTGCCTAACGTGCATAAAGTATCAGATAGGATCTTGATCCCTAGCGCTGTATAAATGGGATGTGGAGTTAAAGGCAAGATGGTTAGAAGTTTAAGACTAGCTAGGGGTAGAGACATTGTCTTAAACCAACAAATAGGAAAACAAGACCAGAAAGACAAAAACAAAGCAAAACAAAAAAATCTTCCTCACAGACCAAATACAACCATCAAACTAAATGTATTCCAATGTTTATAAATGATTTGATTTTATAATTACTTCATATATTTCTAATACAATTGATAGTAAATTTAGCTTATTGATGAAGATGGGAAATACTTAATAGCTTCTCTACTGAATCTAGTGTCTGGGGCTTGTCCTTGAAGACAGGCTCAGAGAATCAGAGCCTGGTTGATAAGCTTGTCTTTGCGTTTCATTTTGTTTTTGTCTTACTCTGTAGCCTGGGCTGGCCTCAAATTTGCTGTGATCCTCACATCAGACTTGTGAGTGCTGGGATTGGGATTGCAGTCATATGTCACCAGGTCCTGTTCTATCTTTATCTTTATGATGTATTTTCCTCTTAGGTTCATAGACTTTTCAGGTAAAACTTTAGTTGATGTTGTTGCATAGATTTGTTCTAATGATTTCATTTTTTAAAATTTTTTTTGAAGAAAAGACAAAAGACCAGTTTTTTTTTTAAAAATTTATTTATTTAATCTTTTAACATTGTTAAGTGAAGATCATTGTATTTCATTTGAAAAGGGTTATGAGATGGTGAGTTTGTATCTCAGTGGTGGAACATGTGCTTAACTCCAAAATCAACAGAGGAAGGTAGTATGGGATTAGAAAAGTTGCCAGTTAACATTATTGTCTCCTAATTTCCTGGAATGCATGCTTTTGTCTCTTATGTTATTTCTGTCTTTGTTCATAGAGTTCCTGACTACAAGGAGCTGTTTTTTAAGAAAATGAATTATTTATCTTTGTGTACCTCTTTGCAATAATACATTGTAAAAAGCAAAACAGAACACAAGATTCACTAAAGAGAACTCCATCTAAAATGAACATCCGTGTTCCCTGTCCATGGGAGTTCACAGGGAGAGAGTGTCTGATAACTAGAGCCTTACTCATGTAGGATCAGACTGGTTCAGTTGAGTAGCAAGTGGTTACCATTTTTTTTTTTTTTTTCCAAGACAGGGTTTCTCTGTGTAGCTTTGCGCCTTTCCTGGCACTCACTTGGTAGTCCAGGCTGGCCTCAAACTCACAGAGATCCATCTGGCTCTGCCTCCCGAGTGCTGGGATTAAAGGCGTGAGCCATCACCGCCCGGCTAAGTGGTTACCATTTTGATGTCTTGCCTTTGAGTATTTCATTCATTCACAAATCAAATGTCAAAAGATTATAATTTTGAGAAAACTACTAAGAATCAGCTAAGCCATGATAAACATTTTGTTCTCTTTTTAAACATAAGTTTTAGATTTTTCTTTTTCTTTTTTTTTGTTTTTTGTTTTTTTTTTTTGTTTTTCGAGACAGGGTTTCTCTGTGTAGCTTTGCGCCTTTCCTGGAACTCACTTGGTAGCCCAGGCTGGCCTCGAACTCACAGAGATCCACCTGGCTCTGCCTCCCGAGTGCTGGGATTAAAGGCGTGCGCCACCACCGCCCGGCTTTAGATTTTTCTTATTCTTTTAGAAAGGTTAACAAAATTCTAGGGCTTAGGAAGGTGGTTACTGAAGTTCTTGAGGCCAAAAAATCCCTTCCTTTCCTTGTTAAATTGATCCTCATGGCTTAAGGAATGGAGGGTTACTGAGGAACCCTGACTGCTTCCTCTTACAGAATTACAGCTATCTTGGCCTTCATTATCCAAATATTAGCACACCTTGACACTGTATATAGATTGTCAGGTGTGGGTATAATCAGAGATATATGTTACTTTTCATTTGTAAGTATCCCAAAATACTGATGGTCTCATTGCTGAGTAAGTATGTCTGCTAAAAATAGCCAAATGATGAACTAAAGAAACCTGCTAATGTACAGTTAAGAGCAGTTAGTTCCTCCCAATAAAAAAAGATGCTATTAGTGCTCAACTGTAATGACACAAAGGTATAATGAAAAATGAGATCAACAAAAATGTCCATTTTATAACAGTTTTAGCAGACCAGGTAGCAGGTAAGAATAATTCCTGAAATCTGTAACTGTTTGCAGAGGATTAGAGCAGTGCAGATAATACCCCAAATGAACTAATGACAAGCAGTGTTTTTTTAATCAAGAATTGTATGCAGATTTCCTCAGTATATTTTTATACAGTTTCTATTATTGTCTGCTTCCATTGCAAATGAAAAGATAGAAAGTCAGTTCCCTATTTTGGGATCTGGAAAAGGAAAAGGACCTGGCATATAGAAAGAAGCTTGCTTGTTTATTTAGTGTCTTGCTTTGTAGCCTGGCCACCTCTGAACTAGTGATCTTGCCTTTGCCTCCTGCCTCCCTGGTGCTTGTATTCCTGTATGCACCATCCCACCCAGCTATTTATTTTAAAAAGGAAAAGGAAAAAAAAAATACTCCTAGTTTTATTGAGATATAATTGGCAAATAAAAATTATATATTTAAAGTGGATAACGTTATTGATATATATGTGAAATTTAAGAAAAGACTACTGCAGTAAAACATGTCATATAATAACTGTTTCTTATATGGTAAGAACATTTACAATTTCTCTTAGCAGATTTCAGGTGTGCGTGACTGTGGTGCTATGTACCATCACCAAATGTGCATTAGATTTCTAGACTGTATTTGTCCTGCATAAAGCATGCTGCAGTGGAACTTTGTGCCCTTCCTCAGCACCTCTCCATTTCTTCTTTGCCCTGAGTCCCTGGTACCTACCATCAATTTCCTGCTTCTCTGAGTTTGCCTTCATAAAATCCCACATTCAAATGACCTCCTCATACAGTGTTTGTTTTTCTGTAACTTTGTTTGTTTCACTTTGTATGATGTTCCCCACATTCATCTTAACAACATTGTCGAGGAGGCAGAAACTTAGTTATCCTTTTAGTGTCTCTCCCCCCTCAGTCTAGGTCTGAAAATGACGTTAACATAAAATGGATGAGTAGAAGAAACACATACAAATTTATTTAGTGCAGGTCTTCTACACTGACCCCTCATCAGGAAACGAAGACCTAGAGACAGAGTGGAACTCTTACATGGTCAGTTGGCAGCTTGTGAAAAGTTAGCTAAGTTGTATGGGGTGGCTGAATAAATAAGAGATCCTTTAACAAACTTTGTACACAGTTCTCTTGGTTTCAGCTTACCAACTTTGATAAGTATGTTGGCTTGCTTTTTTAGTACAGGGAAGGCATTTTTTCCACATGGGAATTTCATTTCCACTTTTAAGAAAAAGATGGAAGGTCAGAGTGGTTTTTTTGCACCTGCTTTTTTTTTTTTTTAATACCAATATACTAAAAAGCCTTATTTATAGATAGGATTTTCTTTTTAAAGTTTTTTTTTGATCTATTTTAATTTATTTATGTTTGTGTTTAAGAGTATCTATGGAAGCCAGAAGAAGGCATTGGATTCCCTGGAGCTAGAGTTACAGGTCATGAGCTGTTCAGTGTGGGTGTTGGGGATCAAACTTTGGTCCTCTGGAAGAGCAGCAAGTGCTTTTAATTGTTGAGCACCTCTTCAGCCCCATATTTTATAACTTTTAAAGGCCGAATAAAGTTCCATTTTACACGAATGCGCATGCACATGCATTTGGTCTCTATGTGCCTGAATTCGGTCTAGAGAACTGGGTTGTAGCTCAGGTTCGTTACCTTTGTCTAGTATTTATGAGGTGTTTGGTTCTGTCTTCAATATTGCACAGGCAAAACAGTAACACCCCTTTCCAGCAAACCAAGAATTGGAACTCGTGTAGACTTTTCCACTAAAAAATGTGTTAACTATTTACAAAGCGTTCACACTGTATTTGGTATTGTGTATTGTAAATAATCATCTGTGTAAAGTATATAGTAGCAAAGTATAAAGTGGGGTTCTGTGCATCCTACTACAGGTTATATGCAAATACTGTGCCCTTTTATATAAGGCACTTGGGCGTCTGTGGTTTTAGTTATCAGTGGGAGGGGCTATTTTAGAGCTTACTCCCCCCCCTCTCCCCAGATGCTGAGAGACTGGTGTATTTTTTTTTGTTTGTTCATTCTTTTCTCTCTCTCTTTCTTGAGACAGTATTTCACCATATAACCTTGGCTGGCCTGGAGCTCTCTAACTCCCAGAGTTTGGCCTGCCTCTGCCTCCTGAGTGCTGGGATTAAGGTGTGGGCCCCAAGCCCCACCCTGGCAGGTGACTCACTTATCTACTGGTGATTTCACCTAGGTTGGTTCTCTATTTTAGCTGTTAGAGATAATGCTACAGTAAATATGGGCACAGAGATGTCTTTGACATACCGGTTTCATTCTCTTTGTATGTATACCCAGAAGTGGGTCACTAGAGCGTATGTTGATTCTATGTTTAAGTTTTAGAGGACCCTCCAGAATGGCTGTACCAGCTGTACCAGTTCACATGGCTACCAGCAGTCTAAGAAGGGTTTCCTTCTCTTCATATTCGTATCCAGTCTTGCTGTCATGTCTGTTTGTGGTTAACTCTTATCTTAAAATAAGAGTTTGTTATCCTTCTATGGAATTTTCTTATTTTAAGTTACCATAATAATTTAGGGAGTTACTCTGTTTCTTGCTACATAGTCCAGACTGGCCATGAACTGTGGATACTTTTACCTCAGCCTCCCTCTTCAGATACTGAGGATGTGTGTCACCACACCTGTTTAGTAGTCACTTTTAACAGGTGTGAGATCGTGGTTTTGATTTGCGTTTCTTCATTGTGTTCTTCTTGAAAAATTCTTATTTAGGTCCTTTTGCCTACTTTTAAAATTAGGTTATTTGTATTCCTGCTGTTGAGTTGAATTTCTTATCCACTGTGTTCCTTCTCAGTAATTTTATTCTTCTATTTTTTTTAAAGAAAAAAAACCACATTTATTTGGAACTAATTAAGATTACAATCTAGGAAGCTGGGCATGATAGTATATACCTGTCAATTCTGCAGAGGCTGAGGAAGGAGGGCCAATGAGACCCTGCTTAAAAATAAATAAACAAACAAATTACAAACTGGGAAAATGCAGATTTAAAGCAGTTTTGAAAATTTGCTTCACCTTGCTGTCCTTCTCTTTCTCTCCCCCCACTTCTTTTATTTTTTACTTTCATTGATTCTTTGTGGATTCCACATCATGCATGCCAGTCCTACTTCTCTCCCTGTCCTTTCACATCCACCCTCTGCCCTTGCAACCTCCTCACCTCCAAACAAAACCAAATTAAAAAAACCAAAACCAAAACCGAAAACCAAACAAAACAAAGAAACAAAACAAAACAAAAACAAAAAAGAATCTTGTTGTGGAAGCTGTAGTGTGGCCTGTCGAGACACACAGTTTACCCTTTTGTCTGTTCATTGTTACTTGCAAGTGTTCATTACCATGGGTCTGGCTCAAGGCCTTTGGTTTCTGCTACACCACTGATAATGGGCTATCACTGGGACTCATCTTGGTTTTCCTGTTGTTGTCCTGTGTCATGGAGACTCTGCTGTTTTGGATCTGTAGGTTTGTCCCCTTCACATGCTCCAACAGTTGGTAGATTCAGTGGTTGTTGGGGTGGGCCAACACATAGCCCTGGTTCTGTACTCCCTAGATGAGCTCTCCAGTACTGCCTTGGCTAGCTCACCCAATGCAGCTTTACTGTTTTGCCCAGGCAAGGTGCAGGCCCCTCTCTCCTGATTGCTGTAGGGGGCGTGGTGGGGGTGGCGGAGTCAGCTCTCATGCCCTCAGGGCTGGCTCACCTGTGACCCCAACAACAGGGTCAGCTCTAGTGTACTGCCCATGTAGGGTAAAGGCCTGCTCTCCTATACGCTGTAGCTAGTGTAGGGCAGGGCTACTTCTCTCTTATGACCCAGGGGCTAGTCCCCCTCTCCCCCTTTCTTTTTTTTTTTGCTTTTTTGAGACAGGGTTTCTCTGTGTAGTTTTGGTGCCTGTCCTGGATCTTCTTGCTCTGTAGACCAGGCTGGCCTCGAACTCACAGAGATCTGCCTGGCTCTGCCTCCTGAGTGCTGGGATTAAAGGCGTGCTCCACCACCCGGAAAAATTCTCTTAATTTTTTTTTTTAAAGATTTATTAGCTGCATGTACATCTGCATGCCAGAAGAGGGCATCAGATCACTCTCATTATAGATGGTTGTGAGCCACTGTTTGGTTGCTGGGAATTGAACTCAGGCCCTCTGGAAGATCAGCCAATGCTCTTAACAGCTAAGCCATCTCTCCAGGCCCCTTTCTTTTCCTTCAAAGCTAGGTAGATAATCTCTGGTATTTTCCTTGACTGTATCTTAACTCTGTAACTACTATCCTTAAATAGAGTCATATTCTGAATAATATAAAGAAATGGGCCATGTCTGCTATGGTCTTAATGTTTGTGTACCCCTAAATCACATGCTAACATGTTGAAACCAACCTTCATAGTAAGTAATAAGAGGTGTGCAGACTTTGAAAAGTGGTTAGGTGGTAAGGCCAGAGCTCTCTAGAATGTGATTAGTGCCAAGGGAACCTATCCATTCTTCCTGCTAGAGAGAATTTGATGAGCTGTTGAGATGGCTTAGAGGTTTTTGTTTTTTTTTTTTTTTTTTTTTGGGTTTTTCGAGACAGGGTTTCTCTGTGTAGCTTTGCGCCTTTCCTGGGACTCACTTGGTAGCCCAGGCTGGCCTCGAACTCACAGAGATCCGCCTGGCTCTGCCTCCCGAGTGCTGGGATTAAAGGCGTGCGCCACCACCGCCCGGCGGCTTAGAGGTTAAAAGTACTTGCTCCACAAGCCTCAGTTTAAATCTCCAGATTCCTGGGTGGAGGAGTGAACCAGCTCCTGAAGGTTATCCTCTGACCTTTGCACACCCCTGCTTGCACTCACACACATCTTACACACACACACACACACACACTAAAATAATAATGATAAAAGAAGGTGCCTTCTGTGTAGCAGAACCAGCCCTCACCAGACGTCTTGATCTGAGCCTTGAACTTTGATCTTTGTATTGCCCTGTCTTGGGATCAACACATTTCTGTTCTTCATAAATTGCTCAGTATCAAGTATGTTGTTATAGCATCCTGAACAAACTAAGGCATGCTATACAAGAGGATTCAGCAGTGAATAAATTTGGGTCTGCTTGGAATTACTATCACTGGGCAATTAAACATTTTCATGAGTATTATTTTAGTTCATGTGCGTATTTCTGAGAACAGTTAGTGCTTCTCTTTCCCCCCTTTTGAGATAGGGTTTCTGGCCCAGGCTGGCCTTATACTTACTCCTGCCCTGCCTCCTGAGTGCTGGACTTGCAGGTGCTCACCACTGTGCTTGAGAATGGGGAGACTTTGGTTGTGAAGATGAGAAAAAGACTGTGCTGCTTTATTATTTTGCTTTGTGCGTAAAAGGCGGGCTATAACAGTTTTAGCTTAAATTTGTGCCAACCTGGGCTCAAAGTAGTCAGATAGAATTGGGCTGTTTTTCAAAGAAAAAAAAGCATGGCTATTGCAGGGGAAACAGACTTAGAGCAGAGCTGATAGGTAACAGGCTAGGACAAAGATGCTTACGTGGGTGCTTAAAAACATAGGAGTGTGTATGCATGTCTGTGTATATATGTAAGTGTGTCTGTAGCAGGAGTGAACAACAGACTTGAGTAGGCTGGTGTCAGGTATATGCCAAAGAGCTAAAGTGCATTTTCCATGCAGTATGAAAAAGAGTGAATAGTGAAATTTAAAGATCAGAGTGCCATAATTATTTTCAGATATTTAGTAACTTGACTCAGAAACCTTTAGGACTTCTTGTATTATTGATAATAGTAGGAAGTATGATTATAAAACTATTGAAATTTATTTTTGCCCAACACTGTAGAATACATGAGTGGTAACCCACAGAGCAGAGCTCTGTGGAGGAGGGGAATATAGTTATAAATATATTGTAATGGTGGTATTATTATAGCAGCATAAGAAAAATTGTTTCATATTTCATAGTCACACTTTTTGCACAAAAGTGTTATTTCTAAATTAGGTAAGCCACTTTATAATGGCCAGAAATATCCCAAAATCAAAACAATATTTAATGTATGAAGATTTGTCACTTCTGACAATATTATAAAAACCGTGTTAAGATTCTTAAGCATTTGCAAAAGTTGGATCTTGATGCTTTTAGCAGTGATAGCATTTTAGGAATAAGTACAGTGCTTCCTACAGGAACTGTGGGATGCTGTTTTGGTATATGGTATGCCATACTTGTTCTAAAATGACCTACTGAATTGAATACATATAAAGTGTCTAAGAATTCACTGTGTAATCAGAAAAGCCCCAATATACTTATACTTTTCAGGTCTTCAGAATATCAAAGTCGATCTGGATTTAGTCATAATCCCAGGCTTGTAATCCCAACAGGTAGGAACTGATTCAGGATGATTGAGTTCAAGGCTAACCTCAGCTACATAATGAGTTCCTGGCCAGCTTTAGTTACATAGTAAGAGCCAAGGGCTGGAAATGCCACATAAGTGATAGAGCATTTGTGTGGCATACTCAAGTCCATGACTGAGTTTAATCCCCAGCAAAAAAGAGAATGACCTATCATGTTCTCCCAGGGAATATTTGTTTTCAGTAGTAATAAATGTTATATGATACAGCTTTTTCAAATTTAAAAGTCCTGTTCTTGATACATTTCTCTCAAATACTTGTTAAAATAGATGTTATGAATTAAAATTTTGTTTTGTTTTTGAGACAGTGTTGCTGTGGGATGTCCTGTATGCTGTGAATATATGTTGCTATGATTGATTGATAAATAAAATGCTGATTGGCCAGTAGCCAGACAGGAAGTTTAGGCGGGACAAGGAGAGAGGAGAATTCTGGGAAGTGGGAGGCTGAGGCAGGGAGATGCTGCCAGCTGCCATGATGCCAGGCAGGACCAGGAAAACTCTAGCTACACAGTGTCTCACTGTGTAATCAACTTTGGTCCTCTTGCCTCAGCTTCCTAACTTCTGGGATTATAGGCATGCATTGCCATGTCCAGATCTGTCAAGTTCCTCCTTTCCATATCCCATCTCTCCCTAGCCTTTGGTTTTTGACATGTCTCACTACTGTGTAGCCCAGGCTGGCCTGGAATTCTCTATGTAGATTGTTATGGGATGTTTGTACACTGTGTGAAGATATTTTGCTGTGATTTGTGTGAAGATATTTTGCTGTGATTGGTTTAATAAAGAGCTCAACAGCCAATAGCTAGGCTGGGACTTCCAGGTAGAGAGAAAACGTAGGAGATGAATCTAGGCATGTGAGTGTCAGGAGACACAGAAGAAGGAGGATGGGCAATATGTGACAAAACGTAAATTAATAGAAATGGGTTAATTTAAGTTATAAGAGCTAGTTAGGAACAAGCCTAAGCTATAGGCTGAGCTTTCATAATTAATAACTGATGTGTCATTATTTGGGAGCTGGCTGGCGGGATAGAGAAGGACTTGTTACAGTAGACCAAGTTGGTTTTGGACTTCCAAAGGTCTCTTTGTTTCTGCCTCCCCAGTGCTGGGATTAAAGACATGTATCATCATGCCAGCATCTTTCCTCTTATCCCAGGCTGGCCTTAAATTCATTATGTAGCAGCAGATAAATTTGAGCTTCAATCGTCCTGCTTTCACTTTGGAGTGTTGAGATTACTGGTGTATGCTACCAAGCTCATTTTATGACACCAAGGCCAGTTTTTGTGGTACTGGGAATGGAACCAAGAGCTTTGTTTATGTTAGGCAAGCACTCTACTAACTGAGCCATACCCCCTGTTAAATGTTTCTTGAGAAATCAAATAGAACTTTTATATCTATACAAAGCAGCAGAGCAAAACAAGAATCACATTAAAGTAGTAGTGTTATAACAGCAAAAATTAGCTGGGACCATATGCAATAGAAAAGAAGCATAATATCACTACCTTAGATCAGATATAGAAAACTGATTTTAAAAGAATAGCAATTAAATACACTGAAGAATTTGTGAACATGAGATGAACAATTAATTAGAGAATATTCTGTTAACTAGGAGAGGTGGTATACACCTGTAATTTCAGCTACTTGGGAGACTGAGGCAGGAAGATCATGAATTTGAGGCCAGCCTAGGCAACATGTGGTGATCCAGACTTGGTTATTAAGAGAGAAAGAGATCAAGAGCAAAAGAGAGAGATTGTAAAATACTAACACAGGTTAGTTCTTTTCCATTTTTCATAAGGGCTGTTTCAAACCCTTTCCAGTAGCTGGTCATGGTGGTGCAGGCCTTTAATCCCAGGACTTGAGAGGGAGAGGCAGGGACTCGTAGATCTCTGAATTTGAGCCAACTTGGTCTACATAGTGAGTTCCAGGCCATCCTGAGCTACTTAGTAGTGAGACTCTGTTAACAAAATAACCCCCCAAACTCTTTATAGTATCTGATTGTAGGATACAGCTTTTAGACATTGAAGGTTGATCCAGTTACCCCTGCACCCCCCCCCCCTTTTTTTTTTTTTTGAGTAAAGAGATTAAGGCCATGCTTGTTGCCTACCTTATACCTTATGGTTACTTTTTTTTCCTCTTAGAAAGTTTGATTGATTGATTTATTTAGAGACAGGGTTTCACTATGTAGCCCTGGCTGTCCTAAAACTTGCTTTGTAGACCAGACTGGCTTGGAATTCACAAAGATCTGCCTGCCTTCTGCTTCCCTAGTGCTGGCATTAAAGATGTGAACATCTATAACTGATCCATTGCTACCATTTTTATTTCATCTACTTGTTAAAATCTGTAGGTCCATTGATTAATTTGTCATTTTTAATTTCATTTTCCTCAAATATCTTTACTAGCCTAAGACAAAAATCTAAGATTTCCTATTCGTTCATCCTTTCCATCACCTCTAAAGGCAGGAGAATGGCATGTCTTTCTTTCGTCCATTTTGTTTCCTTCTTTCTCACTAAAACTGTCCCCTCTGTTATTGCCAGTGACTTTAATTGCCAAATAGGGACTCTTTGTAAAAACCTTGCTTCAGATTTTGAGTTCTTTTTTCTTCCTGCATTCTTCTAATTTTGTAGCCTTCTTATTTCTTCTATGGGATATAGCAACTCCTCTGTTCATTTACAAGGCTAACTTGTTGCATTTGACTTAAACAGTTTTGTTTTCTCTAGTTTCCTTAAAAAAAAAAAAAAAGTATAGTGTATGTGATCCTGCATGGGTTTATGCTTACCACATGCAGGTGTTCAGGAGCTCTTAGTGGCCAGAAGAGGGCATAGGATCCTTTGGAACTGGAGTTACAGGTAGTTGTGAGCTGTCAGGTGAGTGCTGGGAACTGAACCTTGGTTCTCTGAAAGAGCAGTCAATACTCTTAACCACCGAGCCATCTCTCCAGCCTTCAGTTTCTCTAGTTACTTTTCCTTGGGATGGTACCTGTTCCTTTAGCTTTAGTGACAACACTATTTTTCAGATGCTTCCGATACTGTTAAGCTCCAGTTTCCAGCCTGGATGTTGCCACATGATTGTCTTTCCACCAAGCTCAACATGACTATATTTGAATTTTCTTTATTCTAAAATGTATTATTCCTCTTAGCTTTCCTTTTTCTATTATTGATTTATTCTTCCCATTTCCCATACTTGAATTCTGAGTCATCTTTGAGTGACTCACATCTTTTCTGAATGAATAAGAATAATAGAGGAATCAGATCCATTCTGCTATGAAACAACTGTGTATTCTGTTACTACAGCGTTTCTCTACTTCATCTGCTCTTTTCTGTATCATATTATAGTATAATGACTCAGAGTCTCATTACCACTCTAACATAAATAATTATAGTTTAATAATTGCTATGCTAGAGGGAGAGGAGGCAGAGAATTTTCTTTTTCATGTAAGTGTGTATGGTGTATATATTTGGGTGTATGCATGCTTGCATCTCTCTCTCTCTCTCTCTCTCTCTCTCTCTCTCTCTCTCTCTCTCTCTCTCTCTCTGTAGTCTCAAGAATGACATGGGGGTGCTCTTCCTCAATAGCTCTCCACCTTATATACTGAGTGAGGGTCAATTATTGAACCTGGAGTTCTCTATTTTGACCAATATGGCCAGCTTGCTCCAGGGATCTATACTTTCTATGTGCTGGCATTATGGGGGCTACCATGCCTACCTGGCTTTTTATGAGGTTTCTGGGGATCCAACTCTGGCCCTCATTCTTGTGAGGTAGGAACTTGACCAACTGAGACTTCTCATAAGCCCTTTCTCTCTTTTTGAGGTAGAGTCTCACTGTAGCCTAGGCTGGCCTGGAACTGATATTTCTCCTCTGTACTATGTGGTGAGATTATAGGTGTGTGCACCACACCTGGTTCCAGAGGTACTTTTACTAACGTGTGGCGAGTAGGAGTTGTTATATTAAAGGAAGTGACTACTTAGAGGTGTATGACATGAGTTAACTCATGACTTAATCCTACTACAGCTGTGTTTCTTTTCCTGATGCTGTATGTCAGACTGTCTTCAGATATTGGTTAAAATAAGTGAATGAGCATGTAAACGCAGAGCAACACAAAGTAACATACATCTCATTTCCTAGTGAAAGTAGAGTGGCCCAATGTAAGATGTGAAAAGTAAGTGCTACCTACTGTGAAGTCTTACAACTGACTAAAATTTACGTCGAAAGCTATTTGAAGGTTCCTGACTACTTGGAGAGTCAATCTTCAATGTGTAACTAGTCTTAGTCTGTTTATGTGTGATTTTCTCTTTTACTTCTGTCTCATTTCACATGTTTGTGATTGCAGGATTGGCTACTATCTTTATACTAATAAACATTAATACTCAAACTGAAGGTCACACAAGCAAATAGACAATTTATTATCTTAGCTTCCCTAGAGAAACAAAACATTTGGTACTTTTAAAATAGGAAGCATTAAAAACACTTTAAAACAGCTTAAACAGAAAGGTAATTTATTTGCTACATAAGTAGGAAGAATAGTACTATATCAATCCAGGAACACCAGATCAAGAAATTAGATACTTTTAAGGTACTTTTCATTTCCTGGCTTCATTTCTTTCTAGTCTTATTTTTGTGCTTATGTTAGAAAGCTTCAGCCGTAGAAGAGATGCATAGCTTCTGACAGCTGAGCACTTAAAAGGGCTGTCCCTGGGCTCACCATTGTAGGAAATTGTCACTGGCGTTCTAATTAGAGCCACATAAATGAGGGAGGTTTTTGTCCCAAAGACCGGATATATGTGAATTAGCAGAAACAATATATAGCATTGTGGGTCCATATCTAGAAAGGAAGGGATAAAGGGAGTGGTAGACCCAGAGAAAGGGAGATGTCTGCATGTAAGGGAGGGAGGGAATAAAGGGAGCGGTAGACCCAGAGAAAGGGAGATGTCTGCATATAAAGGAGGGAGGGATAAAGGGAGTGGTAGACCCAGAGAAAGGGAGATGTCTGCATGTAGGGGAGGAAGGAAGGGGATAAAGGGAATTTATTTATTCATCCATTTATTTATTTGTTTGTTTGTTTTTCGAGACAGGGTTTCTCTGTGTAGTTTTGGAGCCTGTTCTAGAACTCACTCTGTAGACCAGGCTGACCTTGAAATTACAGAGATCCACCTGCCTTTGCTTCCTGAGTGCTGGGATTAAAGGCGTGCATCACCACTGCCCAGCTTTGCTTTCTTTTTATATCAGGTTACTGTTTATTTATTTTTATTTTCTTTTTGTGGTGTTGGAGTTTGCACCTAGGGCTAGTCAGACCTTTTACTGAACTATGTTCCCAGCTCCTGTTGTTCATTTCCCTTTTTCTGTGTAGTACTGGGGATTGAACCTGACATATCAACCATGGCTGGCTGTTCTTCCTCCGAAGTACACTTCTGGTCCAGCTAAGAGAAATAACAACTCACGTTATCCATGACCCAGCCCAGTGTGAACTTCATTTTTACTTGAAGAATTGGGGAAATAAAAGCTCCTAGCTGATAACCTAGCCTTAAGTCAGCATAGCTAGGGGTATGGAATACCTACTCCTGGACATTCAGCCTCATAGCAACAGTATGGTGAAATAACACAGAGACTGTATATGCGGCACCTACTGGGGACCACAGTCTAGGTGGCTTTCATCTTCATCAGACTGTATATTGCTGACAGAACGAGGGGTAACCACAGAGAGAGAGAGAGAGAGAGTCAGTACCCTGTTTCACAGTTTACAGAATATCTACTTGAACTACCGGAGAGATCCCACACTTGTGAGATTGACAGAGAAAGTGAGTTCTCTGACTCCAGGACAAGGTTTGCTATGTCAAAACCCATTGACACAGCCAGAGAAGCTACAAGGAAAGGACACTCTAAAGCCTGTGTGGAATTAAACTCGACGCTACATTTTAGGGCATGTAGTCCAGAAAAGGCTGTCCCTAAATACGTTCTGATACGAAAGTCGGAAAGATAGCCGTGTAGAAGAATAAGACATTTGAAGAAACAAGGCAACATGACTCCTTAAACATGCCTCACTCTAGTAACTAAGTCCATGTGGGCGAAATGCCACACAGAGAATTCAAAACAGTGCTTAAAAAAGAAATTCAAATAAAATGCAAATCAATAGGATAAATTATAGAAGACAGCGCAGGATACGAAAGAGGAGTACAGCGATAGACATTCTGAAAAAGAACCAGGCAAGTTTTAGAAATGAAAAGCTCGATAAGCCAGCTGAAAAGTTCATTTGAAAGCCTTGGCAGTGGAGAAGATCAAGAATGGAAGAAAGACTATCAAGCCTTTAAGACTGGTGAATTAGATAGTAATAAAAATAAGAATGAGAATACATGATTGTTGGGATACCATTAAGAGGGAAAAGCCATGTAAAACAAGAATAGATGATGGTGAAGATTTATAGGCTAAACTTTTCTAAGTTTACAAGGAAGAGTAGATAAGCAAATGAGAATTAGGAAACGGTGAAACCTTTATGAGTAAGGGAGAAAGTAACAGATTATTTAAAATAACTAGAAAACAACAACATGATAGGAACTGGCATGCAACTTTCAACAATAATCCTGGATGTAATTAGTTTTAAAATCCCCCAATTTAAAGATGCTAGCTGGCTGATTGGGATTAAAAAAAAAAAAAGAGGCCTTATAGCCAAGGTTGGAAGACAGGCAGATAGATCTCTGAGAGTTCTAGGCCAGCCTAGTCTACATAGTGAGTTCCAGGATAGCCAGGGCTATGTAGAGAGACTCTGTTTCAAAAAGCTAAAACAAAAAACAAGGTCTAACAATTTGCTGCCTGCAAGAAATTCATCTTCCTGGCAAATATATACACAGAATGAAAGAAGAAAGGTGTAAAATGATACCCCAAGCCATATTTGCATATGACTAAATAGACTTCAAGTCAAAACTGTACAGAACAGAGTTCACTACATATTGATAAGGGAAGCAATTTATCAGACAATATGATTGTAAATATGCACCAATGTTGGAGCACCTGATTTCATATAACAAGCACTACTAGATAAAAATAGGGAGATAAGACATCAGTACAATAATAGTGGGTGACTTTAACATCATTCTACAATCATAAACAGATCATCCAGACCAAAAAAAGTCAAGAAACATCAGGATTAAATTAAGTTATAGATTAAATCCATCAGCACATTAAAAAAGATCATTCATACTGGTCAAATTAGTTCATTCCAGAAATGCAAAAGATCATTCAGCATACAAATCAATAAATAAATGGAATCAAGAAAAATCACTGATCATCTCAATAAAGCTAGAAAAAGCCTTTGATAAAATTAAATATTCCTCATGATAAAAGCTCTGAAAAACAGCTATAGAAGGGTCATACCTTAGTAAAAGCAGTATATACCTGACCCATAAACAACATCATCTTGGTGAGAGAAGCAAAGTTTTTCTTCTAAAATCAAGTATGAATCAAGGGAGTTCACTTGAAATTTTAGCCAGAGTAGTAAAACAAAAAAACCCAAACCAAACCAAAACAACAACAACAACAACAACAACAACAAAGAAAAAGGTATGGGCTGGAAAGACAGCTCAGTGGCTAAGAGCATTGTTTGGTTTGGTTCCCAGTACCACTGGTGGCTCACAACCTTAACTCCAGTTCCAGGGTATCTTCTGACCTCTGTGGACACCATGCTGCAAAAGCACTCATATGCATTAAATAAAGTAAAAAGATCTCTAAAAAGAGAAAGTAACAAAAGGAATATAAATAGAACAGGAAGAAGTCAAATGATCTCTATTTGCAGATCATGTAATTGTATACCTTGGAGACCTTGAATGTTGCCAGAAGACTCCGATCTCACAAACATTTCCAGCAGAGTAGCAGCATACAAAATCAACATATAAAAACCTGTAACTTTTCTACCGATAACTAACTTATTAAGGAAGAAATCAGAGAAATAATCCCATTCTTAATAGCTGAAAACAAAGAAAACTCCCTTAATAAAAAAACAATCTGAAGGAATAAACCTATCTAAACAGGCGAAAGATTTCTATAATATCAAAAATAAAGAAACTGAAGGAGACACAGGAGGTGAAAAGACCTCCATGTTTATGGACTGGGAGGAGGATTATTATTGTTAAAATGATCATACTGTTGAAAGTGATATGCACATTCGATAACACTCCCACCACAACTGTAATGACAACTAGAAATCCATAAAACTCTCATGAAAGCACAAAGCAGTCCTGGGCCAAAGGAGAAATAGTGACATCATAATACCTGGTTGCAAAGTGTACTACAGGTTTACAATGACAGAGACAAGTGTGGTGTTGGTAGAAAATCAGTGCACACAGGCCCATGGAGTAGAAGATCTAGAAATAAACTCTTACAGACAGCTCTAGTCATCTTGTCCTCTACAAAGGTGCCAAACACTTCTTCAGCAAACGGGCCTGGGAAAGCTGAGTATCCACATGAGAACATTTAAACTGGTCCCTTTCTTACACTTTGTACAAGAATGAGCTAAAAATGCATGAAAATCCTTCATATAGAACCCCAAACTCTGAAGCTGTTAGGAAAACAAACAGGAACCACTTTAAGGGATGACACGGGTGATGACCTCCTAAGTAGAACTCCAGTAGCAACAGGCTTGGTGGCGCACGCCTTTAATCCCAGCACTCAGGAGGCAGAGGCAGGTGGATCTCTGTGAGTTCAAGACCAGCCTGGTCTACTAAATGAGTTCCAGGATAGCCAGGGCTTTTACACAGGGAAACCCTGTCACAAAACCTAAACCCAAACCCAAACAAAATCCCCAAATTCCAGTTGCTTAGGACATAAGAGCAAGAATTGACACGAAGTGATGTCAAGTTAAACAAGTCAATAAAGGGGGGAAATGATCCAGACAGACACTTCTAAGAAGTATGTGACCAATACATTTGAGAAAAAGTGTTCAACATTTTAGTCACCAGGGAAACACTGATCAGAACTACATTCTCATCCTAGTTAGAATAATGTCTACTTTTAAAAAGCAAAAAAAAAAAAACAAAAAAAAAAACAACCAAAAAACCAAAAAACAAAACAGAAATGGTTTAGCAAGTAAAGTGGCTATCATGAGGACCTGAGTTCTGGTCTCTGGCACCCATGAGGAACCAAACCAAACCTGTGTATGGTTACTCAGGTCTATAACTGGAGTGTAGGGAATGTAGAGACAGGTAGATCCCTGGAGCTCATTGGCCAGCTAGTCTAGCAAATTGGTAAGCTCCTGGTTCAGTGAGACTCTTCTCAAGGTGGAAGGGGGAGGAGATAGGGCTCAGTGGTTAAGAATACTTTCTCCTCTGGGGAGAGAACCCAGGTCCAACACTTAGCACTCACATGGTGGTTCACAACTGCCATAAATCCAGTTCCAGGGAATCAGAGTCCCTCCTGTGGCCTCCAAGGACGCCAAGCATGCATGTGGTGCACATGCATACATGTAGTCACTCACATAAAGTAAAACTCTTCAAAAAAGATAAAGGTGGAGACACCTGGTCAACCCTTGCCTTAATACACACATGAACTTGTGTCTACTCTCCCCGCAACCAATTAAAAAAGACAAAATATATTGAATGCTAGTTAGGATGTAGAGAAAAACAAAACAGCTTTTATACACTCTTAGTAGGAATGTAAACTGCTTGTACTTCTCTGTTTATTTCGGTGTTGATTACTACTTGTGAAACAAAAATATAAACATTTACCATTTAATATTTAAAAACCCCACTGCAGTGTAATCAGGAAAGAGATAGGATGTTTTATGAGTAACATAATCTTAGTTGTTTAATACTGTTTTTATTTTGAATTTAATAAGGAGGGATAAGAAGATTATTTTCTGTACTTGGATCTGTAAAGGTCTTAATTTGGACTTGCCATCCCAACCAAAGTTGCCTCCATATCAGGCCTGTGTCAATCCAATGTAGAGCTTTGAAAATGCAGCTTACTCAAATAAAATGTACTTGAATGAATCTTAGGTGAAATCCTTAGGTCTACCTGACCTTGTTGAGTCTGGAGGACCTCGTGGTAATCAAAATAAGCAAGGCATGCACAAATACTGCATGATTTCATGCATACATGGAATTGGAAAAAGTGAAACTCATAGATGCAGAGCATTAGAAAGGTGGTGTTTAGTGGCTAGAGTGGTAGAAATGGGGAGATGTTAAAGAGTACAAAGTTTTAGGATAAGTTCTGGATATGGAGATATAGCATTATAATTCTACTTATTCTATTTGGTTATAGTTGGTGTATACTTGAAAAATGGTTTTGGGAGCAGCTCTTAAATAGTCTCTCGCCTTATTTTGGTGTGTAGTATATACCTGTGTACGTGTGTGTGTGTGTGTGTGTGTGTGTGTGTACATGCGTGTGTGTTGTGTGTTGTGTGTGTGTTTTGTATGCATGCTTGCTCTGCAGATACATGTAAAGGCTAGAGGTTGACATCACGATGTCTTTCTTAATCACTTCTCCATCTTACTTTTTGAGACAGCATGTTTACTGAACCATGAGCTTACCATTGCTGCCAGTCTGGGTGGCCATTGAGCCATCAGGAGCCTTTTGTCTCCACCCCCCACCCCCCAGAGCTAGGGTTACACAGGGACATTGCTACGCTCAGTTTTTATGTGAATGCCAGGGATCGAACTCAGGTTCTCATTCATGCTTGTACAGCATGCACTTTATCTGTGGAGATATTTCCCTGGCCCCTTAAATAGTCTTAGTATATATAAAAAGATGTATATATGAGATGGCTGTATTAACTAGCTTGATTTATTTATCCTATGATACGTATATATGTCAAGACATCATGCTGTTTATCATACATAGTTTTTATACTGGCCGCTGTGGCATGTGTATATAGCCCCAGCTACTAAGGAGATTGAAATGGAGGATTGCTTGAGTTTGAGGTCAGCCTGAGCAATGCAGCACCTCCCCTCCCCATCTCTCTCTGTCTATCTGCCCCTGTGTTTTTTTTTTTCTTTTCTTTTTTTTTTTTTTTCCGTTCCCACTCACTATGTATGTAGCCCAGGCTGGCCTTGAACATGTGGGTGCTGGGAATTGAACCTGAGTCCTCTGCAAGAGCAGCAAGTACTATTAACTGCTGAGTCACCTCTCCAGTACCTAGATGGCTCACAACCACCTGTAACTTCAGTTCCAGAGTATCCAACATCCTCTTCTGGCCTCTTGGCACTGGCACACAAATGGTACACTGGCATATATGCACGCAAAACACCCATACACATCAGATAAATTTAAAAAGGAAACTAAGGTGCAGGGCTGGGGAGATGGCATAGTGGGTAAGTTCTTTGCTGTTAAGCACAAAGACTTGAGTTTGAATCCCCAGCACCCATGTAAATTGCTGAGTGTAGTGTTGCACACCTATAACAACAGTTCTGGAGGGGCAAAGACATGCAGATCCCATAGACTAGCTGGCCAGCTAGTTTAGTTGAACAGTGAGAGACCAAATAAGGTCGACAGCCACTGAGAAGGACATCCCTGCCTCAGCCTCCGGCCTCTGTACGTGCCTGTACCAGCTAGCTCACACACAGGCCTCTGTGTGTGCCTGCACAGGCTAGCTCACACACAGGCATGCAAATAAGATAGAGATTGACTGAAGAAGTACACCCTATGTTGACATCTGGCCTTCAAATGCATGTGCATACATGCGTGGTACACCCTCATGTGCAAGTGCATATATATATATCCACACAAACACACACACACACACACACACACACACACACACACACACACACAAATAATAATATAAAGTCCTCCAGGTCAAGATCTTGTTACTTGTATGCCTAAGACTTAGTATAGTTCCTAACACAAAATGTACACTCAATAAATGCCTTTTACAATTAGGTTATTTTGTAAAAGATTTTGAAAAGATGAGAAGAAGGAAGTTGAAAAGACTTTAATTTTCTTAATTTAAGAAAAATTTTCAAAATCTCAGTATAAATTGAATTTGAGTACATTTTCTACTCAATGAATTGAAAAACTTTGCATAAATGTTCATTGCTTATGATGCCAATTTGAAATTTTGTGTGGTAAATGATTCTGAAAAGATATCAAATGTAGTTTAGTTTATGAAAGAATTTCATCCCATTAACAGGCTAAGTGCTATAATATTAAATGTGGTCCTCTGGCAGATAGAATTAACTGTAGTATATATTTAAAAACCTGAGTCTATGAACATCATTAACTAGTAGAAAATGTGAATTAATGAGATACCATTACCTAACTACTAGAATACCAAAGGTAAAGAAACAGGTAAACAAATTCTGATAGTAGCCAGCTGGCAAAGATAGAGAGCAACTAGAATGCTCATGTACTAGTGATGGGAATGAAAATTTTCCAGGGATGTTGGAAATTCCTTACAGAGCCATCATGTGAATGAGCAATCCCACCCTAAGTATTTACCAAAGAGAAATGGAACACATGTTCATAATTGTCAAAAACCAGAAAAGTGCAAATGTCAGTGCCTGAGTGGATAAACTGTGGTATGTCATGCAATGGAATATTTTACAATGAAAAGCAATGGACAATTTGTACATTTAACAACTTGGATGACTCTCACGCATTATGCTTTGTGAAAGAAGCTAGTCTCTATTTCATTTACAAAAAGACAAAACTATAAGTATGACCAGATTGTTGGCACTGTAGTTTGATTGTTTTTGTCCCCTGCAAACATTAGTATTGAGATAATTTCCAGTGCTACAGTATTGAAAGGTAGGCCTGTTGGTACTGCCCTTATGAATAAAGTAATGTCCTTAGGAGCTTCTGGAAGTAGGTTTGCTCCTCCTGTTCCCCTCTGTGATGACGGTGTTTGTCTTCTTTTGCCCCCTTGCCATTCATTGTATTAGTGTGCAGCAAAAAGGGCCCTCGCCAAGCATTGAAACACTTAAAAAAGTTATTATGTTTAAAATTATGTGTCTGTGTGTGGGTATATCCATGCAAGTACAGGTGTCTTCAGAGACCAGAGGTGTTGGACCCCTGGAACTAGACATGGGAGTTGGAAATTGAATCTGGGTCTTCTGTGAGGGGAGCTTGCGTTTCTAGCCAGTGAGGTGTCTCTCCAGCCCCAAGCACTGAATTTTAATCTTGGACCTCTGAGCCTCCAGAACTGTGACGAGTATACTTACGTTCCTTATAGTCTACCCTCCGAGATACTCTGTTACAGTAGCACAAACTGGGCTAAGATCCCCAGGTTTGGAGTTGAGTGAGTGTGTGATAGTAGAGGGAGTGCAGGGATGTTTGGGGGTGATGGGGATAGAACTAGTCTGTATCCTGAACGTGAGGATACTCACTCAAATTTATAACTGTTTTGAAAGTTTTAGAGCTGGATACTTCTGCTTCTCCCCCAAAGACCATTTTACCATATATTAACTTAAAACATTGAATGTATGTTCACAACTGAATATATGCCTCCTTTTTAAGGCATTTTGTGTAATTTCTGGCTAAATAAACTTATGTTAGTACTGTCTGATGTTTTTAGCTTGCAAGGATTTATATGAAAAGTGACTAATACACAGAAAACTTTTTTGTTCCGGATCAGGTCTTTTTATGTTGCCCAAGCTGGTCTTGACTCTCTGGACTGAAGTAGTCCTCAGTAGTCCCAGCCTCTTGAGTGCTAGAACTGTAGGCCTGTGCCATCATACCTGATTTAGGTACCTTTAAAAGGTAACTATGTGAATATTCAAAGAATTGGCACAATCATTTGGTGTCAAATTTTTGAAGGCCACCTAGTTTATAGCTTCATGTTTTGCACAGATAATAATTACCATTTATCGAAATATTGCTGTTTAATAGACACTTGTAAGCATTCAAACTGTACAATGGTCATACTTACAGTGTTATTTTCCCTATATTATAGATGTGAAGACTGAAGTATACAGGTATTAGGTAACATGTTGGTTCACAAAGCAAGAGTCTGACAGGGCTGGAATTTTAAGAATGTTAGACTGAGACATTCTTTTATTTATATGTGTTTTTATAAAAGCTCTTAAATTATAACAAAGCACGAATACAGAAAACACAAAATGAATATTCACTTCATGTATTAAAAGTGAACACATTTAGAACAACTACCCAGAACTTGTCAGCTCCCACACAAGCTTTCTGTGTGCCCTATCAGTCATAACTGCTCCTTTACCCAGTAGCAGTCACTGCTTGCATTGTATGGTGAGCTGTATTTTTCTTGTCCAAGCATGTGTCCCTAGACACTGTGACTTAGTCTTACTTTTTTCTTTTAAATTTGGTGTCTTTTGAACTCCTAATCTACATGTTCTCCTCCTGCTTTTCTCCCTTTTCTTTTAATTTAGCTGCCGAGCTCTGGGTCTACAGTTTTCCACAGACTGAATTTTGCCGATTATATATGATAATATAATTCAACATGCATCTCTGTTGTCTGTATGCTCTGAAGATTTCCAGCTGAATCCAGATTTGATTAGAATTGATGTGATCTGTTTGTAAAACCTGAGGAGGCATGTGATGTTGGATGACTTTCTGATGTAAGATCCATTAATTCTTTGTGGGGTTGAAAAATGGTGATTTTCTAAATTATTCCTTGTAAGAAGGATACTTCCATAGAATACTCTATTTATTTATTTGATTATTGGCTAGTAATACTCACAAAGAGAATAAATGTTTACTTCTTAATTTTTATTTACCAAGGTTGAAGATAGTGAATTTATTCCCTGAGTGTTTGAAGTGTTAGGTGCTTTTTTTTGTTTTGTTTTGTTTTAACATTTCATTAACTTCCATAGTCAGACATATTTAGATTTTAGTTCACTGCAATTACTGTGGCTAGTGAAGTTCATAGAGTTCCATCTTTGAACAGTGAGCATCTTTAAGACGTTCTGAATTCCTTCAACATGACACTACTCACCTCTGATAGCATTGTACGACAAGTTGTTCCAGGGTTATGTTGTAGAATTTTTGTTGATTCTGTGAAAGTAGTCATTTCTCCAAAACTCCTTAGCCACGGAGCTTATTCTGTACTAGGGTACTAGTTCAAGAGTAGACTGGAACTACCAGTAGAAAGAACTCTGGTTTAGCTTAAATAGCACTCAGGTATGACTGCTTCCTTCCCCAGCAGCAGCCACTGTTTTCATTTTTATGGTGAGCTGTATTTTCATTGTTCAGGCATGTGTCCCTAGACACTGTGATTGGTTAGGCAAATTTTTTAAATTTAATTAATATTTGCTGAGTACATATTAGGCTGTGAATCTCTTTCTAAGGCCATGATTTGTACTCCCCTACTCCAAACGTATGGTTCCTAGGTGCTCACTATGTAGTGAAATGAGTAAGATCCTGGCTTTGATAGCATACCTGTTCTTCCTTACTTGAGTTGTATAACTTGATGCTCTTACAAAGGACCCTGGATTGGCTCCCAGCACCTGCCTGTAACTCCAATTCCAAGAGTTCTGGCATTCTCTCTTAGCCTCCTTTGGTACCTGCATGTAAGTAGTGTACATATATACACACATAGTCACATACATAAAATAAAGTAAAATTTATTCATAAAATAAAATGAATAAATTATTAAACTTTGCATCTGTAGGTATAAAGTGGATTGATAGCCAACTTATAGGATTATTGAGATTTGAATGGAATAATTTAAATATATCAACATTGTAGCTGTTAAATTGCATACACCTAATAGACCATTGCTGTAATTATTATTACTGTTCTCATTGGGCTTATAAATTTTTCTTAAAGTGATTTTCTAATCATATTTTATTTAATATTATAAAATCAAATGCATGGAGTATATATATTAATTGTTGGGTGAGAATACCTTCCCAACATGGTTTATAACAGTACTTAATTAATTTGACAGTATAGATTTTTCTGCCCCAAATAAATGTAGCATTTGTAGCTTCATGTGTTAGTTAATAATTTAAACCATAAATATGCCAAATTGGCTTTTTAACATTGTATTTTTAGTTTTGTGTTCCCAATTGTAAGTAGACAAAGTTAAAGATATGTTTTCTGTAGCACATTAAATTAACTTGTGGTGTAGTCTTTGACTTGTAAGCACCATAGAATTAAGTACTCTGTAGAATAGAAATTGCCAGTGTGGAAACCTTTCTCCTGCTTTATTCACATTACTTAGGAAGTGAATGATACTTTGTGGAGGAATGCCACCTTCCCTGGTAGGAACCATTGATCTTTCTTGTCACTGTTCTTAAATTTTGATTCTGCTGCTGAAAAACTGCCCCTCTGTAAGGCTGCCATGAAATCCTTGTTCTCATGAGAAATGAGACAGAAAATTTTCTATGACCATAGCTGGAACTCAGAATATAAATACACACACACACACACACACACACACACACACACACACACATTCACAACTCATATATTTTCCTATATTTCTAAACTGTAGTTAGGAATAGTTAATAAATTACTATTTGGTACTTAATATGGGCTGGCTGAGGGATAGAATTACCATTTATACATATTTTTTTTCATGTAAAGAGTTCCTAATGGGTCTTAGGAATAACTGGTTCCTTCACAGTGACTTGTCTACTTTTACATTGAAGGATGCTCAGCTTGCCAGATGCCAAGCCTGAATGTTTGCCATACACACTGGTTTTTAATCCTCAGGGATCACACATGTGACTGATGTTAAACCATGGATTGTTTTTGCATTTAAAAATAGTATTTATTGTTTGAGAATTGAATGCACACATTTAATGCATTTTGATCAAATCTACTTTCCTCTCACTCCCCTACACTTGTTACCTAACCTCTCCCTCCACTTTCCCTACTACTTCATGTGTTCCTTTAAAAAAAAAAACGCCCTGAGTCCTTTTAGTGCTGCTTGTGTGTACATGGGTGTAGGACCATCAGCTGGAGCATCGGCAGTCTCCCGAAGTTTGCATTCCTGAAGAAATCTTACTTTCCTTCCCCTAGCAGCCGTCAGCTGCCCACAGCTCTTCAGCGGGGGCGGCAGGCGTTTCACGAGCCCCTCCCCCGTCTGGGCTGGGATTCTGGCTGGTTGACCTTGTGCAGGTCTTGTGCCGGCAGCCACAACTGCCCTAAGTTCAAATGTGCAGCAGTGCTGTCATGTCTGGCAGATACTGTCTGCTGCAGACACCCGCGAGCTCTTGCTCCTCTAATCTTTCTGTTCCCCTCTTCCAATGTGATCCCCGAACCTTGTGGGGAGAGGGTGTGAGATAGCCGACCGTTGCAAGTGGGCGCTCTCCAGCCCCTTATTCTCTGCTGCTTGACAAGAGTTGTGGGTCTTTGTAGTCATTGCCCTTTACTGTAGAAAGAAGATTCTCTGATGAGGGTTGGGAGATGTAATAATCTATGGGCAGGAAGATAAAACTTAGGAGGAGGCAGTTTATTATTATATCCATTTAGCAGAATAACAGTATTAGGTTCTCCCCTAGGACCTATGGCCTAAGCAGTCCCATGGTTTTGGCACAATTTTTGGTACAAGGTATGAGTTTCATCTTGTAGCACAGGCTTTAAATCCAGTCAGAAAGTGGCTGGTTACTCCCATAACATCCATTGCGGTACCCACAGAAGGCAGAACACTAGTTAGGGCCCATTGCAGGGCTTGGAATTTGAGGGAAGTGGGATAGAATGCAGGTGGTATGAAGGGGAAAGGGGAATAATGGAACAGGAGGGGCTCAGTGGGGTGGGAGATGGCAGGGCTGGATAGAGGAGAGAGTATGAGGAGGGTTGGCTGGCACTAATGGCCTTTGAAACATTACTGTAGAGGCTTTTCAAAACATAGACATTTACATACATAAAAGGAGATTAAATGAGGTTCCCTATAATGGGAGGACCATGCTTCCCCTGGGTATTATAGGTTATCAACTAAAGCCCAGAGACAGGTATGTGTTGCCTCTATTTGAATTGATGGTCAGTAGGGTCCTCTAGTCCCTATATTACAGACTATTACCATTGCTCTTAGTTCCCCTCCACAACTTGGTGGTAAGACCCTGCTGTGGAAGACAGCACATACTTGAGCCATAGGAGATGGGAAAACCAAGTTGGTCCTGACCTGGAAACGCCGTCATTTCCTGGCTAGCTTCTGTATTGCTGGAAGGTGCTGTGCATGCTAGTGGAGGAGAAAAATAGCAGTCTTACCCAGCTGTGGACCCTGTGAGCTGCGACAGCTGGCCTGGGAAGATACGTCCACTTGTGCAGCAGGGCATGGGTACTTTTGTGTTTTTGTCCATTTATACTGCTGTAACAAAACTATAGTCTATTATAAAGAACAGGCATTTATCTCTTACAGTTCTGGAGATGAAGTCTGTAGTCAAGGCATTGGCATTTAATATCTGGTCAGGGCCTCCCTTCTACATTCTCACATGGTAGAAGGGGCAGAGGGGTGAAGGAGGGATAATGCTGTGGGAAGAGAAAGGCCCCCTCCATCAAACCCCTTCATAAGAACCTTAGTCATCTATGAAGGGTCTGCGTTTTATGACATATTACTTTTGAGCCCCACCTCTTAATGTTACGTTGGCCATTAAATTTTGGCATATGAATTTTGGGGATACATCCATACTATAGTAGATAGTATTTCTGATATTTTCTTGAATGACTAGAGACTATAAACTTTAATCTGTGTAAAGCTACTAGATTAGAAAAAAACTAGTTTTGGTGTCTGATCCAAGTACAGATTCTAGACCCACCATTTCACTTATGAGCTGAATTGTCTTTCCTAACTGTACAACAGTGATGAGAACTGTATGGTTAATGAGGTTTTTAGTGATTTAGCAGTAGTTCTTGTAAAGTGCATATTTAGCTAACACACTTGGTGAGCATTAGATACTCAGCAGCATACCATCAGAGCTTGAGTTCTTTATGGTGGTTCTTTCATAACTTGGGGCATAAACATCATCTGACCTGCATATATAGAATTATATTCTAAAAGACCTAATAGTAAACAAATGTGATAGTGAGAGAGAGACTGGTCTAATATACTTTCGAAATGCAGGCATAGTTTATCAGTGGTCAGTGCTCACCTAGAAACTGTTTCATTGAAATTGAAATAGAAACCTTAGAATATAACTGAACTTGGTAGCTGTTTTTTTATGAACATGAATATAGTTTAATGTGTTTACAGATCAGTTTCAAGTTAACCTACATTCAATTAAACAAAAAGAACAATGCTCCTAGCCTTGAACAGTGAAAACGGTTTGTGTCCACGACACATGCTTCATTTAATCCATGCTATTTGACTAGGCAGTAAAAAGTAGGAAACACTGAGAGAGAATTTGTTGATGGGTAATAACATACTTAAGACATGTAGCTCTTGTGTGGAACATGAAGTTAGGAGGGACTCACTCTTTACCATCTGCCCTTTGGTTCCTTTCCTCATTTCCTTTCTTCTCCTTACCCTTTTTGCTTCTTTCCCCCGACCCTTCCTGTCGTCCTCTCCCATTCTCTTCCCTGCGTGCATTCGTCTGCTAGTCTCCACTGAGAATTCTAAATCCTTGAGACATTTCAGACAGACCAAAGATACACTAAGTCATGGGTGGAGCAGACTATTCACCACTGAATTTAAACAGATAGGAACTTTTTGCAGTATTTCATGTAGTTTTCTTTCTTTTTAAAGAGTAAGCAGGAAAGCAGGGCTATACTGATCTGCTGTTCATCGCATTATCCTCAGGTCTTTGAATAATGCTTGGCTTATGATATGTGTCCAATAAATTTTTGTTGAAAAGATCAAAAGGAAAACCAACAGAACTAATCAAGCATCAAGGCGGGAGTGCTTGAAGAAGAGTGATCCAGTGTTAGAGATGAGTCTTAATAACAGTGGGGCACAATCTGTGAGCCTTTGGTACGCTGGGAGGTCCCTGAAAACAGTTTTCACCTTAGCACGTATTACTGGAGAGTTTATATACCATTCAAGGGTCCAGATTCTAGAGACAGCCTGGAGTCAGATCCCACTTTCCACTTAACTGTGTCTTGCACAAGTTGTTTTGTTTCAGTTCTTCTAGAAAGGAAGAGTGAACTTAAGGATTTTGAGAGTTAACTGTGTAGATTCATGTAAGGAAAAAAAAGTGTCTTGGATATAGTAAGTGTTACATAATTGTTGCCTTCTCTTCTAGTATTAACCACTACTTAATGTCTCAGGAGTAACTATCTGACCCTTTCATCTTCTGTTTTAATTTGCTAAAAAGAAAATGACCTCTTACACCTACTAGCAATGTTTTGTCATATGTCTTCCAAATTATTTAACTGTGGATGCAGATAATCTCATTGTCTTTCATATCAGCAAAGATCTTTAGATTTTTCTTATTTTCAAATTTATTGATTTAAAAATGGTGGTATCTGTATAACATTACTGGTAGACATTGACTGTAATACTGTCAATGAAAGTTCAGCAGTGTGAAGTTTTTTTTTTTTAATTAAAAATGACTGTGTGTGTGTGTGTGTGTGTGTGTGTGTGTGTTTGTGTGTGTGTGTAGATGCACAGGTACCAGGGACAGCTTGTGGGAGTTGGTTCCCTTCTTCCAGCATGTGGGTCTTGTCAGGCTTGGTCATATGCACCTTTATTGTGGAGTCAGCTTGCTGACTCCCTCCCCAAATAATCCTGATGGTATATTTTATTTATACAGTTTATCCTGAAAATGTGGTAAAGTTTTATTTGTCATAGTTATATGCAAATTGCGAATGATGTTTGTAACAGTTGTCAAATAATCTTAAATTTTAGAAGTATTCTGATTACATATTATTGATTGAATATGAGTATAAGCAATTGTATTTTCTTTCTTGAACTTTTAAATGTTTTATCCAAAATCCTTGAGCATTTCTATGTTAGTGATGTATTGGGAATACAGAAATTCACAATGAGGAGATATTAGGGGTTCTAAAATTTCCTATAAAAATAATAAAAGCAAGTTTAATCATTGACTAAGGAAAATAATGTTTTAAGATAATTCACAGCATAAACTTAATTGTATTTAAAAAGATCACTTATTTTACTTGTGCTGAATTAAATAGAAGCTGTACTAGTAATGATAGTGATTAGTTTTCTTATTTCTTGATCCTTATTCTGTGGAAGTTTAGTGACATTCTCCAACAGGTCAGTCTATTGCTGTAATGTATGGTGTGAAGCTTGTGTTCTTGTTTTGGTTTATGAGGCTGGTCTCACAGTGGAGCCCAGGCTGGTATCAGCTTTCTGTTCTCCTGCTTTGGCTTCCTGGATGTTTGGGTTACAGGCCTACTTGGCTTCAACTTAAGTTCAGATCTATTTTACATTCTTTTTTTTTTTTTTTTGTTTTTCGAGACAAGGTTTCTCTGTGTAGCTTTGCGCCTTTCCTGGAACTCACTTGGTAGTCCAGGCTGGCCTCGAACTCACAGAGATCCGCCTGCCTCTGCCTCCCGAGTGCTGGGATTAAAGGCGTGCGCCACCACCGCCCGGCCCTATTTTACATTCTTAAAACTTAGTGAGATACTACAAGGAGGTTTGTTATTGTTGCTATGTTGATATTTACATATTGTAAATTAAAACTGAGAATATAAGAATATTTTGGGAGGGGTCAGAGCCTTGAATATGCTATAAAAATGCTCTACCACTGAGTTGTGTCTCCAGCCCTTGATCGTTTATTTTTCTTTTCTGTTAGTGCATATGTATGTATGTGTGGGCATATACACATATATGTGGAGGGCTGAAGTCAATTTCAGGTATCTTCCTTAATTGATTTCCATCCTATTTTTTGGCCCCACTGAGCCTGGAGCTTACAGATTGAGCTTTACTGCCTGGTTGAGGTGAATTCCAACCTCTAATGTTGGGGTTAGAAACATGTGCTCTTGTATACCTGGAATAGTTTTAATCGTGTGTGTGTGTGTGTGTGTGTGTGTGTGTGTGTGTGTGTGTGTGTGTGTATGTGTATGCATGCATGAGCGTAGGGAAGGGCAGGTGCCCATGGAGTCTGGAAGAGAGTGTCGGATGCCTTACAGCTGTAGTTACAGGCAGTTGTAAGGCATCTTACGTGGCTGCTGAAAACTGAACTCCAGTCCTCTGCAAGAGCAGTATTTGTTCTATTCTGCTGAACCATCTCACTAGACTGTGCTTTGAATAGTTTTGTAAAAGTAAGTTTGGGTCATTTGGAAAATACTGGTTCACTAAATTGTATAGATATTCCAAATACTTATACAGTATTAAAAATTATACTTGTTGTTGGGCAGTGGTGGCACACACCTTTAATCCCAGTACTTGGGAGGCAGAGGCAGGTGGATCTCTCAGTGAGGTCGAGGCCAGCCTGGTCTACGGAGTGGGTTCCAGGACAGCCAGGACTGTTACAAAAACCGTGTCTCAAAAAAACCAAAAAATAAAAAAAAATATACTTGTTAATGGCATCAGTCTCATTAACATTTCATTAGAAAAGAAGGCTGTCAGTTTGGTGAGGTGGCTCAGTGGGTAAGAGTGCTTGCTGCCAAGCCTGAGGACCTGAGCTTGATCCCCTGTCTTCTGGCTCTACATAGTAGAAGAAGAAAACCAACTCCAAGGTTGTTCTCCAACCTTCACTTGCACACTGTGGCACTGTGGCATGCACCCGTACGCACACATGCACGCACGCACGCACGCACGCACGCACGCACGCACGCACGGGCACACATCCCCCTTCACACACACAGTTTGGTGTCAGTACCTTGGTTTCTTTTGCTTTTGTATTGATATAGATGTTAGCTGCAAAAACAGTAAACAATAGCTCAGTATTATTGTAGAATAGTTTTACCTTCTGGCTCCCTGAAATGATTTTGGGAATCCTAGTGGATCCATAAACTGTAGTGAATTTGTGGATATATTTTTTTAGTTTTTGAGTATCATAGGTTTGAGTGGTTCTTTGGATCTAAGTTTAGAAAATGAAGGATAATTACATTTGTTAGACATTTTATCCCTCAGTTCTGAGGTGCTAAGGATTTGGTATTGGAGTTTGGGAGCTGGAGGAAGAAAGGGGAAAGGATCCTAAACCCCTGTCTCATCCACATGAAAGTAAGAGCAACTCCTGTATTCTTATTTTTTCTTCATTGGGGACTGGTTAAGATGTTAGTGGAAATGAGGAGTTAGTTGTTTAGGAACAGCTCTTGGTTTGCTTTCATCCTGCAGATTATGAGTGCTCTTTATGTATGTGCGTGTTCAATCATTTGTCCACTTTCTGAGTCCCTCGTGTGTGACAGGACCTCACTGGATCTGTGAATGAGTCAGAGAGAGGGAGACCCAGACAGGCACGATCAGCTCCTGTTGCTGTGTGCCACTGGATTTTGGAATTTACAGTGGAGCAGAATGTTTTCTGCCCTTCAGCTGGGTCTCTTCTGCAGTTCTTGTTTCAGTCTGTAGTGACCTTAAGATGTGTGGGGGGGTTGTTGTTACTTTTTTGGGACATAGCCCAGCCTAGTTTGGAACTCATTATGCTATCTTGGGTGACCTTGACTTCAGCCTGTGGAATGCTGGGAATACAGGCATAGAGTGTATTTGTAAGAAATTACACCCCCAAAAGGCTTTTATAATTTTAAAATGATTTAAAATTGAAAAAAGAATAGTGCTAACATAATCAAGTAATTCTTCTTTTTCATCCAGTTTCTAAATATATTGCCATTTTCCTATATAATTTTCTTTTTATTGTATACATTATTATTTTTCTGAACTATTGGAAAATTAGCAGATTCACTTAAGCTTTAGTTTTATTTTATGAAGTATGAGACATTCTCCAGAATTAACCAGTGGACATTGTCTACAGATGTTAGCATTTAATCTCTATGTATATTTACTAAATTTTATTTAGTCTGCCTATAACTTTAAATTTCACCAATTAACCAAATTATATAGGAAAAGTAAACAATGTTTTTCCTAGCCCAGGATCAAATTAGTTCTCATTGTTTTGTTTTCTTTAGTTGGAGAAATAACTTTGCCTTTCGTGACACCTGCTTTTTGAAGTATAGGCCTAGCTAGCTCTTTGTGAATGTCCTTCAGTTTACACTTACATGTTTCTTCTCACTAAAATTTGATTATGTATTTCAGCTGAGACACCCATAGTCTTTATGTATGTCCTTCTCAAGGTGTTAGATCTGGAAGCACATGAGTACTGTCATAGTGATAGTAATTTTAATTATCTGCCATTTTTTCTTTGTAACTAGCAAATATCTTGTGAGAAAATACTTGACATTATGTAAATGTCTGGTTTCCCTGTGGACTTTGTTATTCTGGTTTTTATTTTTATTTTTCAAGACAGGGTTTCTGACTGTCCTGGAATTCACTTTGTACACTAGGCTAGCCTTGAACTCACTGAGATTCGCCTGCCTCTGCCTCCTGAGTGCTGGGATTAAAGGTGTGTGCCACCATGCCTGGCCAGACTTGGTTATTCTGAAATGAGAATTTCTATTGATCTATTCTTTGGTTCACTATTTTCCTATAGCATCTTCAATTTCTCTTAAGCCCATGCAGTTTAGTTCTTAAAAAGATTTATTTATTTTTATATGTATGACTGTTTTGCCTGCTTATTTATTTTTACTGCATGATAGGGGAACATAGCTTGTTTTTTCTACTTTATTGAATTTATTGAGACTTATGACCTTAAATATGTCAGTTCTTGTGAATACTTCTTATCTTAAAATGAGGTTATTTTCTTGACCAGAGTATAAAGTGCAGTTTCATAAATTGAATATAATAGTATCTTGTTTATTGATTATATCATTTACATCTTGTATTGTTTTATTAGATACCAGTTTTTCTTAATTTCTCCTTGTATCTGGTATAGATTTTCACTTTTTAAAGCTTGTGACTATGCTGTTGGATGAATAGAAAATATTCAGATGAGACATAAGTTAGCATAGGTAATATTATGCATTTGTCTTGACTAAATTTTTAAAAAATGTATAAGGGGGGGTTGGGGATTTAGCTCAGTGGTAGAGCACTTGCCTAGCAAGCGCAAAGCCCTGGGTTCGGTCCTCAGCTCCAGGGGGAAAAAAGATATATGGGAATATAAGTGATTTTTTTTTTTAAAATAGTATCACAGAAATAGTGTTAAAGGTCAGAATACCCTGATGTATTGATTATGCTTTTTTGTCTTCCCTGGTAAGAGGTAAAAGAGCTTGAAGATTGTAGCAAATCAGCCAACTAAGTCAAACTTAAGCAGCAAACAGTCATTTGTTTTGAACTATACAGACTTGGAAATGGTAGTGGAACTAGTACAGGAAACCATAAAAACTCCAAATGGTGTTTGGAGTGGTGAGGGTGCTATGATAGGTAGGGTGGGAGGGTCATGAACTAACAATTCTAACACTATTCAGTGGAGCTCCAGAACCTGTGAATGGAGGCCCTGCAGACGAAGGTTGTGGAGCCACCATTGAACCCTGGTGCGTCCTAAGGGCCCATTGTTCTGCTCTGTTCCTAGAGCATGTCACTGTTTGCCAGCTAAGGCTTAGCATAGCAATAGGTAACAGGGAGATAAATTCCGTTTGATAGCTACAAAGCATTTTTATTTTACACACAATGTTCTCACAGATAATTCTGCTGTTTTGTCTTTGCAGTTGCTTTGTGAGATAGGTAAGGATATTGGTGTGAAGAAATATCAAACATGCTGTTTTAAGATCTTGTGCTAGAATTCACTAAGGAGTAAAAAGATGAATAACAGGCTCCTTATAGTGTGCAGAGTCTTGTGGCGATGTGGTGGGAAAGCAGCCAATTACATGGTATGGCAAGTTAAAAAAGACTTAGAAATTCAATCTGTGCCCCACGGGAAAGTTGAAGGAGTGGTGGTATTATAAATGATGGAAATTTCAGTATTTTGCCTTCTGATTTCAGATTAACTGAGAGGATAATCACTATAAAAGGATGCTAATTATGAGATAATTGATATAATTTTCTTTTCTAGGTTTTCAGAATTCTTATTTGTATTTTAGGTGATTCTAAGATTTGAACAAGTATATGACTTAAGGATGACAGAAGTCACTTAAATTACTTTAATGATTTTCAGCATAGTTTGAGCTCATTTTGTAATGTCATACAGAACTTAAAAATTTAAAGACAGTTTTACCTAGGTAATATGAGCAAGCATTTAAATGGGCTCCGTTAATTAGGGATAAAGTAGACAAAATTTCACAAGTCAAGTTGATTGAGTAATCATTTTTTTCTTATTTTTCTGTGCCCCTGGGGGTTGAATATTGGACCTTATGAATGATAGGCAAACACTCTATGACTGAATTGTATCCCCAGCCTTTTAAATCTTTACTTTTCACTGTTGAGCATCTTCCCAAGTTTTCCAGGTAGGAACTTGAATCCTTCTCAGTCTCAGACTACCGCGTAGCTGGGGTGATGGGCTTGCACCCTGAGGCCTGGTTTAGTACTGTGTTATTTTAACAAAGTAGATGACTTCAAAAAAGGACAGAGAATAACGAGGTAGTTTCTAACTTCTTATTTTACATTAAAATAATGTTGTCAGGATACTTATAGGCTAGCATTTATTTACTAAGAGATATGAATTTGGCAATCTTATGATAATTCAGTTTTGTTAAAATAGTGCTGGGATAGACTTTTCAGATTTTTGTTTTGATGTATCTCAGGCTGTCCTCAGATTTGCTGTATAGCTGAGGATGATATTAGCTTCTGATCCTCCTTCCTTTACCTCGTGAGTGCTGGAATTACAGGTGGATACCACTATGCCTGGTTATTTGGTGCTGGAAATGGAACTTGGCCTCATTCATGCTAGCCAAGCACTCTGTGTACTCTTTCACCCCCTTTTGTTGTTATTAGCATGAAATACTTTCTTTCCCCATGAATATCACCTCCCTTACCTATTTTCCTTTGCAAGAAGAATGCAGCTCTATCGATACACCAGACTCAGTGGAATATTAATGCTATAAGAGAAGTAGGAAGTGGAGCAGTAGAGACCATCAGCATCACTACGGTCTTCTCTTTGAGACTTTCTCATTCAGTCTTTAACACGGTGGTCCATAGCTAGGGAGCACTGATGTGCTACTTTACTGCTCTCTATGTCTGAGCCAGCGCAGGGTACCTTCATGCTCTATTTAGGTTGATACATTTCCAGTAGGGAAATTACATACAGCAAGCAGCTTCTTGTGAGCTGCTGCCATCAGTCTGGGTAGTCTCATCCATATAATCTGTAGATACAGTCTCGTCTGATCCTCTCTGAAGTCAGACTTTTGAGATGCCTTAAATAGTCCAAGGACCATTAGTTTTATAAGATTCAGTTGTGACTGAGTCACAGTCAGCTTTTTATTTCAGACATGTTTACAGCCTTTCCTCCCTATAAGAGAACTGTTTTTCCCAAAAATGGCCAATTTTACTTCAGACAGCTTCTTTCTGTCATCTGTTAAATATGTAATTTCCCCATAAGCTTAGTTTTTTCTTCATTTCATATGTGGTTTTTATGTTTCCTTTTTTTTAGACTAGGACTTATCATTTCTTTAAAGATGAGCATGAGTGGATCAGTTGCTGTTTTTCTCTTCCCATCTAGGATTTGTTCATTGTAACTCACAGTCATTTTTCTTTCTAACAATATGGAAAATGACTGACAATTCAACACCACAGACTGAATGTAAAACCTGTGATTCATAACTTACTTTTCTTTCTTCTTTTTTTTTGCATTTTGTTAAAAAGGAAATAGTTTAAATTTTACCTATTACAGAGATAATTTATTTAGTTTTAAAGATTTGTTTGTCTTTCTTCCTTTAGTAGTTTTACTTTTGGCCAGATTATACGGAAATTTCATAATATTGGGCATGGATTCTTTGCTGATTAATTTTTTTGTTAACTTGATATGAACTTGAACGATCTGGGAAGAACAAACCATAATTGAACAGTTGGCTCTATGGGCCTGGTCTTGTCTGTGAGGCATTTTCTTGACTGCTGATTGATGTGGGAGGGTCCAGACCACTGTGGGCAGCACCATCCCTAGGCAGGTGCACCTGGACTGAGCAGGGAAGGTAGCTGAGCAAGTCAGGGAAGCAAGCCAGGAAGTAGAGCTCCTCCATGATCCCTACTTCAGTCCTACTCTCAGCTTCCCGTGTAAGGTGAAATCAGCCTTTTCTATCCCATGTTGCCTTTGGAGTGAGTGTTTATCATAGCAACAGACACAAACTAGAAAAAATTCCAGCACCACAAGTGATAATCAGGTGTGTTGTTTCCTCTTAAATGAGTAACATCTTTCATGTATTTGTTCTGAACAGTTATGAGATCACATGTTGTAACCTTGGTCATAGGTATATGTTTTCCCCTCCCCTTAAGAGAAACTATTCAGCTTATGTTTTGTCTAATATGGGTTTTTTATGTTGTCTTTTTATTATTGTTTATTGCTGAGTATTCCTTGAACAATGATACTTGTCTATTTTATAAATCATATTTTTCCTATCACTTCTTATGTATCTCTTATATGGTTTTTGTTTCTAATGTGGTCATAATTTCTGGTTTCACATGATTCCTATCTCAGTGATTTCTACATTGTGTTCAGTTGTGTTTTTTTGTGATGGTCTCCATTTGCTGTAAAGAAGAGCTTTGATGAGGGGCGGTAACTACACTTATCTATGAGTATAAGGATAGGATTTAGTGTAGTTAGGAGTTATGCTGGCCTATCAAAGTAGTGATAGGAGATTCTTTTTATAAGATCCATGACTTTACTAGCCTTGGGAAGTTGGCCAGATTTCTAGTACTTGGCATATTTTCTCTCCTGTGGAGTGGAAATGACAATTCTTAAGACACTGCCATCAAGCAATAAAACCTGATTCCTGAAAGATAGGTAACAAGTAAACCTATGATTGCTCTAGTTACTGTACTGTATTATACCTCATATGTCTATGAAGAAGGTTCTTGAGGCTGAGGAGTAAACCCCAAAGGAATTTAGGGAACAGTATAAAACCTTGAGCTCCTGTAGACTAAGAATAGGATCTTAGCCTACCAGACAGAATAGAAAACTAATTACCAAGTATCTGGTAGAACATCTTTTTCGTGTGTATGCCTAGGTGTTCATTTGGGTCATTGCTTCTCTCCTCCGTATCTTTACTAATATATCCAGTCTTTGTCTTGCCTTCCAGAAGATATGAAATACGTATATAATAACTTTAGTTTCCTATCAACTATCAATTCTAGGTTGGTTTTGATTGATTTTCTCTCATTAAGGCTCTAGAAATTGTCTTTATAATTTTTAAAAAATTTGCTTAGTAATCAGTTGATGCTTATTAAGCATTAAAAAGGAGATTATAAATTTTACTTTGTGGAATGTTAAGTAATTTCATACTCCTATAAATACTCCTGAGTTTTTCTGGGATGCATTCACATTATTTGGAATTTTCTTTCTCGGGTACTGCTTTTAGTCTTTGTTTATGGGGGGGTCATGTGATCTAAGGTCTGCTTCACACCGAGCCACAACCCTTCTGAACACCACAGGCCCGGGAAGCATGAGGTTCTCCCTTTTCGGTTGATGGTTACAGGTGTTAGACTGAAGATTAGATTATCTATCCTTCAAGGCTTGCTTTTAAAGAACTCTCAGGGTTGTTAGAGAACAGGCTTTATTTTGGGCCATTTTATTCAATGTATCATTAAACCCTCTGTCTTTGCTTGATAGAACTCTCGTTGACAAATGCCAAATTTGTTTTTTTTTTTACTCCCTTGATTTATGGACACTTGCCTAAGTGTGTGTGGATTACTATTAAGTCTGAGATGCAAATGAACCCCAGTATAGAAATGTAGCCTTTGTCTGTCTGCAAAGCTCTTTGTTTTCTAGTATCTATTCTAGAAACCCTTGCCACTTCATTACAGTGAACTTGGACCTTTGCTTCTTAAGAGTCAGCACAGCTCCTGTTTTCTGTTTGAGTCTGTCTGCAGTGGTGTGTAGAGCATGGCTCTCAACGTAAAGACAAGGTGCTTGTAGAGACTTTCTAGTTGTTTCAAGTTTTCAAGCAATACAGATCACACTCATTTTTGTTCAAGATCTGGAAAGTGGCACACACACACACACACACACACACACACACACACAAACACACGCACACACGCACACACAACTTTGCAGTTGTTTACCATAAGAAGGTAAATTTGGTAAATCTGGTCATTTCACAATGGCAGTAGATATAAGTCCTACATGTTTCATTTATTGTAGAAAGTTGGCAAAAGCTTTTAGGTGAAGTTTCAGGAAAGAACTGTAGTGAATCTCGGTAGATTTTAGATTCCATGTTTATGTATCAGTTGTACATTTATGATCTTTTCAGAGTTCCTGTCGGTCCTCTTCAAATGGATACAGATGAGATAATGTAAACAACAATGCACTGCACAAAAGGATTTATGTTTAGGGCAGTTTATTGAAGGTTCTCATAGCCTGCTATCCCTCAGAACTTTAAGTGGTACTCTTGGAAATTAAAGTAATTGGGCTCTTGATTGTACAGGAGGTGAAGGGATGGTGCTTCTTCCAGTTAATCAGTTTCCATGGGCTTCGGTGTCACTGGAGGAAAAACCACTTCTTATAGTAAATGTCAATTCTACTTCTCACAATTAAATGTCATTTCAAGAATAATCACGTCTTAACACAAGAGTAGGACTACTGAGAGAAAGATATTGCCACAGAATGTAGTGTTACTGGGTTTCTGTACTAAGTGACTTATACATATATATGCAGTGAATGTTCATTAAAACCATTCCACTCGTCTATGAATCAGACTTACTCCTTACTTATGTCAAACATGGTAATAGGTGATGGAGAGCCAGCAACCAAGAAGGAGAATAGAGGTTCCCTAATTAGAAGATTCTATAAGATTATATATGTACCATATATATGAAGTACATATACATATAGTATATGACTATGGCAGCAAATAGTCTAGCAAAGATTAATTGAATATATAGAATTCTTAAAACAGTTTTGAAAAAGCTGACTTATATAGTTTAATTGACAAAGAGTGAAAAAAAAGGAGTGTTCAGAAGAGTTGTGGCTCACCAATGAAGCAAACCTTACATCATCATCTGATCCCTCTAAAGAAAGACTAAAAGCAGTACCCAGAAAAGAAAATTAAAAAAAGGGGGGGGGTAAATTCCAGAAACACTCGGTATTTATAGGAGTATGAAATGACTTAACACTCAACAAAGTAAAATTTACAGTATCTTCTTTTATATGCCAAGAAGGTTCATTGAATGATGGCAGCTGGGAATAATAAAATTATTCTCTGGAGAGCAAGCAGATTAAATTAGTTTGAGTGGAAGTTTGTGTAGAAGGAGGAAGAAACAAAGATGTAGAACTAGTTGAGGTTTTGAGGATGTAGATTTTGAACTGCAGACTGGAAAGAGGGATATTTGTGACTGGGAAGGAGATATTGTGGGGCTGACTTGTTTTTGGGATGGGATATGAGGCAAATTAAGACAATGAGTACAACTGAGTTTTATAATTTGCAAAATGAAAACTCAATTCCTTCTTGGCATTTGGAAAATGATGGTTGTAGAATTAGTTAATGCAGAATATAAACATTTCCTTATGACTACCACAAGGAAGTAAAAAAAAAAAAGCATAATAATGCTAAGTGAAAGTTGAGGAGGTGAATTAATTTAGTTTTTTTTTTTTATTTCAGGTTGCTGTTCTGGATTAAGCTGTCTATGACCCTCGTGGTGTTTTCATTCAAGATTAAATCCTTTTCATCTTTATTGATTAACTGAGCAAATTCAGGTTAGTATATTTTTGTGACTAGCACTTCTCTGTTTCCATTTTAATATTTTGGGACATGAATGATTTTGTTTTTAAAGCTACATGGGTATGTACCAGCAGTAGGGAGGCCGAGTTAGCCCAAGCTCCAGTGAATTATGTGTTATTAGTTGGGAAATGTTTTCTGCCTGCATACCAAGTGTAATCTGTCCTTCATAAACTCATAAGCAAGTTACTTTTTAATGGCTTTGACTTTCAAGTTTTGAACTTGATAAAACAAGTTGTGTCTACGTTTTCTATATTGAACTTTGGTAATTGTTGTGTGGCATAGTTGATAATGAAAATAAACTCACCTACAAACTTCTGATGTCTCAGTAGGTCTTTCAAAACTGTCTACACATGAACATTAAGTCATACTTGAACATCTCTAATTTAATGTTAATGCTAAGAGTCCTGGCATCCATAGTCATCACCACAGTGAAAACAGGTCCACAGGCTTCTAGCTTCACTCATGTTCCTTTGTAGTTAGCCCCTGTCCTTTCACCGTAGTCTTGGCAATGTGGATCTGTTTCTGCCTGTATAGTTTACCTTTCCCAGTATGTACTTAAATCGGTTGTCTAGTATTCAGTCTTTGAAGTCTGCTTCTTTGACTTAATATAATGCATTTGTATGCTATTCATGGTCCTGGGTATAGTAGTTGCTTTTCAGTTGTGTTGAAGTATTCACTGTGTGGGTTCACCACAATTAGTTTATCTATTCACTAGTTGATGGGCATTTGGGTTATTTCAAGTTTGTGTTGATAGTAAAACTTTCAGAGTCATGCATTTAAAAAGATAACATGACTTCATATTCTTTTTTAAAATAAATAATTTTTTGTTGTTAAAAGAGACCATATTGATTCAACTGTCAACTTTTTTGATGGGGGCTAGGATTGCATTTTTTTTTAAAAACCTTTTCCCCCCTCGAGTGCTGGATACTGAATTAGTAGCTTGTACATGCTAGGCAAAGGCTTGGCCTAGCCTCCTTTTGTGTGTGTGTGTGTGTGTGTGTGAGAGAGAGAGAGAGAAGGATTTGTTATATAGATCAAACTGGCCTTTGAGCTTAGTTTTCCTGCCTCCACCTTCTAATTGCTAGGATTAGACGCATCATCACCATGCCTGGCACTAAAAATGTTATTAAAAAGAAATTAGAAAGAAATCTAACAGACATTGGGCAGGGGATTATGGTCATTTGTGGAAGTAAGAGAAGCCATATACAATTATTAGAAGGAGAAGTAGGCTGTCATGGAGCTTGCAGTGTTTCCTCATGTTGAGCATAGTGTTAGATCAGACATGCACAGGTAGAATAAACCTAAAGTTACCAGTTTATAAAAGCCAAATAATAAGCAATTCCTGATCTTAAAATTTTAGTTAAACAGGACTTCTGTTTAGCATAGAAAAGTTAATTAGAATTTTCCTGAATGAACATTTGGGCTGAATTAATAATCTCAAAAGTAGCTTGAAAAGCTATTTGAATATTTATAAGGAAGTTGTTCATTATTTGCTATAGAAATAAAAAGACCTTGAGAAAATGTAGTGTTCTGAGTCAGAGAATGCTAATGTTGCTTGGTAGAGATTCCTGCTATTATACTGGGCACTGTAAATGCCACTGTTTTCATTTCTGAATATTTTTAGATGAATTTTGTAGTTTTCATTTCTGAATATTTTTAGATGAATTTTGTAGCCTTCATAGACGCTCGGTAGACATACGACGGTATTAGTTATAGTGTGTTATCAGAGAATGTTTCT